>NC_090319.1:388371579-388737919 GCF_040869045.1 Eurosta solidaginis | reverse complement strand
TTTTTTTAATTATTTGTTCAACGCCCTAGATTGATGAGGAGTGTGATGACTAGTACCTAGGACCTGCCTAATTATGTTCTAGCTTTTAGTATTATTATTACTTCATGTAAGTATTGTTTTCAATAAAACCGCTTAAATTAAAAATTTTGTTTTATTATTTTATTTTCAAGTTTTTAGTCTTTATTTAATTGCCTATTATTTCTAGTTCTATTAAGTCATTTAGTGACTCATTATTACATGGACTCTTTCCTGACAATTTGTCACAATCTAAGTCCTCAACACATAATCCTTCCAAAGACTTTAATCGACTCTGCGCTACGTATGCTTGTCCTTCCTTGAACTGCAAAATATTTTGATGTCACTTCTGCCGGGCTATATGTAATATTTGTTCCAAATATGAGCCAACTCGGATACCATAGGTCGCTTTCTATTCATTTATGTATTATGTGTTCCAAATATGAAAAAAACGGATTTTTTTCTTATTATTGCATTGTCATCGGGTTCTGAACTATATTACAGGTTCCAAGCTTGTAGCTTATCGGGAAGTTACTTAAATTTCCATTACAAAATTTGTCCCAACCACCCTGTAAAATCAAGCTAAATAAAATCGTTTAAAAAAGGTCTTCGCCGTGTCCGACACATGTTCATGAAAAAAGTGAGTGTGAAAAGCTTGACCTACTAGCCACCAAAATAGCGCCCGAATTGAATAACAAATTCGGCGAAATACGGAAGGTTTCAATTCTGGGGTGAATTTCCACAGAAAACGGTGACCAGGCAACCAAGCTATTGAGTGCGGCCTTACACCTAGTAAATCTACTACGGAACAGATTTTCGCTATGCCACAAATTGGATAATACACTGAAAAGAAATGGCACGACACCACGTCGTCGATTTTAAAGCGTTCGATACGTACAAGATTTGCTGCTGAACTGGGTTTCAATATAAAACTTATACGGCTGTGCAAAATGACGTTGAGCAGATCACCTGCTCGAAACTAAATGAAGTTTGAGGTAAGGTGGGAAATAATATTTGCATAAAGAAGAATATTAGAAATAAAGGGGAGTTTTAATTAAGCTTTTCCATCCTTGCTGGCACCCAGGGAACTTCCCCAATATTCTATGCAAAAATTATATTCGCAGTTTCCAATTAAAATCAGCATTACTTTATACTACCATTCTGTTGCCAGTCAAAAGCCGCTAACATATCGCTGTATAGGTCATGAAAGAATTGTCCAAGAAAAGTGAAAATAAAAAATATTGTTTCATTCTAGCCACCACATTTTTAATCATCATTCAAAGCAAGATTGGTAAGAAAATGATCCATGTTCCAAAAAAAATTCTTTAATTAAATCGTAAAAAGTAAGAACTTAATTTAAAAAAATTGTCCTAAGCCACGAATTCTTTCAATCCTGTTAACCGTATTGGCAGGAAAAATGAAAAAGCAGCACGCCACAAATCGGAGAGAATCTCCAAGTTATTGTTTTATTTTTATTATTATTTACTTTATTATTATTATGCATTGGTTTTAATAGTTGTTTAAAAAAATTTATTATTCAGGAGAGAAAAAATAATATTAAAAAATTACTTTGGGGGTTATTAATTGTTTATCGCTAGCGGGATCGAATCGACTACTTATTTAGTTAAATTTCTCTCTACATAGACACATTGGAAAAGTTCATTGGAATGAAAACAATCTCAACAGATACATTTGGTTCTAGCTTACGCCGTAGAGATTGTTCTTCCCGTAAATTCGATTGCCCTTTGAAAAATGGTAAATTTTCTCCTCTTTATCTTTCCATGTTCTATTTTTCTTTGGAAATGCTTTTCTCGTCCCATTTACTGTATCTTTCGCAACATCGCACACTTCCGCCCTCACTTAATTGAAGCTTCAAATACTTGCGGTGATATAGTGAACTTCATTTTTCCTAAATGGGGCGTGGCATTGCTCATATTTTCAAAATTCTATAGAGATTGGTATATATATACAGGGTAATCCGAAACTTCGTTTAAATACTTCTTCTGAGTATTCCTCAGACCAAGGAGAATCAAAAATTTGAGAGACTTTTTTTGTGTATCACAAAACTTTTTCTTTTGGTGTTCAAACACGGTTGCCACAGCCTGTTTTTATTTGGGACCAAAATTCGTTTAAAAAAAGTACCAAATTTAAAAAAAGGACCAAAATTTGTTTTCATTTATTGGTATACAAACAATGTAATAATGAACAACTTAAAAGGTAAAAAACAACACGGCGTTACAAGCAAACAAAAAGTGATTCAATTAAAATTGATGATAATTGTTGATGATGATAACTAAATATATTTTATCACATATAGGCATATTTTTCAGTCTTATACACATATGTATGTATGTGTATATATTAAAAACCTTAAAGCATATATGTTTCTAATATATTCTGGGCTACATCGAAAAAAAGTATAATAAAAATAGTTTTATATGACTCATCGTATAACTTCTCTGGGAACAGCCTATGTCTTTCACCGACCAAACGTAATGAGGACCTGGGTATTGCGTACAAAGTTTTTTCGGCTAACATTTTGTGGTTGATTGAAATAAACTCCAATTTATTACGTAATTTGGTTTTAATAAGGGACAATCACAAAAATGTTCGCTCTGCGACCGCCGAACTATGTGGCAGACTCAATAATCATATGCAAAACCAAGCAATTCTTCAAAACACTTTTCATTCATACCATTTCTATAAAAGCTAACTTTTTCCCAAAAAGATAAAACGTCTATATCAGGCTTAAAATCACAATTTAACAGTCTTCAAAGCTTCTGTTGTGTAACAATGGTATCTTGATCGCACTTTATCAAGTACGAAAAGTTATTTATTAATGGTATTATGGAAATTTCGGTTTCTGCTAATAACTTGTCGGGAGTAATTGTACATTGTACAGAGTTCAATATAAAAATCTAAAATATTTTGTTTTACCAAAAGTCGTTTTATATCTGTAAAGTTATCGCTGTCAAGAAATGCTTCAGCTTTACTTCCTACCAAAATATTTTTTAATTCAAGCTAGCAAGTTGTATCACTTAAATCAAAATTTTTTAAGCATGCAATATTTTTTATGCATGAAGTTGGTCAAAATAAGCTTGAAGTGTACTTCAATTTGATGGTATAGCAATGGCAGATGAGTCTTTTCTGATTGGGACTCTTTATTTAAGGTATTTATAATATAAAGAATATAGGCGAGAAACAGCATATACGCTTTTCTTTCAGGATCTGACATTAAATTTGCTAATTGTTTTGCACAAACGCCACTTACTTCGAGACACGAAGATAAAAAATAAAGACGCATTCGAACTATCACACTCTCCAGGGCGAGCTAACGAGTAAAAGAAATACCAAGTATTTTGTGTGGCTTAACACCACAATATTCCTGAAATTCTTTAAACTCACTAATTCGCTTTGGGCGTGTGAAAAAAATGTGTATATATTCCTACACAAACTCTCGATTCCTGCCGGTAGTTGCTTGTACGCATAGCTTGAACATAAATGTAGTGAGTGACAGATGCACTTAATATAAAACAAATTAATTTAGTTTTAAGTCCATTCAGTATATTTTTATGAAAGTAAAAAACATTCAAATCAAAGTATCAAAATCGTGACGGCTCGCCCAAAAAGGACTAAAATTGAAAAAAAGGACCAGCGGACCAAACGGGGTTGGAGCGGACCAAATTTGGTCCAAATGGACCCAAAGTGGCAACCGTGTGTTCAAAGCTCTCATGCCAGCCGATTATCACTCAGCATATCTCGGTCGCTCGTGAGCGCATTTTTCATCGCAGAAAGTCTTATTCCTAATGCATGATCCACATACCGTCCTGTTTTTGTATTAATCAAGTGTTTACCAACATTTTCAATTTATAATAAGTGGCTGTGTCTACCATCCAATTTTGCTCATTTTCAGTAGCAGTGTGATTTAGGTGCCAAACTTTATTCTCACGATCCGACTTGCGTAACAAACGCATCCGCAAAAGTTTCGCTTTGATTGAAATTGAAAATGCAAATTTACACCTCCCTAATGTACGCCATCACCGAAATTTAGAAAACTTAAAAAAAAAATTCACATGCTTTTGTATAAAAAGGTATAATTCACTATAATTACATATATGACATTCGCATTTATGTGCATTTGTTTAAGAATTCTTGAACTTCACTTTGAACTTTATTGTTGCTGTTTTTTTAATGCACAGATATTATTCTTGGTTTCGCCATTGTAACCATCGCATTTAAACGCGCCTTCAACAAAATATGACAACAGGAGCGCCGGACTTATGCAACACCAACAACTCACAGCTTGACAAAAAATACAAGGCAGGAGAAGACGGGGCGGGGGGCTATTAGCAAGCAAGTGGGAAGAAGAAGCACATCAATAAATACAATTTTGCTCCTGTGCTAGGTTAGTGTAAAACGAAAAAGCACATCGGTTAGAAACATGTCGTAAACTTACTGCCGGACTGGATGTTGCCAGAGCTGAAGACAGAGTGCACCAAACCAAACTCACCTAATATATCGAATGTGTAATTACATATGTATTTATGTGTTTTATATAAAAATTGCACATGTATATGTATGTGTGTGTGTACACTTTTCTTTTTTCATTCTGCACATAAACAACGGGCGCGACAACGACGATGGAGTCCACTGTGTCAACAAAAAACATGCACCGAGACGATACCGAACCGTATTCGGACGCTCCGTCTAGCTCTATAATACTTACATCAAAAGTCGTTAAAAAATTATGCCGGGAACCCACTGGCGCTACCGTGTGAGTGAACAAATGAGCAAATAATCAACAAAAGAACTCGAGAGCTCTAAGTTAGCGCATAAGTTTATTGGGAGCGGGCGAGTGAGCTGCATCAACGTTGCTCGAGCGTTGAACGAGTTGTAAAATGAGTAATTGAGCATATTTTACAAGACAAATTTACTAGACCACAACGTTGCCAATGCTTAATGTGAAGTACATCAAAACCGATGGTTTGAATGGTTAATGCCAGAGCTTCACAGGAATCGAGAAAAACAGAAAAATGTAGAGAAGTACAAAAGCTTTGGTAAAGAAACTCCTCTTGTAAAAAACAGCGACGCTAACTGGAGATGACTGTCTCGACCAGAATTGTTGTTGAGCAATAGCTAGAATATCGCTTTGTTGTAAAATTTTGAATGATGTTGTTGTCATGTAATGGTATTGGTGCAAATTGTGTGTTTTTTTTTGCAAAACGTACACCAATCACTGTGTCCGCTATTATATGCATAAAGGTGTATGTATGCGTGTCTGTATTTCGCTCTCCCCTCTAGCGCATGTTACTATGCATCAATAGGAATTTTAAATGCAACAACAAAAACCGTCAAAAAATTCTAGAGAACCACCAGATATTCTTTTACTCAAACGTCTTTTTGAAATATAGTCTAGGAGTGTAAATAGCTTAGTGTAGAAGGCAAGTAGGAACATGCGAAACAAATATTATTTTTTGGTAAGCTCGGCTATTCCCGAAACTCATTTAGAAGGAACAGATAAAACGTGTTGAATTTACAGATAATGTGGATATTACAACAGAAACTCGAAAAAGTTAACTAAAATCTCTCAAGGGTGTTTTCTTATCGGAAATACTTACTTTTTCTAGTGGTTCTTTTATTTGAAAGAAAAAAATACATAAACCAATATAATTTTTCGGGTCTCGCATACTATATTGTGTATTCAATAATTTCGTTTGGTTTTTTTTTTTTTAATTTTCGAGCGATAAATATAAAATAATGCAAAATCCGAAATGATTTGTTCCTTTTTATTCAAAATCATTTTTAAATTCCACATATTTATACTTAGGCTTTTGAATTACTATGATTTTTTAACTTATCCCGTGGATATATGGGCCGAGATTTTCTTCCAATTTAGTTTTGTTCCTTTTAATTTTCCCTACGAATTGGCGGAACGGGAACTACGTGTACTACGTACCAGGAGCAACTTCTGATGTTGCTTTGCACGAAACTACAATCCAGGGCCTTTGGTGTGGTAGAAAGGGGATGCTTTCATCACACCGTCTATTGTTATAGAAAATACTTGGCTTGCGAAACTTCGTCGCCGATTGCATAAAAAGTAAGAAAAGTGATCAGCAGCCCTCTTTCCCGCCTCCGACGGTACAGGTTTGTGACCATGCTGACAGCATTTGCTGAACCATTTTGGGATTAGTTCATGGTACCTTGGTACCTTCGTACATTGGAATATTTTTGGCACTGTTTCGAAAAAATTTCTGGACTATCTCCACTTAGTCACCTCCAGTAAGTCACCTTATCTTTATTTAAAGATTCTGACGATTTATTTCAGCAACTAAATTTGCTTTTTAACTCTAATAGAGGAACCAAATGGTTCTCTTCTTCAATATTATTAAAAAAAAAACGCAATTTAAGTTTGTTTTTAGCTGAAAATTAAGCAAAAATTTTCCAATGATTATACATATTTTTATGGAAACGAATTATCGGGACTATGGTATACTTGGAAAATTTTACACTGTAATTTGGTAAACTAACCGAGTTGTAAAACTACAAGTATCCCCAAGTATTTTCCGGGAGAACGAGATTATTTCATAACATATGTCCTGGTTTTTGATTTGACATTTCAATTTGGTCCTCGATTAAACTGGGACACATCCAGTGTATTTGATGACCTTATTGTCCGCCCAGTTAAAGCTAACCTTACATAAGCCTAGAGTGAAAATTAACATATATATTGAGGAGTTCATACTTCATGAATATATTATATATGTAGGTAGCAAACAACAAGTTGTTCTGTAGCTCCATCAAGAAAAACAAACTTTAACCAAACACCCTAATACACATTTTACCAATTTAAAACGAGTACAAAAGTTGTGGGAATTAATGAGTATTATATTAAATATGGAAAGAGAAACTTATTGAGAACAGTTCTGAGTAGGAAAAGGTTAAATGTAGATGCTTGTGAGGATTGTCTGCTTGTAATGACGTTCCTATTTGGCGCTTGACGTCGACGCCGTAGATTTTAAAAATGTGTCGTGCAAAAACTAACACTTGTAAAAAAATCGTTACGTCTGTGCACATGTGACACTCATTAAGGCATAATAGCAGACAAGAGAGTCGCAGTGAGCATTTCTTGACAAAGCTGTAACCAACTGATTGATATTGGCAGCAAAGCTGTTGAATTCCAACAAGAAATAAAAAAAATTAGCGCGCCAATTCAACGTTATTTCATTTACAAGTGATTTAGACTCAAAATCTCATTTAAAAAGCGGTTACAACAATGCCACTCAATACCCCTAACACACACATACTCAAAATATAAACTAAAAGCACTCAGAATATTTTTCGTATTAAGTAAACTCACCACACTTAGCGCGTGTACTCATACCCAGAACTGTTTGCTGGCATGTACATATGTATGTATGTGTTGTATTTTGCACCTGTGTGTTGGTAAATGAATTTTTATAAAAATTGCAAGAGTGCACTCATGCACACACACACACACACACGCGTTTTGTCACTCGCTTAGTAGCATTGGTGAGTTGCACTCACTTCTTTGCGTTTTGCATTTTGAATGCACTTTTTTATTACAACACTTTTGCACTTTCGTACTTCGTCTTATAAGCCGGCAAATTGGCAGCGTTTGTTGCTGTTACGACGTTGGTTGCATTGCACAGAGCGAGCATTTTTTTTTTCTTCAGCAATTGAATGCAATCTAGTATTAAAAATACAAAAGGAAATCGCACTGAAATCAGGCAGTCACTAAAAAAGTGCTTTTGTTGAAAAAATATTTGGCTTGGAAAAGCATATTTACTATTTTTAAATTTGTTTCATACCGTACAACAACACTTTATATGATAAAAGTTCTTATTAAATAGCGTACACGCTTGGCATGCAACTAACGTCGACCGCAGACGATAAACAGACTGAAAAATGCATCTGAAAACAAGCTTAGCGCGCCGACTGGCAGTGTCAAGCTCGCTCGTTTAGTAAGCTCGCCCTGCCCACCACCACCACAATGTGCATATCACCGGAGACCGTCAAGCGTCAACCTTCAGTGCTGCATGCAATTTATTTTTTCTGTCTCAATCTGTTTTTGGGGCTCCGTTTTCGGTGCTTTCGGTTTGGGATGTTGTTTTGTCGTTGTCGTTGTGTGGCCTCGCTCAATTTTGTTCTCACTTTTCGCTGCAGCGGAGCTTTTTTTATTATTTTTGCATTACAAGCGCATATCATAATTTTTCTTTTTATTTTTGTTCTCATTATAATGCAATTCTCGCTTGTGTTTTCGTTTATGTTATTTTATTAAATATGTTCCCTTCATGCAAATTAAGTCTAGTGGCTTCAATAAAAATGACACCAACAGTGTGTTTTATTTGTTCTGCTGGAGAATGCAATTTAAGGGTGGTTAATGCTCACTCTAATTTTTTTATGCGTGCTTAAGTGCCTTGATTAATTGCACATGATATTGAAGTTTTGTTAAGCAAAAATTGCAGTTTCCTGTGATATAATAATTTTCGTAAAAATTCATGAATTTGTGAAAATTGTCCTTTTCTTATGTGTTTTGATTAACTTACCACCGCGTTTCTCGAAAAATTTTGATGAACATTTTTGGAATAATGCAATAAAGTTTAAGAACAAAACTTAGAATACGGCAGTGTTCCATTAAAAATTCATGAACATGATGGGTCCACAATCTGGACTACATATTTCGTATAAATCGCATACTTGATTCTAATGAACTAACTAAAAAATCTCTACTTATGAAGTTATACGAAGTGCTGCATTGCGTTACTCAAAATCTGATTCACGAAAATAATTTAGAGATAGTCCAGAAATGAAAAACCTAAAACTGCTTTCAAAAATAGTTTTGATATAATTCTTAAAACAAACCCTGGATAAAGTCATAAAATTCTGGGAAATGATTTCGATATAGCCTCGGTATGATGCCGAGAACTATTCGGAAATTATCCGGAATAGTACCGGAACAGTCCAGAATCGACACCGGAAATAGTCCCTGTCGCGATTTCGAATCGTTCGCTGAAATGTTTCTGTTATATCACCAAATCAAATCCTAAAATGAGAGAAGGCTCAAAAATGTTGCTTAAATATTTCCGAAATTCGCCGAAACTATTCGGAGATAGTTCTAAAATGATCCCAAAATAGTGCCGAAAAGATTACTTATTTTAAAATTATCTGGAAATAGTCTCGAAATTATTGGTATATACCACTTTTCCCATATTGCCTAAGGCTCTGTCGTTTACCAAATACAATTGACTGCATTAGACTGATAATTCTAACGATATATAAAAACGCTTCTAGGGAAAAGAGGAGGTTGCTTAGACTTAAAATAAGGTTGATTAGATTAGATAAAGTAGCGCTGAGTTGACTCGCTGGGTACATGGATTTTTGTCGGCATGCCTTTTCAGGCCTCGTTTTTCCATCGTTACACAACCAGAAATCTAAAGTGAAGTCTGGCTAGCAAAAATATAAGATTGAACTACGTCTTATAGAAATTGATATGGCGTGCATTTGAACGAGTTTAAAAATTATCCAATTTATGTTCGTTAGGAAAGAATATTTTATATTTTAAATAAACTATGCGGTTGTTGGTCCGAGGGAGTTGGTAAAATTGAAAGGAATACGGTCTTGCTCATCGAAGTCTGCGGAAGTGAGTCCAAGGGCACGGCCAGTTTAACCAGGATTGGTTCATAGCAATGCTGCAAAGAATTTATCCTCTCTGTGCAGATGTTGAAGACCTTCTCTTCTCTTTTTTATATCTAATTAATACGTTGTAAGAAGCCGAATTTCATAATATTGCGTCTTGGTTACGGAATATTATTTACTTGTGAGGAGAAGGGGGGGAGGGGGGCTGACTCATACAGTTGTCTATTTGTATGGCCAGGTTTTTTCAAAATTCAGTAAAATCCGCCTATTCTACATTTCATTACGCTACAATATGATGGGCATTTTACTCGAACGAAGTAAACAATGCTAAGCTGTTATGAGTAGAGCTCGCGTGGCAGTTCTAAGTGCAGAGTTTTCGCAGGCCTGAACATTTATCAAGAGTGTGGGACTATTTGCGACGTGGGGCCCATAAGTGGTTGGCCAAATAATGTATTATTAGTTTTCAGCTATGTTTTTTTTTATACATTCCTCAATTATTTCACGCAACCAAATTGGGGATTTTGATCTGACTTTGTACTTTATTGTATGAAGTGTGCCATGAACTCTCATAGGGAAATGAGAAAGCTGATGAGTTATGTTGTAGTTGCAGCGGAAGCAAAATGTTAACGTCATACTGGCTTAACGAGGCTAACGACTGATGGAAGCGATTGCAGTCCTGAAGGATTTCCAGGAAGATATGGCCATCGGTTTGGCAAGGTGCGCGGTTATAAGGTCAATTCAAACTTCAAATTACAATAAGATCGATTGGCCCAATGACCACTCTAAATGGCTACAAGGTAAATTGCGTTTATTACCCTTTTGAATTTGATGACCATTCAGGAAGTTTTCGATTGCCCTCATGTCCATTTCGGGAAAATGACAATAACAATATTTTTAATGAATTCTTAAGTTGAAATAGTTCTTACACGATCCCCGTTGGAGTGAACCCAAAATAAGGAAAAAGAAGCGCCGCAGCTCTTTTTATATCAAAGAAATCCTTGACGGACGTGTTTTTAATCAGATTGTTCACTTAAATGGAACCAGGATATAGGAAAAGCAGCGCCGGTGGCAAAAGTTTGGAATAAAAAATGACATCATTTTTTGTTCAAAATTTTCATTCGGCCTTATGGTGGTTGGTTGTTTGGTTGGAGTGGCGAGTCCCAATTGACTCCAATTAGCGCTCATGCGCCATTTTGATACCACAAACTCGTGAGTTAACCAATGAAAGGGTGTTGTAAGAATACTAATGAACATTTTCACGTGCCTCAGGGAAGAACTCGTCCCCCTATATCCATCCCGTGGAGGTTATGAATTTGAGAAGCTCTCCCGCCCTAACATCCTTGAGTTCTGGGAGGCTTTCGAAAAAGGGCTTTCCAAGAAACTTTATTCTGCTTCGACAGTATGCTTGGCATTCGCATTTTGCGAAGATTCGGGAGTCGTTAATATTGAGCAGGATACGGCCGTGCCCGTATGTACGCTCCCTCCAAAGGCCCAACTCCCGAAGCCTTAGAGCCCCTTGATATGCCGTTTACTTGATAAATAGATCGAACGGTGGAACATTGCAAATCACGTTTAAAGCTTCCAAGGGACACGACCTAATTGCCCCCGTTATTGCTCCGCAAGCAGATCGTTGAACTTTAGTTAGTTATGTATTTCACCTCTACCGCCTTCCACCATACGAGTGCCCCATATGTCAGAATTGGTCGAATAACTGCCTTATACATCCAGGCCATGAGGTCTGGCCTCAGACCCCCTCCCCCCCCTTGGCTTTAAAGTGAGTACGTCGTTTTTATTTCAGAATCTTCGGTGGACCTGTTCTTGAGCAAGGAAAAGGCTTGCCGCATATTATTTTTTCGGAACCTATTGTCCAAAATCACAGGCTTAGCACAAATGCTTATTGGTCGGCACTAATTAAAGGTAATTTCACCAGTTGTTCACATTTTAATTCATGCAATCGACCTTATTATACCTCATGTCGCAGCTGCAAGCTTTCCTGGTAGTAAAAAAGGAAGAGGAGGTTTCAAAAATTCCCAAAAAAGTACTATGAAAATACTTCAAAAAAATTTCCTCAAACAGTGCTCTCCCTAGGCTGTGGTTTTTGGCGAGCCTTTTGAGAGTATTTCTGAAATACACAGCTTTTCACCAAAACTTCGTCTGCTAAACAGATGCTGAAAGGTGTTGACATATATGTAACTATAGGTCCTGCTAATTGGAAGGCACCCCTTTAAGAAACTGTCTTGATATTATTATTGTTATTATCTAAAATGCTTCAGTAAATAACGACCGCGTGGAAAATTTCTCCAATAATAAGCACTTACTTCAGCTGATACCGTTGAGGTTGACATACAAATTGTATTTCCGTGTCTATATAGGAGGAAGTAATTTTACTAAAGTTTTTGTACATTAATAAGAACCAAGTAATTGCAGTTAGGAATAAACACAATACTTTTTGAGTGGGAGCAACAACAACTAACCATGATAGTTGGTTGTAATTACAAAGCGGAGATTGCCCAAATGTATTCACGCATTTTTTGTAAGCAAATTTTAAATTTTTGACTTCGCTGGCTAGGCCATGTCTTGCGAATGAACGATGATGCTCCGGCTAAGAAAGTTTTTTTATCGGAATCCACCTATGAAAGCAAATGAAGAGGTCGGCCCCCACTCTGGAGCGGCCAAATAGAATTGGTGTGACCAATCAACTCAAAGAAGAAGTAACTGGGACACCTTGTTGAACGACCATAACCGTTCAAATGGTAAAGTGTCAAATAAGTAAGTATATTTTAAATCTTATTTTATAAAATGTTTGAGAACAAATTTTAACAATTCGGCATCAGGACGGACGAGGAAATAAATGGCTTTGATGAAGTTTAAGGTATTATCGAAACAGCTGCCTTGTCCGTCCTGATGTCGTCGAATTGTTTAAATTCTTCCCAAACATTTAATAAAAACAAAATACTTTTTGTTGTCAATTACTTAATATTAAGCTCGTAACTGTTTTTTATTCTTTCATTTCGCCCAATTTCTCGTTCTAAACGTGCATCATAGTAGCGCAGTAATTGCAGTTGAAAGAAGTGCTTTTTTTAGCCGCTAATGTCATTTAAATCCTGGGTGAATGGCATTGTTGCAGTTAATTGGCTGGCGCTGCTGTCACCAAAGTCAGGGTGATGCAATTATGAATTCATAGAGAGATTTAGCTGGTGTGTGTATGTGTATGTGTGTGTGTGTGTAGGTATGTGGAATGCGTGCAACATTGACTACAGTTTCGCAACGGAATTTGCATAATTTACCGAACTATGCAAGCAAGCTGCCACATTTCAACTGTGTGAAGTCATGTGTGGAAGTTTAGTTTAACGACGAAAAAACAAACAAACAATAACCCACAGCCAAATACGAGAACCGGCGCTGTCATAGTGCGCCAGTTAGTTGGTTCATTGTGTGACAAAGGATGCACTTTTTCTAACTTGAAATAAGGCTGTGTGAAAAATGCATTTACGTTGAGCAAAAGAAGTCCGCAGGCAATCTGTCAATCAGGTAGAATTTTGTCAAGGACATTATTGCACATTATTCACAAGATAAGATCCTAATAAAAGCAGGAGCCAATAAATACACAATGCCAGTACTATATATCTACATATGTGTATGTATGTATGTAAGGGAGCGCTGGATATGATGCTGTCCCTTATTTTTTGTATCATGCAAAATGCACTTTTTATTTGCTTTTTTGTAAAAAAAAAGTTTTTTTTTAAATTTATTTATGTATTCTATTTTGTAACTTACCCTTATTCGTCGTTGTGCATTTTTGAAAAAGGATAAACTTGCATCAATGCAACGGCTACCCAAAAACATGCTTCAGTGAACAAAATTGCATTGCGACTGCACTTCCGAGCACAAAAACAACCCAATGATGTATACCAACAAATAAACGACCAACAACTACAACAAAATTGCAACTCATTGAACAATGCAGCTTGTCAGCAAAATTGCAGACAAATAAACAAAAACCAGCAAAATTTCTGAAAGCATTTTTTGGGGTAAACAAAAACTGCAAACCAATCCGACAAAACAACTTAGCATCGTGATATGCAAAACGGGTTGCGGGGTGATGGGCGAGAATGACGCTAAATAATGCACTTGGGAAGAAACTTTTGAATTGTGCCTACTACCACATATACACACACAAACTCATGCGTTAAGCAAAAATGCAACGACACGAAAGGAAACGCTGGCCATGCCAACAAAAGCAGGAACATAAACTCAAAAATTCAGGGACAGCAAATAATTAATTATCTTGATCAAAGTTTAAAAAAAAAAAAAAACGTACTGAAACCAAGGAAAGGGGAAGGAAAATAGATGAAATGGAAGGGAAAGGAAAGTAAATTAAAGCATTAAAAAGCAGAGCGAAGAGGAAAGATTAGAAGTCACTGCGTGTTATCGACATGTTATCGGAGTATTAACGGCTTGTTATCGATTAATTATCGCTTTGTTATATGAACGTTAAATACGTGCAAGCGGTGTATAATCGATAACAAAGGTTGTAGATGAATTATCGATTTGTATTGACGAGTTGCACGTTTGTTAACAAAAAGCTACTGAAGCATTTTCGAAAGGTATCGCGTATTTATAAGAAAATTTTCGATTTTTATCAAAGCTTATCGGTGTGTTATTGGTGACCCTTCGTTTTCTTATGAAACAGATACTGATAAAACTGGCGATAACACGATAATATGCTTTTAAGAAGCCAAATGAAGGCCGATGTCTCCACGATAACAAACCGATTACTTACTTAGTTAATTGGCGCTTAACCGATTACTCTTCATTAGTAACTCGCTATCGATAACACTCCGATAATAAAACAATAATTTGTCGGTATCAGCTCTTACCGATAAGTACCCGACGAAGCATTTGCATATATTTACATAAGAAAACAAAAGTTTCTGAGCAAAATGAAAACACTCGAAAAACTATTATTAAAAAGCGATATCTACATTGAAATTTATATCTGTTACGACCCCTGCAAAAATTAAACAAAAATTCTGTGCAACAACAACAACAAGTGAGCTTATAATTGAGCGCAATGAAAGGAAGAGGACTTCAGGCATAGCGAATGCAACCTGAAGATTTGCTAAAAAGGAGGAGTTGGTGCGGTTTGAGTTGTCGACTAAAGCGGCTGGGGAGTGATGGGAAAGGAAAATGGAGACAGGGTAGAATACATTCTTTTGTATTACGGACGCGACGCAAAGGAGTTTCGCTACAGACAAAGAATACGAAATTTTCTGAAAGCGAAGAGAATGCAAAAGCGGCACTAGGAGGAAGAATTCTGCGTCAGAGAGGAAATTATATGAGAACAATCCAAAATCTACAGTGTTAACGGCAATATAAAAAAAGCTGAAAAATCAAAACAAAAAAAAATGTATTTCTCCCAAGTCCTTAGAAACTGTTAATACCCACTATACAGTTTTAGTTTAAGTGTAAAATAAAAATAAGATTTAGGAACTATAATTGGAGGGCGTGTGCCGGGAATGTCCGTACTTTTTCAGAGGATGGCACAAAAAAGAAATGTTGCAAAGAAAATAGCTACGGAGGCGATTGGGATAAGAAAAATGGACGATTTTGTGCGCTAATGAGCAATTCATTATGACAAGAAACTCCACACATTGATGTATTGCATACAAGTGTGTGTAGGTGAATTAAAACTCACCACTGGCTTAAATACTTTCAGTCACACACATTTTAATTTTGCATTTGGAAAACCTTAAACTCAAAACCCACTTCACATATTTGCTCCATTTCAAAATAAAAGTAAACCAAACCAAAAAAATAAAAGGCGTGATATACCTCCGTGGAGATTGGGCCGAGCTTCCTTTCCAATTTGTTTAGTGCTTCTTCTTAATTTTCCTTACAAACTGACATGATAGGGCCTACGTTTTTTATGCCGACTCCGAATGGCATCTGCAAGGCGATGCATTCAAACTGAGAATATTTTCACGGTAGAAATACACTCGGTGATTTTGCCGAATCATTGCCGAGGGACGAGCCCGCTTAGAAAAACTTCTTTCTTATTAGACAAAATTTTTATAAGTTTTTGATGTTGGTTTATCCGGGACTTTACCCAGGACCTTCGCTTTGAAAGGTGGAGCACGCTACCACCACACCAAATTGGTTAGATTAGGCTGAACTGGCCGGTCAATAGAGACCTCGCCTTGAATGTGCTCATAGTATTACCAGAATTTGTTTGACGCCCAAACGAAAAAATCCCAATGAGGAACCAAGACTTGTGTTGTAGAGTAACTCCGTCCTATTTGCAAATACTTGTTCATCGTATAAGACTAAATCTTTCTGCAAGCTCTTCTTAAACGTTAGTTTTCACCTTGTTTGCTGTTTGTGAAACATTTGAGTGGGGAATTTCGATCATTGGTCTCGTAATACAAATGGGCTGGTTCCGACAATTTTTTTCTTTTCTGAAGAAGTTAAACTGCAGTAAAAGACTTTTTTGTTTTGAGAAATGGGTTCCGGATCGTCGACGGTGTTGTTGTTTTAACAATAAAGACGGTGAGATGTATTAACGGTAAAGAATTGAGAAGGAGTGCATCTCAATTAGTGAAGATTGAAGCCAGCAATAAAAATACTGATGATCCGTAGTGTATATTGGAGACTAGGGCCCGTCAACTGACATTAGGTATCATAGAAAATCGGTGATTACGGTTGTAGATTGGAAACTAGGCCTTTCCAACTACTTAAAGATCAGTTGGCTTACAGTCTTGATTGGAAACTAGGATTATCCAACTGAGGAAAAATTTAAGTACGATCCAACCAAGCTTTGGATTAAAATTATCTACCATACAAGCGAAAAACAAGGATTTGGATCTCCTATTACACTGGTCGACGGCCAAAATTTACCAGAGACGCCGTTATGAAATTCGTATGTAAAACCACCCCCTGATTTCGAAAATCGAGTTCATTTTTGATTCTATGGTACTGTTTTTAAGATATTTGCAATTTACCGTTATTCGAAAAAACCAAAAAGGTGGCTCCCTTTAATTACGTATATCTCACGAACGGAAAGACGATAAAATTTGCTATAAATGCATAATACATTGTTTTTTGCTCAACCAGAAAATTTTCGAGATATTAGCTTATAATTTCAGATTTTTGTTTTTTTTATGAAAAAATATGAAAAAAATTACTTTTTGCGAGGGCAGCATTCCAAAATCACAACTTTTTTTTCCAGATTTTTTTTTCTTTACGTAAAGCTCTGTCTAATTAAAAAAAAGATAAGCTACCATCGAAAAAAATCGATGCAAAACTAGGTAAGTTATAAGCGATCAAATAAAAATACCCAGGTTGGGCAATTTCAACGTATACCTCAAAACGTATGTATGGTATAAAGAAGAGTGAAATATCTAGCTATGCTCTGTTTCTATTTAGTTAAAAGTTCAATTTATGAATTAAATTACCCATATTTTAACTTTTTTTTTTATTTATTTATGTTTGTACTATATTCTAACAATCTTTATCTTAAGTTTATTTTACTATGTAGTCGAAATAATTATGTGTCCGACTTTGACGCTTATTCAATTTAGGATCGGTTTCTCTTATGAGAAACCAGCAGCAATCACCCATCATTGCGACGTCCCAGAATCCTTGATATCGATTCTCAATTAATTTCATTTGCTGATGAAACCTTTCGCCATGTTCGTCACTTTCGTCACTAAGATTTGCCGGAAAAAAGCTCAAATGTGAGTGCAGAAAGTGAATTTTTAAGGACATATTTACGCTTGGAAAGAAAATATTAGTTAGGTAAACAAGTTATAGAATTTTGGGAAACTAATTTTAATAAGCCTTTAAGCCATTTTCGCATAATTATTGATTAAGTCGTTCACTATCTGCTCGTAGTTAGGGCTTTTGTGTCTACCGAGAAAAGAAGCAACGACTTTTTCAAAGGATTCCCACGCTGCTGCCTCAACTGATGAGAGTAGTCTTTTGAATTGGTTATTGTTGATCAACTTTTTTATTTTTGCTCCAACAAAAATACCTTCCTTTATCTTGGCTTGAGAAATATCTGGAAAACTTGTTTTCATATAGTCGAATGCTTCGCCTTCTTTGTCCAAAGCCTTAACCAAGTCTTTAATGAGACCGATCTTGATGTGTAAGGGTGGAAGTATGATTTTCTCTTTCCTGACAAGAGGGGTGTATTTGATGTTATCTACACCAACGGTAAACTCGACTCTTTCCGGCCAATCCTTTCTGACGTAGTGGTCCTTACGAGCTCGGCTATCCCACTTGCAAAGGAAGCAGCAGTGCTTGGTGTAGCCACTTTGTAGACCGCATAGCATTGCAACGACTTTGAGATCCGAACATATTTTCCAATCATGCTCTTCATATTTGATACATTTTAGTAGTTTTTGCGTTTCCTCGTAGGTTTCCTTTGTACTTACTGCATGTACGATCGGGATAGAAGGCTTTTTGTTACCAATATGCAATAATACAGGCTTCAAACTCAGTTTATTGCTGTCTATGAACAATCGCCAGTCTTTTGAATCATATGTTTAACCAAACTCTTTGAATAAACCAGGAATGTCGTTGCAGTAGCATATACTGTCTTTCTTGGTATAGTGTTTGGAAAATTCTTCGTGACGAGTTCTACAATATATAACCTTAACATCAGATGGCACAAATTTAAATTGTTGCATACGAGAAGTGTGGATCTCGGCCTTTTCCTTGGATAGTTCCAAATCTCTTATCCAATCATTAAGTTGTGCTTGTGACAGGACGTTTCTCTTGTTTCCCATGCGAAATTCAGTACAACTTGATTCCCCGCATTCAGATATTACTGTTGACAGTGGAACTGGATTCGCAACTGCCGTTGAATGTAGTACTGGTAATGTCACTGTAGGTACGCTGGCATAGGTTACTCTTCTTGATCTTCCAATGCCAAGTACTTTTGTTTGACAAATATAACACTCTATTGAATGGCAAGTAGGTTCTCTCCATAACATTGGTGTATCAAATTTTATTTGTTGTCCTGATTCCGACTGAATCAATTCTACTCGACACGATGTACACAAAGTGTTCGGTGTCCATGGTTTTTCAGCATTTTTAGGCTCAATGCCAAAATACTTGGAGTATTAAGTTTTCATATGATCTGAGAATACTCGTCGTCGCCTTATGATAGTATATTGGCCACACGTGAAACAGAACATATCTGGATCGTTATTACAAACAAATTCTCGCGTCCTTTTACTCATTTTATTTTTTTTAATAAATCACGGTTTTGAAATTTGACTTATGAACTGAACTATCTTCGGCGAGCTTTGCAGATGTTATGAAGTTTCAAGGCGCATTAACTCATATTTATACTCGGAACATGAATACAATTGAAAAAATCAAGTCTTACCTTCCTTTTTATACGAAGCCGGGAAAAGAAAATACTACCTGCTTTAGATGTAGGCTTTAAAAATGTTTTGTGTCTTATAATTTTGAAAATCTACCTGCATACTTACCCATAACGGACGGAAATACATGTTTATAACTACATGCCTACAGCAGGTTTCGAACCCAACCACTCTTCCTTTCGATGCAACCTCTCTACCTACTACAAAACAATTCGAGTATTAAAAGTACTATTTGATTTATTTAAAGAAAAAGTATTATCATTGTTATGGTGTTATTCGTTTATCCGGATAATATCCCATTTGCACTTTATACCTTTAATATATGTATGTATGTATACATACATTGAAGTTGCGCAACCTGGGTATTTTTATTTGATCGCTTATAACTTACGTAGTTTTGCATCGATTTTATTCGATGATAGCTTATCTTTTTTCTAATTAAACAGAGCTTTACGTAAAGAAAAAATATCTGGATAAAAAGTTGTGGTTTTGGAATGTTGCCCTCGCAAAAAGTAATTTTTTTTTCATATTTTTTCATAAAAAAAAAACAAAAATCTGAAATGATAAGCTAATATCTCGAAAACTGTCTGGTTGAGCAAAAACTATTGTATAATGTATTCATAGAAAATTTTATCGTCTTTCCGATTCTGTCAACTTTTTTGCAATTGCTTTACCCGTTCGTGAGATATACGTAATTAAAGGGAGCCATCTTTTTGGTTTTTTCGAATAACGGTAAATTGCAAATATCTCAAAAACGGTACCATAGAATCAAAAATGAACTCAATTTTCCAAATCAGGGGGTGATTTTACATACGAATTTCATAACGGCGTTTCTGGTAAAGAGAAAAAGTTGAAATTCGTGGTCCAGTGTTATCTACTAATAGAAAGAGATCGTGGCACGGATGGGAAACTACTTCTTTCCAACCGTGCTAAGCATATGTATAAATAATAAAATTCTGTGTTTAAATTTCTTACTTTTGTTTCAGAATCAAGCAATGAATTCATTTGACAAAAATATTTATGGTTTAATTATGAATTAAAGTTGTCTATTGTGTAAATTTTTATTGTAATTTTAAGTTCGCATACTTACACTGCAATAAATAAATAAACAAATAAATTGTGATTAAAACAAAAAATGTTTATTGGGTAGATATATAAAAATAAGAGATTTGCATGTGTATACAAATGTTGGATTGTATGTGAGTTGTGGCGCATCTTAATGGCTGTTTTACACTTGACATTAGTGCATAAATCGACAGCGAGAACCAGCCGGCATCCACCACTAAATGGCGTTGGAACAAAGCGCGCTCACTGTTTAGGTATGAATGCACAGGAAGAGGAATAAGCGACTGAATGGAGGTCTTCTTGCCGTATGTACATACGTGTGTTTGTTAGTATTGTGTTTATGTTTCTGTGTGTGTGATGATGTACTCTCCACGCATGCAGCCCCACTCGTTCTACCTTCATTTGCTCAGTAAGCTAAGTTACCGGCGGAATGGACGACTCTCGACTGATTCCGCAACTAAAAAAGTCGTTGCAGTTGCAAGGCCGACAACGGAGTCGTGCACTCTTGAACTGCATTTGGCTCTCAACTTCTTTACACAACTGTCAGCTGCTAATAACTTTTTTTGCACCATGTAACAATATCCATAAACATAAAATGAGCCAAAATATTGAATGAAAAAGAAGAAAAAATTACATTAAGTAAACAAAACTCAGAATTATGTTGTCGATGCAGTCAGGGGCACAACTGCATTGCTGCATCGATGTTGGGGCAGATTGAGCTGCTCGCAAGGAGATTTGTGCTCTAATTCTCTAGAATCATTGTTCTTGCTTATTTATGGTTCTTTCAACATACTCTTTAGAAAATTCTTTATTCGAAGTTTGATTACAATGTAAAAAACTCATTGGCAAGTTAAAAAAGCTTTTTTGGTTTTGTTTTGTCTTATAATATTTTAACTTCGATCCATTAAATTTTTCTGATTTTTTTTTCTTAGCTCATATTTTCGATTAAACAAAACCAAATGCATTGCAGTTTTTTGTGTTTTACTTGCGTTTGTGGTATGTGCGTATTGCTCAAGATGACTCTGTGTTAGTGATTTAGCTGCAGTCTCTGCTTGTCGTTGTTGACTTTACTGATTCTTGTGGCAGCCGCGTTGCATTCAAGCGCGAATTGAGAGCAAGGTTCAACACAAAAAATATTAATGTTCTTTTCTTAATATATTTGTGTATTTATTTGTATAGAAATGCATACGCAAGCCGTATTCTGTTGTAGCCGATTTGCTAAAGAGGCAATACAATGTGACGTGTGGGACATTTTCTTTAACTAGTAATTTAAAAAGCATTTATCGCTTAAAACTGAATATTTGTTTGATACAAAACTAATGAATTATAAAACTTAGGTATGCAATTTACAAGAAAAATTAAAATTTTCTATCATTGACGTCTGTTAGGAATTTATGCAAGTGTGGCCAGCACATAAGTATTTATGATAACATGAACACCAGCGGCGAACAGGGGTCAATTCCCGAACTGCGAAAAACTGAAAAATGTAAACTCATTGAAAACTCATTTGCCCACACAATTTACACTTTAAATTTTCATGCGATTCTGTAAAATATTGTGTACATTGTTTTGCTGAATTAGCGCTGAATGTAAAAGTCTTATGTCAGTGAGAAAATATTCATTAAACGCCATGAAAACACAAAAGTCATTCTGCAACGGTGCGTATGAGTTTTGAATGTCAGAATAGTGTACACTGGCTGACAAGAAAACTCACGAAGTTTTTATCAGTGAGTTCTTTTGTTCACAGTTTTGCTTTACAGAATCAGAATTTCAAAGTTTACACAATTTCTTGTGTACACTTTAAAACTCACAGTTAGCGAATAGGGCCCCAGCTGTTTCGATCGCTTAAAGCTTGAAACACAATGCTGAGCGACGACGATATACGCCACGTCGGGCGATGACATCAAATTACGCCCAGACATTTCCTCTACTTAAAACACAATGCC
Source organism: Eurosta solidaginis (assembly GCF_040869045.1). Taxonomy (NCBI): domain Eukaryota; kingdom Metazoa; phylum Arthropoda; class Insecta; order Diptera; family Tephritidae; genus Eurosta; species Eurosta solidaginis. The sequence continues at coordinate 388,715,844 of NC_090319.1, read as the reverse complement.
GGGCGAAATTGACGCTGTTTATTCAGAGTGGCCATTATTTAGAAATAAAGATGAAAACAATTAAAACTTAATTAATTCTCTGCCTTAGCACTTGACTGCTAAAACAAGCACAAAATGTTAAGAAATTAACAAAACAAAACTGAAATGTTAAGAAATTAAATTAAAAATTATATGTAAAGAAAAAAAATTTGTTTTTGGATATTATGTTTTCTTTTTTTATACTTAAAAAATTGAACAGCAGCAACCCTTGGGATGTTTGCCGTCATCGCCCGGCGGCGACGATAGAAATAAATCTATCGTCGCAAAATGACGTCGCGTAAATTTCGTTCTTTGCGTTGATTGTGTTCACCCTAACGTAATTATGGGGATTCTATTTTTGACAAGCCGATGTTCGTCGCGCTTATTTCACGGCGTCAGGGCAATGTGTTTCAAGCTTTATTTCAAGGTATTTTGTTTCTCATATTCAACCAAAGCGAGTGAATCTGCGGGTTTTAGTTGATATAAATACTGAGTTGCCAATCATATTTTAAATCTGATAAATATTTGATAATTAATAAATATATAATTTAGCTTTAAATAAATAACTTTTGTGAGTCGTCTTCACAACGTCAATTTCCAATTTTAGACAAACCGTTTAAATATTTTCAAAATTGGCTGAACCAAATGTTTTATTGAGATACAAAGAACCTATTTGGACTTTCAACTGTCATGTTTATTTTCCAGAGAATGAGAATCTCAGTTTAGCTTTTGACAGGTGAGACAACTGGTTGCTTGCATGTAAACATTGTTTTTATCTCTGATAATTAATTTTGATACAATTTTATTCCTAGGGATTGGTTCATATCTACGTTATTTGTTTAATGGATTAAAAGGCAATCCCTTAATTTCAATTTATTACCAGAGCTGTTTTTGTCGCTGGATTGACCCAAAGAATCCCCCAAGTCGTGTAACATTTTTGACACATAACAGCAGCTGTTCTAGCCTTTGCTTACTTACTTACTTACTTGTAGATGACTGATGGAAATAAAAGTTTCCCCAGAACTTTGAAGTGTGCTCTTTCATAGATGGGGCTAGAGCCAGCATAGCAAACGCTGGGCGGACTCTACAACTTGCTGAGTAGTGAGATTTGGAAGTGGATACCAGGTGATCTGTCGACATTATTAAATTCACTCATTGCGTGGCCTAAAATCTCTTCGAAGGTTACGCGCCTTACATTTACTTTTTTACAGAGGTTTGGAAGGGTAATTTTTTCATGAAATTCCAAGCGGTGCCTCTCAATACTCTAGATAACCTTCTTACAATTCTTGCATGCAATATGAGGAGTCACTTTATTCTTGAATGTCCAGATTTTACATGAAGTACGCAAACGTATTTTGCCGGCGGTTTACGTGGATATCCGAAACATCAATTTTAAGGTCGTCATATTGGAAAGATGATCATTAGTATACAGCTATTTTCTAAATAACTAAACGGTAACGTCACTTGTAGTTTGTGTGGTATCGATCCCGACCTTTATGTGGTTTAAGTGAGCTTCTCCTACGGACTTCGCCAGCACTCAACCTAAGCTAACATAACCACTTGGCCTTTTGCAGCTCAGTTACAAAGAAATGCTCTACACATTACTTATGAATATACAAAAGTATTCCTACATACATCATTACAGATATACACATATACGATTTTATGGGGTTATTCAGACATGCAGTATGCTTATGGACGTCCAAAACTCTTTGCTGCGTCAACTTGATTTTTATTACTTTTGCACTGCCATTGTTCTGTAATTTCATTTTTGCTTCTACTTTTTTAAAATTTTTTTTTTGGCATATTCAGTTTCTTAACTTTTGCTGCATTCTGCATGCATTTAGCATATTTGAACTTAACAATTCTTTATTTTTTTTTTCCGTTTTTACTGCCATTTTTAGAGTTTGTATATTGCCTGTTTTAAATTTTTTTGGTGGCTTCTCTTGTTTTTCTTAATTGGTTTTGTCGCACTTTGTGCATTATTTGTGTTGATTTTTTGTTGCTCGTGAAAATTCGTAATGCATTCAAGGTTAATATTCGATATATTGGGAAATTAACCTTTTAAGTTTTGAGCTGCGCAAGTGTTGATTGTTGTTGCTGTTTTTTTTTGCGATTATGTAATTATTATTTGCGTATGTAGTTGTGTGCTGAAATAAGAGCGGCTAGTGTTGTTTTTAGTTTTTGAATCTCCATAGAACAATCTTTACTTTGACCTCTTTAATGGTCTCAAATCGGGACCAAAATCTATGAGTATGAGTTGTTTTTGACCTACATAGGTATAGCTGTCTTAATGGGAGATAGAGGAAAAATTCGTTACTCCATTAATAGGTGCATCTAATTTAGCGCATTATTTTCCCACAGCAGACAATAATTGAAAAGTTTTATATTTTCTCTCCATTGCATTCGCCTAAAGCCAATACGCATATTTTAACAATCTGAGCAAAGGTACGTTATTGCTGTAGAGATGAGCCAACCATACAGTTGAACCATGATATAGCTCTTAGTGATTTTTATCACGAAAATAGTTGATAAACATTTTTTGGAGAATTTTGATAGGTGAAGATTTGTTGTTTTTTTCGTTTTCAAGATTAGATCTTGATATCTTTGTTTTTGTTATTTGTTCCTAAAAAACTTCACTCACTGACTTGACTCACATTCTGAAGATTGAACAAGGTCAGACATAATATTTAATGTGCCTCTCAATTACCCAAAATAGCGTAGCTCGGTATTGGGTCAGAAGAAATATTTCCAAATTTGTTGTTTATAATTTTTCGATGCATCTTAGTCGGGAAGTTTTGTTTGAGTAAAACATGCGCGTATTAAAAAACGAAAAGATCTGTGGTCTCAAGTTCGAAGTGTCACCTTTAATTTTGAGGATATAGGCAAAAAGCGTAAGATTTGTTCAACAGTGTGTTTTTTGTTAGAACAGCTAACATTTTGGTTGTTTCATTTAAGAACATTTTGAAATGTCGTGTCTTTCATCCCAATATTTTATGATGAAAAGCCTCACTTTGGGGAATGTACAAAAGAAAAATTACAAATCGGTATGCTCCTTTTTCGAAAAATATAAAACGTTATTAAAAACAATTTTTCGTTCACACGCTAAGAAAGTAAAACACAAATTTGGTACAGTGACTAAGGGATTTAATATATGTATATTTTTTCTATGTACTCGGTTTTACATATCAGCCCGCCATTCTTACAGCACAAATATATGTGAGGAGTTCCAAACCAAAACACAGGCGCTCAATTTATGGCGAAATCAACTACACACACAGCAAGCAAACTTATTCGCCGAATAAATCAGGGACAGTTGATTTACGGCTCACACAATCACACTTCTAGCCGCTACAGCACTGCATTTGCATTCGTTCGTATCAATGCTGTGCATAGTGTAAGAGCCGACTACGTTCAGTCGTTTCCTAGGTAGAAATAGATTTTCGATCTTTTGGTTAGAAAAATTCTCTGTGATTCATAAGTTTTATGATTCTAGCTATCTTAACGAAGAATTTATACACCAAAAATTTGTTGCCTTAACAATAATTTATATGATATCGGTACGCTGTTATAAGAAGGTCCTATATATTTCGGCGACTAGTTATGAGAAATGTGACAATTATTTCTTCATTTTCATAGATAAGTGGGATTCCGCAGATTTCCAAAAATGTAAAAGAAATATAAATTTCCGTGCATCTTAAATAAACCAAAAAGAGCTAAATCGAAATATGTACTATTTCACCTCTCTTACCTAAAATAATTAAACATAAGTACTCCTGCTCCTTCACTACCCAACCCAAGTAATCCCACTAATGCTTAGCAACAAATAAGGACTTTATTGAAATTAAAATAAAGGCAATAGCAGGAGTGTGAAATTTGTTTGACAAATACAGTTGAAATGTTAAAAAAAGCGCCAAAGGCCGTGAGTTATTAAAAAAAATTATCTACATATTTTAAATAAAAATAAAAAAATACATATAAGGGTGATACAAATGCCAAAGGAAAGTTGCGTAAGCTGCGTTTATAATCATAAAATAATCCACATATACCAACATACATACGCACATATATTTATTGTTGCATTTTAATAAGTATGACTAGGTCGTGAGGGGCGGCTGTATTTGCAGAGTAAACCTACATATACTCGCGACACTCTTTCTTAACCGTACGTGCAGACGCTTAGCCGACGGCAATTTTCAAAATGCGCCATCCGTTGCTCCTAATGCCAGTCAAATGCCACATAAACAAAAAGGAGGTGCGGCCACCCCAAAATGCGATGCGTATGTCCCACAGTGCAAACCGCGTGCAAAGTGCGTTTACATTCGTGAATGTTCTGCAAATCAACACAAAACTGCGCCGTTGGCAAAATTTTATTAAAATGTCATTTACTAATACAAGCGCGTATGTAGGTACATACAAAAATACATGTACGCCTATTTTCCCTGCAAGAAATCGTAATAAATAACAAGTAAAGGTGTCTAAGTTCGGGTGTAACCGAATATTATATACTCAGCGTGCGCTTCAATTGTACATTTCATTTCAGATAAATTACTTTTCTACATAACACGTGGCACCTCCCGTTTAAAAAAAATGTCTCCACATTTCCTTTTACAGTAAAACTTGATAAGTGAAATACCATTGATTCAAAACTATTTCTTGCTAAGTTATAGCTTATTATTCTAGTCTACGACCCTTTTAAACTTGTTTTATATCTAATTTTCCGTGGTCTTTAACCGATCTCGTCCATTTCCTAGAAATATTTCTTGCTAAAGGGAAAATGGGGGGCACACAATTTTATTACGACCGTCAATTTTTCTTCCAGTTATGGCTCCCGAAACATAGAAAATTGCTTGGTCATAAAAGTGGAGGTGCCACGCCCATTTTTTTTTAATTTGAAGTTTTTCCTATTTAAATATATATATATAAATATATATATTTATTGTTATAAATACACTTGGGAAATGAAATACTATTGATATAAAGCTCTTTTTGCAAAGATATAGCTTATTTTATTCATCCACGAACTTTTAAAAATCTTTTATATAAAAGTGGGCGTGGTCCTTAACCAACTTCGTTAATTTTTCTTCAAAGCATTTCTTATAGTAAAGGCAACCTCTCTGCCGAATTTTGTTTCGATAGGTTTAACGATTTTTGATTTATGATTAATAATATTTGTAAAATTTATTTTATCACAAGTGGGCGGTGCCACGCCCATTTTAAAAAAGTTTTCCAAACTTTTATCGAGAGTCTCAATGTCAGTTCACAAGCCAAATTTCAACAATCTAGGTGTACTATTTATTAAATTATCAGGTTTTTTGTGTTTTCCACAATTTTATATATATAAAAAGTGGGCGTGGTTATCATCCGATTTCACCCGTTTCCAACACCAATCTATTCTGGGTCCAGATAAGCTAGTGTACCAAATTTGGTTAAGATATCTCGATATTTAAACAATTTATCGTGCTATCGGCCGGACGGACGGTTTTTGATATATGATGATTTTGATATATGGAAGTCTATATCTATCTCGATTCCTTTATACCTGTACAGCAAACCTTTATCCAATTATCCAATCAAAGTTAATATACTCTGTGTGCAAAGCACGCAGAGTATAAAAAGTGGAGGCTATTTTAGGGTCTTTCCATGTGAAGGGTTGGTGCTCAAACGGGTGAGGGGATCTAGACCAAACTTAAACACGTGTTATTGACATGGACCTTAATTGTTTTGGTTCTCTAATTTTTGCCACATGCGTGTAGTGCGTAGAGACCCCAATTTTTTCCCTTTTTCTCAAAATTTTTTTTTTTCAATGCGAAGCAAAAAAAAAATTAGGTATGTTTAGATTTTAAACGGTTAGAAATAAAAGTACAATAAATAGAAGTCACTTCAACTTCCAATTTAAATTTCGTTTCTTTTTGTTGTCATGTGAAGCTGTCACAGATATCGTACGTCCTATCTAAAATTTAACTTATATTCAAGGTCCTGAAAAGCGTGTTGTGATAGGTACTTGTTTCTATGTAAATCGAACGATTTTGTTGTGATACCGTCCAAACTATAATTAGTGTTTTTTTATTTATACGTCTATAAATCGCACCTCCCAAGCTTTTTAAATCTCTGAGTTCACCAGAGACCGATATATTCTGCGGCTCGTGAAAAAATTGAAGAGAGAGGAGAGTGATCGAGCATAAAGAGAGCAAATCGGAAGAAAGCAGAGAGTCAGAGAGAATGAGGTATATTATCTACGTATATGTGATCGTTCAAACATAAAAAAACGTACCAACGCATACAAATTTTCCTACTGGGTATATTCACGCACTCATTTGCGTACGCGTATTTAGGATTAATCTTTTGTATTTCAATTCCTTTTTCAATTTCAATCCCACTTTTTGCTTTCCTTTCCTTTTAATTTTACCACACAATTAAAAAAATATATATAAAATAAAATATGTATATGAAAAAAACAAAGATTATTTACATATGAGTCAGTATCTTGATTGGCGTTAGCAGTATGTGAGAGTAACTGTATATCGCCTTCCAAGGCCGGTTCTATGTATCGAATCGAATCGGGATTTTTCCCGACCAAGGGCTGTCATTTCAGTGTAAAACACTACTGTAACAACAACAACAGTAATTGTACGCTGAAATAATAAGAGTACCTACTAGATTTACATAACAAAAGCTTTATTAACTTTATAAGCTAAATGAATTTGCCGTTTATTTTTATTTTTATTTATTTAAGTTCTCCACAGATCAATTAATTCTCACAAACCATATGTATTACAACAAAAAACTTTTGCTATACACCCATTGTACGAGAAAAGTTCGATCTTCGACTTTGGTCGAAATAGATGATCCCCTTTCCCGCAATATCTACTGGAAGTATGTTCAGCATGACGTTCAATACCAAGTTAGATGTTGTTCTAAGAACGCCGCTGATAACAACCTGCGCCGTCGGTTGTACTGTACTAAAATTTTGTCCAGCGCATTCCACCCGACCAGCGCCCCATAGAGCAGAATCGGCTTGACTACCATCTCAAAAAGTTCCCTGCAGTAGTACAAGGCCACCGCGGCCTTCTTGGCCTTATCTTTCGGTCTCCAGGACAATTTCTTGCCCAAATTAGTCCCTAAATATAATTCAGGTACTAAGCCAATAATAAAACAATAAACTTTACTGAGCTATATTTAATTTAAACACATTAACTTTCTAGATACTCTCCCACTAATCCAAATTCGCGAGTGTTTGGCACTCCGCCTTTTTTAGTTTTAAGAAAATAAATAAGTGTATCTCTTGTCATAAGAAGCATTATTAAAGTTTGATGATGCAGTTAAGCACAATGATGTCAGAAATCTCATAAAGTTCACTATTTTAAAAAGTTTTTAGATTTGCAAAGTAAGTTGGAAGTGCACGATGCAAAATTTACAGATACAATGTGAAAGGACTGAGAAATGCGACAATGGAATATGAGATGTACCTCATTATTGAAATGCACAACAATTTCTTCAACACTCCTCCTACCTTATTCAAGCCAGTGGACTACTTTTTCCCTAGGCTTATCATAGTTACTCTTTTTAAACAAAAACCTTCAACAGACAAAAGAAATCATCAATTAACTCAAGCTGTATTAACGTAAGCGATCCATCGTCGGGATTCTCTAATTCCAAAAATTTTTCAAACTTATTCATAATACAGCGAAGAGAAAATTTTCAATAACTTAATCGAATATGTGACTCAGGTTAGGTTAGGTTAAACTGACTGGTCCATGAGGACCTCACATAGACTGAATGAATCTGTAGTGTTACCAGAAGTTTATTTTAAAGACCAAACTGAAAACACCTATCAAAACCAGGACCTATGTTGTAAAATAAATCCGTCCTCTTGGCAAATACTTGAAGCTTTCTACGACTTTAGCCACTTGCTGCTCCTAGTTCTGACAGCTGTATCACTCCTAAGAGGTAGAGTTTTAGCCTGGTAAGCGCAGGGCGTGAGCACAAACCGTGCTCGACCTTTTCCTCCTCCAACCCGCCCTTCCTACATCTGCTATCACTGACCAAGCCTAATTTAAAGGCATGTGACGCCAGAAGACAGTGTCCAGTCATGGGACTCAGCTTTCAGTGGACCGAAGCAGTTATACGTACATAAGTATTACATATGTATGTGTGTAGGCGTTATTAAATTTGTGATTAAAATGAGATCAAATGAATTTATTCCTTTTTCACTTATACATACGGCCCCTACATACTACGTCTTAAAAGCTTTGAAGCAGTATATCAATGTAAAAGTACGTATGCTTTAATATCGCCAACACTTCGCCTCTTATTATTGACATACACAAATATCTCAACCCAAGGTCTTACAAAATCAGTCAAAGAACTTTGAATGATTTCGGACGTGCGAAACGATCGGTAGCTGCGATACGCGGGCGTTAGTGATGTGTCAGTCAATGCACAATGTGTTGGGGTAGTCGTGGTTCCTTTGCACGGCGTTACAGAGTGCCAGCACGGCGGTCCGAAGGCAACTAAGCCGTTAATCGGTCGTCAAAAGATTTACTGTTGTTTACTTTCAGATAATTCTTTGACGAAGCGACAGTGCCAAAGTCAACGAACCTGGCTGTATACTTGCATTATGCAGAATTTTGTTGTATTTTCACTTTTAATAAATTTGCAGTTGTTTTGTTTGATTTTTGTATATATGTATGTACAGCAGTGAACACGAAAATAGCAGTGGCAATTTTTAGAAAATTTAATACTTCGTTTTTTGTTTAAGATAGCTAAAGGAACATTTTTTATGAGTTTTGTAATTGAGACTATGCAAACCTATCTCAAAAGTGTTTCCGCAAAAATCGAAAACTCCAGAAAATTTTTTAAGAATTTCGCCCTTCTTATTTAGAGTTTTCCCAATTTTTTTGGTGCATGCAGTTTTGTAGCCCAATTGATTTTAGTCTAACAGAGTACATGTTGTAGGTCTCTTAAAACTTGCATTGATTTTTCCCATTTTTTTTTTTAATTTTTTGTCTCTGATATTCTTCCATACATGCCCCTAGTATGGAAGAATATATCAAAAACACTTTTGAAAACATTGTAAATAATCAAAGGAATTTTCAGAGACTAATAACTTGTACTTTGTTAGATTAAAACCAATTGTTCCAAAAAACTTTATACTCAAAAATTTTTTAAAAATCTATTTAAAAACTTCGAATCATCAAATTGTGTAGAATTAAACGGTTTGAGGTTTGATAAAAATGCCACTGCTATTTTCGTGTTGCTGTTTGTATTTTACAGTTACTAGTGAAATATTTTGTTTCTATTTCTGTTCAAGTTTTTTGCTCTTATTGTTCGCTCTATTTTTGCACTCTGAAAGGTTTCAAGGCATTTACCTTTTTTAATGGGATTCACAAAATCGAACTTACATATGTACATACATATGTTTCTCTATGCATTCATCGTTATCGAAACTTATTCAGGCCTGTTCTGAATTCCGACTCGTTTTGAAAAGTAAAACGAGGCTGATTCCGACTCGATTTCTGTTTCCTGTTCTCAAATCCGATTGAAACAAATCGATTCGCAGTCGATTTCGAATCGTTTTCATTTCGAGTCGATGATGAAGTGAAACAGCTGTTTTTATTTATTTTGGTTTTAGTTAAATTAAAATTGTGCAAAAATTTGAACAAAATGCCAGCAGCAATGGTTTTCGGAAAAGCCGAGGCAAGAAGACGTGCAATTTTGCATAAAAATCTCAAAAATCAATCGATCGAAATTGAGAACACGTCGGTTTCCTTTCGACCAGGATCGCTTTGTTTAGCTTGGAAAATTTTTGATAGGAATTTTCAAATTAAGAATTGTTATACTAAATAAACAAATAGTCCACCAAAAAGTTGTTATAAATCTTCCAAATAAAATATATAATTTAATAAAACGTATTTGTGGGAAAAATGATGTAATTATCTGTGCTTAATAGGCTAATTAGTTTCGATTCCGACTGCTCAGAGGCAAAACTTTTCAAATCGACCAAGTCTGGTCGGAATCGATATTCAGAACACCAACCCATTTCGATTTCGAATAAATTGGTCGGAATCGAAATCCAGAACAGGCCAGATTATTTTAAAACTATTAATTTAAGGTCTTATCTTTACAACTGTGCCTAACCGATAAATTCGCTTACTAAGATGTAAGAAATGTTATGTTCAGATGGTATCAAATAACGCAGGCAAATGAACGAAAGTATCGACTATCTCCCCAATTCAGCTGACTGTAAAAACGGTCTTCTCTCAAAATATGCGAAGCTGCAACTTATATTTTTTTTATAGATACTTTTACAGAAATCACTTATATTTAAAAATATAATAAAATTCGAAAATTACTACCCGATGTGGTCACTTTCGCCTATGGCCTTCGAACGGCTCAGAAATAAGTTGAATTTTATCACGAACGAGATCTTGTGATAGGTTGGGTTAGGTTGAACTGGCGGATCCATGAGGACCTCACATAGACTGATTGAGTCCGTAGTGTTACCAGAAGTTTGTTTTAACAACCAAACTGAAAAACCTTATCAAAAACTAGGACATATGTTGTAAGATAACTGCGTCTTCTTGGCAAATACCAGAAGCTTCCTAGGACTTAAGCCACTTGCTGCTTCTAGATCTGACAGCTGTATCACTCCTAATAGCTGGAGTCTTAGCCTGGAAAGTGTAGGGCACGAGCACAGAACATGACCGATCGTTTCCTCCTCCAACCCGCAGTTCCTACATCTGCTATCACTGACCAAGCCTAATTTAAAGGCATGTGACGCCAGAAGGCAGTGTCCAGTCAGAATACCCGTCATGAGTCCACAGTCCTGTCTTTTTAATGATAGAAGCAACTTTGTTAGTCTAAGGTTGTAAGACCTGCACATAATATTCGACACTTTACAGCTCCGCGCTTGAACCCACGCCTTTCCCGCTTGGTCGATCCTGTGCACCTTTCGCCTTCGCTTAGCGTCGCCCAGTCTAACTGGGACGTCTACAGAGCAAGCTTCAAGGGATGCGCCCTTTTTGACTAGTTCGTCCGCTTTTTCATTCCCATCTATTCCCATATGCCTTGGGACCTAATATAGATGTATGCTTCTCCCTGTCCCGTTTCTCTGTAGAGACTGCTTACACTCTAACACGCATTTAGATGATGTGCTATGCGAAATTATTGCCTTAATTGCTGCTTGACTGTCAATATAAAAGTTAACACGGTTGCAGCTTAAGCTACTCTCTTCCAGGGTTACTTCTGCTTTGGTTAGGGCTAATATTTCCGCTTGGAACACGCTACAGTAATCTTGCAGCCTGTAGGATCTGCTTATTTCCGGATCAGCACAGTATGCACAGTACTCCTTCCACTACTTTGGAGCCATCTGTGTACACATCTATCGCCTCGTCCGCCATTTGCGCACCCTTCCGCCAACCGTCCACCTCTATTGTGGCCTTAAGATCTCCCTCGAAGCGCAGATAGGTAATCTGATAGTCTGTTCTTCTTGTGATTGATGACGCTATACTACTATGGCTATATGGTCGGCGCTCAAGCTGGCCCGAGGCACCGAGCCTAGTTGCGGTTCATAATGCTATGTTCTTTGCTACCAGGTCTACAGTTGGAATGTGCAGAATGGCATACTGTGCAGCCGTAGAGGTTGTTTTCAGGGCTCCCGTAATGGTAAGCATTGATAGTCTGCATACCCCCTCTAATTTTTTGAGGTATGTTGTTTTTTGTGTGGCTTTCCACCAAACAAGAACTCCATATTATAGGTTAGGGTTTACAATCGCTGTAAAAACCCAATGAGAAAGAGAGGGCGATAAGCTTCACGTACACCCCAGCATTCTTTTACATGCATAGAGTGCCGCTGAGGCCTTCTTCACCCTCTCCTCCACGTTGAGCTTCCATGACAGTTTACTGTCTAGGATGATTCCTAGATATTTTGTGCAAGGTTTCTCCTGTAAGGTCACCCCTCCTAACTTAGAACTTGTACCTCTTTGTAAACAAGACCATATCCGTCTTCTCCGCATTGACTTTCAACCCGACATTAGATGCCCAGGTATGAATATCCAGAAGCGCCCGATCCATCAAAGAACTATGAAAAGTGCAACGTCATCTGCGTAAGCCGTAAGTTTTACGGGTCCCTCATCGAATCGCCTGAGCAGTTGGTTGATGACCAGCGTCCACAGCAGAGGTGATAGCACCCCTCCCTGTGGCGTGCCCCTGTCCACTGATTTCGTGGCCTCGTACAGTCCCCATTGTGATGTAATCTTCCTGCAATTTAACATGCAGCCGATCCATCTGATTAAGGCGGGATGTACTTTAATGTAATTAAGACCATTCATAATCGCCCATTTAGAAACATTATTGAAAGCCCCGGCCATGTCCAAGAAGACTCTTAGAGCATACTCCTTATATTCCAGGGATTTCTCTATGCTTATTACCACCTATGCAATGCGGTGTCTACCAAATTGCCTTTGGTGTACGCATGCTGTGTTGTGGAGAGCAGCTTTTCACCGACGTTGGACTTTGTGTACACATCTATCAGCCTCTCAAAGGTTTTGAGCAGAAATGATGTTAAGCTAATGGGTCTATAGTCTTTGGGATACACGTGACCGATCTTCCTCGCCTTTGGTAGGAAAGCTACACGAGCAGTTCTCCAAGAGTACGGTACATGATTCAGCCTTATACACCCATCGAATATTATTTTAAGCCATTCCACGACCGCCATACTTGAAATTTGTAGCATGGCCGGGAATATACCGTCTGGGCCCGGCGATTTCCGCGGTCTTTGCGAGCTTAAACATTTCTTTTACCTGTCTTCTTAGAAGACTCAGCTCATTGCTCCACCATGGCGTCTTTGCTTTTCCTCTGAATCTTCTTAGAGGGCAAGCTTTGTTATACGCAGTCATAAAAGTCCTTGTTATGAATTCATTCGACTCCTCCAGTTCCTCCACATTGGCAACCTCTTTGGGTTGTCCCAGGTTTGTTCTATATGTTCCTGGAATTCAATCCAGTTCGTTGGCCTAGGCTTTATAAAGTTTCCTCCCTTCTTTACCCTCTTTAGGGGGATGCTGAAGCTGATATACGCATGGTCGGCGAATGATGGTCTATCAAAAACCATCCCATCATACCTTGATATATCACGCTCGGAGCTCAATGTAATATCCAGAACATTGCTGGATCTTAGACTAATGTATGTAGGGACATTTCCCCTGTTGGCTATCTTCAAATTGGTTTGCAGAATGTAACAAAATAGAGATTCGCCTCTCTCGTTCATATCTGCTCCTCCCCACGCATTGTGGTGCGCATTTGCATCTGCGCCTTTAACCAACCGCCCTTTGCGCCCTTCCTCCTGTACTAGCCTTTTGCACTCAATCGGTGGAACCTTCGCAGCTTGGGCCATGTAGCAGGACGCCAGGATAAATTCCTGCTTATTCTTTTGCTCAACGGCCACCGTTACGGGGTCCTCAGTGGTGTAATTAGGCAGCATATATGAATGCAGCTGTTTCCTTACCATTACTGCAGTCCAGAAACCTTTCCTCCCGATGAGAGCCACGACTCCTGGATCAGCGCCACGTCAAACGAACCCTCCTCACGGGTTAGAAGGAGTTCGCTCGACGCCACTTTTCTGTGTTGGAGGTTTATCTGTAGGACTCGCAGCACCATTGGGCTGTTTGTCCCCCACCAGCACCTTCGTCATGACGTCGTCGTCCTCCCCTTGCCCTTTTGGTTTAGAGTATTCGAGGTCCCCTTCAGCCTCTCGTAACTGTTGTGCCGGGTGTTCCTCTGCGCGAGTCATATCACCATTTGGCGGTTGGTCCGCTTCTAACACCTTCGTGGTGACGTCGGCTACCTCCTCCTGTTTTTTTTCCCTTAGGCTTTTGAGGTTCTTTTCGACTTCGCCCACCTCTAGCGTGTTAGGATTTTTATCTTCTGGACTTCTTTTCCTGAATCGCATGTAAATTTTGACGGTGCCAAAGGACATTTTGCCAAACTGCGTGTATAAAATATCCTCCACCTAATTGTTTATTTGGAAGATGTAGAACTGACCTTCCTCGGTAGGCCGAGATACAGTAAGTACCTTCCATTCCTGTGTCGGTTTGTTCGGATTCTGATTCTGCAGAAGTCGCAGTGTATCCTCCGACTTCATCACGCATGGTATCCATACCTTAACTTTTGGTACCGTGGGGATTTGTGCTTTATCGACCACCTCAAACCGCGCGTTCGTGCCTTGCCTTTGGAGGTTTGCAACCATTTCTTCCAGCCACCGCACGCTCGCGATTTTGTCGCACGCTATCATCTTCACACCATTATACCGTCCCCCCGAATCAAAGGTTGGAAGGGGCTTACTTGGTTGTTCCCGCATCATCTTAAGCATTAAGCTAATAAGCTCCCTTTCCACAGATCTCCACCTTTCAGTAGTCATTTGTCCGAAAGGACTGCTACGATTAACCAGCGCCACAGTCAGTGACTGCTTTGCCACATCACTCATCTTCTCGGGAAAAGCCGGAGTCTTAGTGCTATCTCCTTTTGGCACCTCCGAGAAAGCCGGAGTCTTAGCGTTGACTCCCTTTAGCATCTCCGAGAAAGCCGGAGTCTTAGCGTTAACTCCCTTTGGCTTATCTCCTACTTCAATAGTTGGAACTTCCCTCTGACTCGCAGCTTTCGAGGTAGTTGCTACCTCGCTATTGTGGTCCATATGTCTTACAGCTGTGGGCCTACTTGTCTTGTCTATGCGAATGCCCTGCCTCGCGGCTCTAGGACTGGGTCCTTTCTGCCTCTTGAAGGCAGGCCTTCCGCCGAACGTTGCCTCGTCATTCTGCCATTCGACTCTTCTTCCTCCTCGTACCGGTTGCAGAACCAAGGGTTTCTCGCAGCAAACCTTTCGAACAGCCTTCGACCTACTTCCACCGCCTCATGGGCCCATTCCAAGCGCTCGATCTCCACTTCTTTTGGGTCGACCATTGCTCCCAAGCGTTGTACAATTCTTAGTGATGCACGGTACTGCGGGAGAGCTCTTTTACTTCCTCTGCTCTGTACCCTTCTCCACTCTTCTACTCCGTTTTCATTTGTGTGTTTTTCAACACGGAATTCATTAAATTAGCACTACTATCGCTCCCCGAGTCCGACGCATCGCTTAATGCGTATTTGTCGTCCTTGGATTGCGACTCGTCCTCCTCTTATCATCGTCCTTATTACAATCAGGTAATGAATCGTTCATCTTGGTCATACGACCTCCTGCCCGACAAGGCGGGCTCAGCGGTCCAGTATTATATATGAGGAAATAATCGTCCACCACCTCAGCGCCCCTTACTGTGGTCAGGCCATAAATACTTCCCGAATACATTTTTATATTTCTCATGAAAATTTTAGGTTACACTAAGTTAGGTCTTCTTTATGCAAATTGGAAGTACTTAAGGGACTTGATTTGTACATTTCTATATCAGTGAAATTTTGTCAGTTTGGATGAATTTTTGCTTTTTATAGATCATTTATTGGAAGCAACCAAATCTATAACTATAGTGTAAAATATTTTCCCTCCCTCGTTCTCTCCTCTGCAACTATCCCTCCAATGCATATAACTCTCGCCTACCACTACCAATGTCTCTTGTCTCGCTCCATATGGAAGTTGGAATACGATTTTTTTTAATAAGGGGTGCCCCCTTCATGAAGAAAAACCGTCCCAAATATTAACTTTGCCAAAATTTTCGGGTGTGACAAGTTTCAACAAATCATAACATAAATTATATATATCTTTGAATAGGCCAACCATGGTATAATTCGCGGAAAGGGAAGTTCTCATACACCAACCCAAAAAAATGTATCCAAATTTCAAAAAAATCGCATTATAAATAACATTTTTATAATAGATCGAATACTCTTATTAAGAAGAAAAAGAAGACTTGATTCCAAGTTAAAGGCCACATAATGCAAAGATTAAATATTACTTCTGTACAGACTCAATTCGATCTTTATCTTTGTATCGAAGAGATAAAACACAAGAACCATATTCAAGCAAGTATTGGGCGTATCGAAGAAGCGTAAAAGGTCCTGGTGATATAAAGATCAACAAATTCCTGAGGTATATGATATAACTGATAATTCTAATAATAAAGAATCATTTGTGTGAGAAAATGAAATTTATAACGCCTGGAAGCATAACAGTGGGCCGCGTTGGTATAATGGTAGATAGGTGCTTGCCTAGCTCACCATTTGGCATCCGACTGAAGTGATGTGAGAAGCAAAATCGAGTTTGTTTATATAATTATTGTAAAACGGGAGCACCCAGTGGTTTCGTTTAACCTGAAAATGCCGTTTGGAGTCGGCATTAAGGTCATTGAAATTTGTAGGAAAAATTAAAAAAGAGTACACTAGAAATTCGAAGAGAAGCGTAGCCTTAATCGACTCGGCGGTCTATTGTGCCAAGCTATTATTATAATTATTATTTATTTACTAAATTAATGAAAATCACAAAATTATTATTTATGTTATTTAAAGAAAGTCAGATTTTTAATAACTTTTAAGTGGACTCTTTAGTCCAACATAATTAAATGTAATTTAGCTAACAACCCAATGACTGGCTTTTTAGTTATTTAAACCGGAACGTATTTATTATAAATGTCACTAACCGCTGCTTAACATCTTCCGGAATTGATAGATATATCCCCAACATACCTGTTGTAACTCTTGTGATGTTATGCATATACATATATACGTCGTATTAGGGTGTTCTTCCTATTGAAGTTAATTTATCAAAGTTTCATATCATGCATATTGATTTAAGTTCAAACTCACAGAGCAAGTTAAATCGTCCAAATAGCGGTGGATTATAATGGCATAAACTACTTAATGGGGATATATATAGATTTCCATATATCAAAATGGGTATAAAAAGATCTTTATGAACACATGTTCGTACATTCGCCTGTACACCATAACTGGAGTAAATTTGAAGATATCTTGTTGAAATTTGGTATATGGCGAAATCGGATGATACCCACGCCCAACTTTTTAATATATAAAATTTTCAAAAACACCAAAAACGAGATTGTCCAATACTAAATGCAACGTCAATAAACAAAATCTCATTTTTGGGGGTTGATAAAGCTACCACTAATTAAAAATTTTAGCAAATTTCAAAACGAGGCGTGTCATCGCCCAACTTTTACAAAATAAATTGTTCAAAAAAAAAAAAAAAACTGGACCATCAAGCAAAACCCGTTTATATTTTCACCACAAAATTGATTTAACTTATAAACTTTGTTGTAAGAGATATTTCTGGGAAAAATGGAGGAAATAGATTGAGAACCACGCCCACTTTTATGAAAAACAATTTTTAAAGAAAACGTAGACGAAAATTATATACATCTTTTTGCGAAAAATTAGAAAGGCGTGACACCGCCCCTTTTTTGAACAATTACTCTTCTACGTTTCGGAATCCAATGGTGAAAGACTCGTTATAACTACTTTCTTTATAAAGAGGAATATATCTAGGAAAAGTGGGCGAAATTGATTAATAAACACGCCATCTTTTGACAATAATTAGGCTCACTTACTAAACGACAAATTATCTTTTTAGCTCAGAGTAAACAAAATCAAATTACCTATTCGGTAGGAGGTCTCAGCTAAATATTTAATATTCGGTTACACTCGAGCTTAGACACCCTTTTTTGTTATATACATAGGATTTTTTTCAAAAATGAAGTTAATCAGTATCAACCACTTTTTGTTGACTAAATGGTTGTCTCCCTAGGCCCAACCTGATTTACAGATTTTTGCTCATTTATGTTGGACTCAAGCATATCCCTAATGTTAATTCATGTGCACACTGCGTTAACATAATCGACGTCACCAAACGCTACTTCCTTAATACTTACTTAGAAATCATGCATGCCATTTCGCCTTCATAACTAAACACATCATCTAATCAATGACAAAAACAAAATATTTATGATTTTTGTTGCCTTTCCAATTAGTTGGTGCTCTGATTAAAATTTTCCTGCCGTTAACACTGTCAGCCTAGATGATTATTTTCCGGTCATAATAATCTCAAAGAACTGTGCCAACCTAGAGCCTTCACTACGAACACATAATACACACACACACACAAAACACATTCACACAATTCAAATCGGAAGAAATAAGCTACTTATTTCCACTTGTTGCTGACTTACTTACCCGTCACTTCTGGTTACCCACAACATTTCTCTTTGTAGCAATTTGGTTGTTTTGGCCAAATAGTAAACATCTATGAAGTAGGCTTGTTCTCTCTCTCACGCAGCCGGTTCTGGAAGCACTTCCGTTCTAATGTTGTTGTTGCTACAAATTGCTTCTCAGCACAAACAGATGTTTAGCTATTAAATACATAAAATGTTGGTGGATTCTTTAGGAAATCAAAGTTAGCGATCTTGTTGTTGGAGGCAACGGCAAAAAGTGGCCAATATAACAGCAACAACAAAGCAACAGGAACAGTACACAGGAAATAGCTAAATCAAGGCAACGGTTTTTGTTCGTTTCATACAGTTGGCTTGATTTTGGCTTGATTTTGGCTTGGTTTTGTTTGATTTGAGTTGAATTGGTTTGATTAGGCGGCTGTTGAATTGATTAAGCTAGAAGCATAAATAAATACTGTTTATTGGTTTGTGTATGAGTGTGTGCAGAAGAGCCGTCAGCAGTTGCTAAATACCGTTTTGGTGTTATTAGAAATGGGCGCAAACGGAAACAGGAAGACAGGAAAATATTGCAATTCCTCGGCACTTAAAACTGTAAAATATAGACATATGAATATATGAACATGCTAAAGGTGCTTAGTGATATTGCGTTGGGGCAGGAAATCGCGTTATTAGAGAGAGGATGTAGCAGTCCAAATAAATATAATCAGGTATTTTTAATTGCCAAAGAATGTATTTAGCTAGGTAATAAGACTATAAAAAAATTCTCATACTTGTTGATTTAAAAAAAGCAGGCCATCAATCAAATAAAATCAATACAATATTAGCCACAAAAAGTTTTCCTATTTGTTTTACGGTGTAGGAACTTTTACCTTGGATTCTAACGAAAAATGTTGATCAAATTACTAAAAGTGACTTGAATTCAAGAACGCAAACTTTTAATGGATCATAAAAATATACTTTTTTTTGCAGTTTGACTCGCAATAAGAAACAGATCGATTTTTAATTTTTAAGAATGCACATTTTTAATGCTCTTCAACAGCAGTTGTTGTAATTTTTATTGAAGCTGTTATCTCATGGCTTCGTTAGTTAAATTTCTTCAGAGCCTCTGCTTTCTCTTCTCTGTAGGAACATTTGGGTGAAATGAAAAACATTAAACTTTTACAATTGGTTTTCATAAAGCTTACAATTTTTTCTCGAACACAAGCGAGAATTTCGAAACTCGAGAAATCGAGAACTCGGCCTCTTGCGAGATTCTCGAATCTCGAAATAGAAGTAAATCTCAAGAGCTTCTCGACATTGAATTTAGCCGCTGTAGTGGTATTATATGTACTGTTTTTTTTTTTTACTTGGGATTTTGATTTTCATTATATCGCGTTTGCAATGACATTTCAACTCATATGTGTACAATTTTTTTTATAATATTTTTATTTTCCAATTCGAAGGCATAATTCGAACGTACCAATTTTTGAAAACAACGCGTACAATATTTCGTTTTTACAAAAAGAAGCTGGGTATGGCAGTATGCAACAAAAATGAATATTGGGGCCGATTGCTGTCAGTGCAATGCAACCATTGCCTGTAAAGGAAGTAGCACAACAGAAATTATGCGGCATATTCAAAGAATTCACAAAATTTCAAGCGATTCTAGCCGAGATGAGTAAGTTTTCTAGAAAGTATTTTGTTGGAACTCTTCATTAAAATTATACATACATATGTTTATTATCACTAGCCAAAACTCGAATACCCGAGCAATGCCTTACAACAAAACAGCAATAGAACATATTTCCAATGTAAAAATGGAGCATATACATGGTGGAGTGGCTAAGCTTATACTGCTTATTTCATTTGGCTCTAGCACACAGGATTTCAAAAATTTATGGAAGTGGCGGTGCCCGGCTACAACTGCTTAACAGGAGAAGCCATCAAGAAAAGAGTGGAATGTTTATATGATTCTGTTAAGAGTAGCTTAAAAGAGACGGTTGTCGGTAACAAAATATTCTCACTTACCTCTGATATTTGGACCTAATTAGCTCAAAATAGTTTTTTAACTCTAACTGCATATCTTGTGGACGAAGAGTTCAATTTACAGACAATAACACTAGACACATTACAGATAAGTGAAAACCACACTGCAGAAAATATTTAATCGAAAATTAAATCCATTTTAGAAAACAGGGGAATTACAAAGGTGTCAACAATAGTCACAGAAAATGCTGCTAATATAAAAAGCGCTATTAGTAGACTTGAACCAATTCGATATAAAAGTGGTTTGACACACCCACACCTTACAAATTTGAGTTAACAAAAGCTTGCAAATTAGACAAATTGTAACACTACACTAAAAGAAATAGTGCTAGTAAAATCAACAAATCGTTTGCTTTTCTTGACTTAGCGGAGATTCGGTGAAATTTACCGACCGAGTTCTCTGTCAAACGAACAAATTAGTTTAGTCATTTAAACAGAAGAGAAAGTGTCGCTCTTAAGTTAACAAAATTCTGTAAAATTGACAGATTCCTGGTCAATGTAGCTGATTTTTCTGTTAACAAAACTGATCTTACAGGTCTTTTCAACAGCGATCAACTGTCAATACATGAGCAAATTTCAAAGAGAATTTTACGCTCACTTTGCTCTCTACTTTGTACTTATGACGATGGTGCCACTTGTTAAAAAAACACCAAAATAAGAAAACCATCAAATCGAAAAAACACACAAAATGGGAAAACAGCAAAAAAAGTTTTTCAGTTATCAATACAAATCGAAAAATCCCTTTTAAATTTACTGTGCAAAAATTATGAGATACCGGGACACCTATCTATCGGGTACACTTTTGGAACTTCTCGTCCAAGCGAAATTCAAAATTGCGCCCTCTTGTTGTAAAAGTTTTGTTTGAACGAACAGGATTTTTCCAAAGTTAGTAACATTTTGTTCGAGTTTTTACGAATTTTCACTCACGTGAACGAATCTAATAAGATAATAAAAAAACATCCTTTTTTATAAAAGTCTGAGTTGTTTTGGAATCGTTTCAACTTAAAGTGTTACGAAAATTTAACTTGTCGAATTATATGTAAAGTTACTCCAGTAATTCACCACCTTCCAGTGATTTAATTCTTTACTTTTCTATAACTTATAAGTTCTCTATTTAAAATGTTATGTCATTTATACAAATTTTGTTCGAAGCAATGAAGTGTGGCAACTACATGCGAGAGAAAAATTTGAGAGTGAGTTGAGCTGCAACTGAAAGAATTGAGAATCAGTTTTGTGACTACTATTTTCATTTCTATTTGCAAAGCGAAGTTCAAAACTATAAATTAAATAAATTATAAAATATAAAATTTGGTGAAAGTGCGTTTAATAAAACAAAATAATAAAGTGTATAATGTTTAATGTGTGCCAGCATATTTGATGTAGCCCAATTGACGTTCGGTTAGTAAGTGCCACCGTGGTGTGATGGTAGCGTGCTCCACCTGCCACACCGTATGCTCTGGGTTCGCACCCCGGGCAAAGCAACATCAAAATTTTAGAAATAAGGTTTTTCGCCCCTCGGCAGTGTTTGACAAGCGCTCCGAGTGTACTGCTGCCATGAAAAGCTCTCAGTGAAAACTCATCTGCCTTGCAGATGCCGTTCGGAGTCGGCATAAAACATGTAGGTCCCGTCCGGCCAATTTGTAGGGAAAATCAAGAGGAGCACGATGCAAATTGGAAGAGAAGCTCGGCCTTAGATCTTTTCGGAGTTATCGCGCCTTACATTTATTTATTTATTTATGTATATGGCAACATAGGTACTTTCGTAGAAAGCTGTCGCAACAACTTTTTTTGTTCATTTGGCTACTAAAACGGTTAATTACGAATCAACGATTTGTGCGCAGTTGATTCAATATCTTGTTGCGATGGATAAAAATTAACAGAAATTTCAGTTGAATTGACCCGTATTTCGGTTGATTTTACGAGTATTTTTCTTTCAGTGTACTAAACAAAGTTAGCAAAGTAGTAGGATATTACAAGCACTCAGCTTCTGCCTGTTCTGCGTTACGAGAAATGCAGCATCTGCTTGGTATGCCAACCCTATCTTTAATTCAAAGAAATAACACCCGCTGGAATTCTACTTTTCGCATGCTAGACCGATTGCTATCAAATAGACAGCCTGTAACTAATGTTCTGCACGACCGACAACATACTGGCATACAAATAGCTCAAAATCTTGAAATGACAGAAGTAGACCGAATAAATATAGACAAATTAATTAACGTCCTAAAGCCCATTAATATATGGATGGAAATTTTCTGCTCAGAAAACTGCTCCCCGACGTCTATAGTTCGTCCCATGATAAAATTTTTGCGAGAAAATCAATGAGATTATGTTCCGAACACGATAAGGTTATTCGTATTTTTAAAGCCACAATGGCTCAAAATTTTCAACCAAAATTTTCTTTACTGGAAGAAAACATCCTTAAATTCACACCGCGCATGAAGCTTCTTTTTTCGACCCCAGATTTAAGTTTTTAAAACATTAAAATGAATCTGTGCGCAATAAACTACTCTGCTATCTTAAGTCTGAACTAAGTGATGAATATAGAATAGAACGTACGGATAAAAAAATGACGGCGCTGTGGCTTCAAAAGCGACATCAAAATTTTACATTTTTTTCAATGGTACCTCGAAGCCTAAGAGCCTGTTTGAGACGGAATGGGTTCTTACATCTGTGAACCAGAAATTGTATATGATGAAGATCCTTTCCAATGGTGGTTCTCCAGAAAATTTAAATATCGTTTCTTTGCATCCCTGCAACTTCAGTAAACTCGGAACGTTGCTTTTTATCAGCGGGCAATATTGTTACGTCAAAGCGAAGCTCTTTACTGCCAAAAAATGTCAACATGTTGGTATTTGTACATCAAAACCAAAAATATATTGACTAAAATGTAATACAAATTACATATATACATATTAATAATTTAAAATTAATAAGCCATATTACTGTTTTCTTTCTGTATAACTTTATGTGTACATATATGTATGCAAATTTACCAAACGTTAAGGTAAGTGTCCCTAATTTCGTGGTACTAAGGATTTTTCTGACTTTCTACCTCTCTTGCGTTAAAACAAATGAAGGAAAACTAAAAAAGTAAATTTTTCCCATTTAGTTGATCAATTAAGATAAGCTTCCGCCTACCTTCAAACAAAACTAAAAAATGTTTTAATTTATATAAATCAAAATGTGTGAGTACCTCAAATGTACCTAATTTCGTGGTAAAAAGTCCCTAAGTCCGTGATATTTAGTTAAACTCAAATTTTTTGAAAAAAAAAAGTTATAATTGATTTTAAAGGAAATTCCTAAAGATACACAAATTGATTTACTGAAATTCATATTCAGAAATTTAAAATTTAAAACTATTTTTTTTATTGTTATTTTATTTATGAAAAGAAAGAGTTTCAGGACCAAAATAAATGAGCAAAAAAAAAATAGTTTAATGTACGTACTTTTCAAAAACTTTCTATTTTTATTTTTTTGTTGTTGTTTTCTTTTAGATTTTTTGTTTTTTTTATATTTTTTCATTGGATCTAATATTTATTAGAACTTTAGACATTATTGATATGAAATAAGTAACATTAAATGAAAAAGGTTTAAAACAAAAATAAACAATAAAAAAATGTATTCAATTGATGTAACTTGTTACTTTTCTAAAAATTACTTTTATTTATTATTACTAAATTTTTTGTTGTTATTTTTGTTTTTTATTTTTTTTCATTAGTGACACCATTAAGCGCTTCTGTCAAATCTTCTTTTGTGTAACGAGCTTTTGTCATTTTTTCTATAAAGTTAAGTTATTAACCCAATAATCAGCGAATAGAGATCGATTTAAGTTTGAGGCAGTTTTCTTAAATTTATTTGAAAAAAATACGCGCATAAATAACTCTACTCCAAAAATGCGTGCTTTCCTGCTGAAATGTAAATGCGCAGTATACCACGAAATTAGGGGCATGCACAAAGTTTGGTGTACGTAAATTCGTGGTATCGGTTTAAGCGGTAATTTGAGGTTTATATTCAAAAAATTTTTTTTCTATTATCAATACTCATTCAAAACAATAGTAAAGAAGTTGAAATGTTGATACATTTTTTTAAATTAAATGAAAAACATTTTACTTAAGAGACATTCTTACAACAGGCTCATTTTCCGAGCTTCCAACTTTATATTGCTTGATATTTAATATTAGATTTGATATTAAAAATTATTAAATTTCAATTATTATACCGTAAAAACGCATCTTTATTATGAAATTTTCAGTTTAAAGAAACATTCCCCCAATTCCTTGTTTGGAAGAAAAAATCGAAATGCCACGAAATAACGTACTACCACAAAATTAGGGACACTTACCTTATGTGTTGCATTCTATTTTTTAATTGGTAAATAAATAAATTCTGCTTGCCTCGGAAATGCTCGCGAGAATAACGATATCCGAGAATGAAACGAAAACTCGAGTTCTCGAGTCTCGAAATTCTTCTCGCTTCTCAGGAGATTTGAGCTCTCTATTCCCGAAATTCTCGATTGTGTTCGAGAAAAAATCGTAATAAATAATACTGTCGATACCTCGAGAACTTTCTTCTCTAGCAAAGTCGAGAAATCGTAGGCTATAGTCTTTAATTTTGAAAATTTTTATGCTCCAAATATACGTTCCTTAGACCACAAGGAGCGCAATTTTTCATCCAATATATTAGTTTCGTTTGATGTTTTTCCGCCAGTTTTCGTACAGAGCTGGAGAAACTTACAATACATTTTTGAGCAACTTCCCCGAGAACTAGAGTTTCGAAGCTTGGAATACAAATTGGAACCTAATGACCATTTAGCTAGGTAGACCAGTGAACGTGAAAATTCTCAAAAACACGGAAACTTGGAAATTTTGCTCTCGGTGTTTAAAGAACTTCCCGATAACCAAAGACCTGAAACTTTGAACATGGCTTTAGGCTCTTTAATGTTGCTATATTAAGGATAAGAAAGCTTTTCTAATGGGACAGGAATCGAGATACGAGTATTTAGAAAGTCTGTTTACAATATGTGGAATCTTGCGACCGCTATCTGAGTAACTTTCCGTAGGGCTAGATTCTTGAAACTAAGAACATCCTTCCGAACCGCATGACGAGGCAAGACGAGGAAAAAAATTTACGCTAGGTGGTCCAGAGATCGTGAGAATTAAAAAATCGCTCGGAGTTGGAAATTTTTAGGAACTTCCCGATAACCCAGAGACCTGAAAATTTGAACGAAGCTGCGGGTTTTGTAAGGTTGTAATATTTTTCTAGATTGGACAGGATATTAAGAGGTATTAAAAAGTTCATTTAGAGTTCTGGAATCTTGCGCTCAATTTTTAAGTAGCCACTCATTGAACTAGAAGCATAAAACATTACGTAGATTGGGTCACTTTGACAATGCAACGAAAAGAATAAAAAAATTTAAATACTTCCTTTTTATAAGTGGACCAGAAGAAGCGAAAAATGTCTCTTTAAACAAAGACATACTGCAAAAATGTTTATGAGTAACAAAAGTATAAAGGTGGAGTGCAATAAATATAATCTTTACCTAAGTAGAACAATATGCGCTCCAGCTTTATTGTTTTGTTCCTCGTAAGATTTTTTAGAGTTGTTAAGTTGCAATTTGAATATCAAAGTTCTACAAGACTATTTCTTTGTTTAAAGAGAAATTTTTCGCTGCTAATGGTTTATATAAAGGAAGTACTTAAAAATGTTTTATTCTTTCTATTTTAAGAAACAATTCATACAAAAGAAACAAAATTCAGTTGTGAATTCTTCTTTGTTTGATTTGCCTTGGATTAAGATAAGAAACAAAAAACGCTGATGTCTCGCGCGATAACAAGCCGATAACAAACGGCTTACTTGGCGATAATAATTTGCTATCGATAATAAACCTACAATAAAACTATTATTTTGTCGGTATCGGTTGTTATTATAAGAAGCCGGCGCAGCTCTTCTAAAATCTTGAAATTGTTTGTTCCTGATAATGTCACCTATGTTGTGGTGGGCGAGCTCTTTTTTCACATCCGTTGGCCTCAATATCCATCAATACAAACAGACTGTTTATATTGACATAGTGTCACCTCTTACTAAAGATTTTGCCAAAACTAAAAGCTCAGTTTTACAAAAAACTTCATACCTAAAATTTCGAAAAAACGAGAATATACTTCGAAAGTGTTTAAATGTTAATTGGCAATGGTACCTACTAACACACCGTTCGAATAGATCATCAACTTGTTATGATTCGAGTCCATGACTGTTGGTTGAAAGGAACAAGTGTTACTGTGGAAACATTAAAATATACCCCAACTTCTCCTACATAAATGTTTTATGCGGTGTCTTTTCTTATTTGCTCTCGTATCTGGACTATATTGCCTTATCAGACAGGTTTGCCATCAGGAAAATCCCTAAATTCAAATGGTGTTACCATTTTATGTTGAGATTTGTATTCAACCTTTTGTTCATTGAGGAGCAATATTTTATAATTTTTGATTGCTGTAATTTTGGTATCTGTGAACTAATTAGTTATATCTTCTAAAATCATTATCCACAAATCTACTTCAATCTGTGAACTGGCTTCATGGAAAAGCATTTTCAAAGCTTGATTTCTTGACAGGAGATGCTGCTGCTATAGCGGTAACTCGATAAAATGTGAGCCCAAGCATATTTAGTAAGTAAATATTTTCAATAAAAAAAAATCCGTATATCTACACCTAAATTAAATTAAAAGACACTAAATAGTCATAAATTTGTGTGTTGAGTAATAAATGCTAACTAAATTATTTGCAAATAAACACGCAACTGCACATCAGTTAAATATGATGATTTAATAAACTAAGCAAACAAACCAGCCAAGCAACAAAATTGAAGTTTACTTTTTTTACATATTTGTTGAACTATCTCCATACATTGCGAATTTTCTCTGTTCTTCTTCTTCTTCTTCTTCTTGCAAAGGTACCTCTGCTGTACGGGGTGGTTGACATATGTTTGTTGTACTTATCAAGGAAATGCTTCACGCTTTGCTTATATCCCAAGTTATATAAGTTGCCTGTTGGAAGAATATAATTTATATTGGTGCAGGTAATGGATGCTAGCAATCGGTGGAATCATCGTTGGTTGTTGGAAAACAAATCGTTTAATTAAAAAAATATTAAAATATTAATACAACTCAAGCAGTCAAATGCCAGCTTGTGCTGAGTGCAATAAACTTTGTCCAATTGCGCTTCTTGCACTCATTGGACGGCTTGTTAAAAAATTGAATTAGTTGGCATGTATGCGGGACTAGTCTCAAGGTATCAAGTGAAGTTATTGCTACTGATAACTTTATATTGATTGAATTTGAAAATTTGATTTGCTACTTTTTTATCTGAACTAAAAAGTTAAGTTGGATATATTGGAACATTTATGGGATCAGTTCGGGATTTTTTTCGCGAATATAGCGGGATCAATATTTCGGGAATACTTCGGCACTTTATCCGGATAATTAAAAAATGTTTTTTGCAATAATTTGGGTACCATTTTCAGAAAGTTTCAGCATAATTTTAGACTTTCGGGATTGTTTCAGGGCTATTTAGAAATAATTTCTGGTTTGTATTTGAAATCAATTTAAGATTTTTCGAGGCTATTTCAGGATAATCTTGGAACATTTCGGAATAGCTTCGGAATTACTTAAAGATTATTTCAATTTATTTACTTCGGTTCATTCGCCACTATTTCAGAATAACTTCGGAATGGTTTTCGTCGTAATTAAAGGACCATTTCGGCAGTTTTTAAGAATCGTAAAGGTCGTGGAATTACTTTGTGACCATTTGGTATCACTTCAGAACCATCTTCGGGTTATTTTATGACCATCTCCGGAATATGTCAGCATTTTTTTACCTTTCATGAACATGAAATGGTATACTAACTTTGGCCCGATGTTTGTAGCGTTGAGAAATATAGAAGATAGACTCACCATTAAGTATACCAAATCGATCAGGGCGACGATATTTTTGTATAATATTAGACATTTGTCGAATACGGTAGGATCGGATCACTATAACATATATCTCCCATACCACCAATCGTTCAGATAAGACGAATTTGGTCATTCCTGCCGCAATTTAGAAAGTATAAACGTGAAACTTGGTCATATATATTCCAATATATCATAGAAGATATCCTGAAAAAATCACTTTGATCGGAGCTATATATAGTTATATCCCATACAACCGACCGTTCAGATAGAAAGATTTTTAGCCATTTCTCCCTTAACTTCAAATATAAAAACGTGAAACTTGGTGATATGTATTAATTTTCACCGGTTTCTAGAAGTCTTAATTTGAAACTTTGCATACGTATCAAGGACCGATGACAATGCAATTATATGAGAACAGATTCCCATTATCCTTATTAACACGCCCTCTTGCCTAGACGCGCAAAGGAGAGTTAGACCCATCTAGCAGCAATTAGCGGCAAAACGAGTTTTGCTTAATAGCGGAGACACGAACCTCTGTGCTACGATGCTATCAACAGCAAATAAGTATCTAAGTGGATTGTAGGTACTAAAACAGCATGATAATTGGGTGTTTTTTAGTTTTTTTAAATTACATTTATAATATTTATTTTATATATATTGTTAATACATCCCAGAGCACGGGGAAAAAAGTGTCAATAAAATATGACACTATGGCAGCATTGCCAACAAACAAGTCCAATTTTCACAGCTATTCTGCAACAGATGTCGCAGTGTTGTGAATATCAATTGGCACGAATCAGAATGGAAGTAGGATTAATGAAGACAAACAAAAAAACCGCTGTGGTGGCTGAATGGTTATAGCAGCGGCGCCTAAACGTTGCCGATGAAGGAATTTAGCAGTTCCCGAAATGGATCTATACAACGAGCTTTGGCAGTTGTCTAAAATTTTTTCTTTCTTCTATTCTAATTTAAAAATTTTTTCAATTAAGAAAAAATTTATCATAACAATAATAATGATAAAAAATTATTGTTAGGCCTTGAGCTCGATTCGAACCCGCGATCTTAAAATCAGTAGGCCGATATAACAACAAAAATTGTTTTATATTTATCTTAAAAATCGTCTAGGTATGTAGATCTGTTCACTATATATTTCTTATCTTATACATCCGATTATTTGGAGATTACGAACGGGATAAGATTATTGTTCAGCCCCATTTATGAAAGGTATGAGGTCTCCGGCACAGCCGAAGACAGTCCCATCCTTACTTGTTTTTTTTTATAGTTTTGCAACCAATTTTAAATAATAAATAAGGAAGATTTTTGGTAAAAGTCTGGTACTAAAAAACGTAATCAAAATCAATCCGGCACTACTCCCTTGAGAATCTAGTTACAAAAACTTTCTAAAACATACATCGACATATGTATATGTATGTACATACATACATATGTTTACGTACCAACAAATATGAGAACAACTTATAAAGGCAAGAAACAGCACACAGATAATTTCGCCTTTGTCATTGCCTTATCGCTGGCGTTGAACTTTCGTTTCATTGTGGGATCGTGTATATACTATATATATATATATATATATATATATATATTTGTATATGCGTGAAGTTTGTTTATTTGGTTTTTAGCAGTTTTTTATGCGATAAATTTCATGTCTAGAAATAAAATGTTGAAAAAATAAGTAAAAGAACAACGTACTCTTTTCATGAGAATAACACAAAATCTCATATTTATCACAATTCATATTGGGTAAAGAGCAAAAATATTTAGGGTGCTCAGTCTTTATGCCAACAATTTTTTTAGCAACACTTAGTGAAATTTTAATACGAAAGACTCTTCCGGAACAGTGCTTTCAAAAACTATACACCGAAAAATTTACAATATGACCATCGAAACCACCAAATTATTCGGCTATAGTTAAGAAATGGTGATAAGAGCAAATTTCAGAGTAGTCATAAGCCGGGACGAAAAAGTTGCAGTACCATATTGAAATGGTATCTAAAATAACCTCTCAGGAACATGAAAACCAGTTCTAAGATTGTTCGGAAATATTCCCGCTTTGATTCTAAAAAAATTCCCAAAACTCCCGATAACTTAAGCAAGTAAGTAAAGTAAGTTCGATTTTAATCTGAATGCAAACCACAAAACGTCACAAAATTGTCGCAAAATAATATTTAAACAATTCCATACTATTCAGAAATTAATCCAAAAGGAGCCCCTATAGGAATCCCAAACTGTTCCTAAATAATAAGAATTAATTCAGATAATTATACTAAACCAAACCCGAAATAATCTCAAAACTCCATTGTTATTGTGGAGATAATGCCGAAATAATTTGCAGATTGTCTCGGAAAGATTTCAAAAGCAATCCAAAAGTTATTCCGAAATCGCTTTGAAATAATCCCAAAGTAGTCCTTCTATTGCTTATAGGCAAGGTAATGTGATCATGGCTGCCTCTAGCAAGGCCGTGAGGCATTCTTATAGTTGAGCCATGCTTCGCAAAAAAGTCATTCCATGTCCGTTCAAGCTGGAGCCGGGCATCCACAGATGAAATGTTCAACACTTTCTATCTTCTACTAATTTAACTGAATAGCTTCGGTCTGTTCAATGGCTTTCATCGCTAGCTCATCATTAGAAAGCAGCCATCGCGCAGCCTTCTTTAAGACTGTTGGTTCTACTTGAAAGACGCTGCATTGGCTCCATAGCCGAATACTTGCGGAGGCCGGAAGATTTTTTGAGTAGACACCACTGCCCATATTGCCATTCAGTTTGGAGCCATCCCTAAAGACTGCTGTGGATTCTGTGTGTGGATTGAAGACATCATCCCTTTTGTGTCGTTCTGTGAATCTGATGGAGTATTTGGAAGTGTTGTTGTTGGTTCCCAGAGTAGTGGTATGGCAAATCTGATGTCGCTCTCAGACAGGATTGCACTAACCTTAGTCACCTTAGAAGTCATTTAAATACCATATAATAGTCCCCAAATTATTTTGGAAACCATTCTGAATTGATTTAATTTAATTTAATTTATTTATTATTACGACTGTTTAGGCCTAAAACTTAAACTGCTAAGTACAATTCATTATTATATCATTTATTTCTATTGAATATGCTGTTGGAATGCCATGTGATTCCGATCAGCATATTTACTGGCGTAACAAACGGACGAGTCTGGGAGCCAGTCATTTAAGGAAGGTTGGAAAGGACGCGCTTCCAATCCTCCAGGGCTCCCAGCTTAAGGCAACAAAATTTGGAACTTATATTTTTCAATTATATTTGTATTTTAAGCTGTCGGAATGTATTGGTCTCCGTCAACACAGCTAAACATGTCGTTGGATGTTGGAAATTGAAGTGTAACCAATCACCCCTCAACTTTGTTTAGTAAAGACGCTGTCGGAACGCATGAAGATTCCGATCAGCACATCTCAAAATATATTGGGAGGTTGAAAAGGACGTGTTTCCAATCCCCCCTGCTCCAACTTTTGTTTGACCTTATTTTGGTTACACATCATATAATTTTATTGTTATATTAATGCTGTCGGAATGCGAGTGATCCCGATCAGCAACAGTAAATATAGGCTGCAAATACCGAATTCCAGCGAAATTTGTTGTTGGAACTGTCTGGAGTTACAGGTGGCGACTGATTTTCTTTTCCTTAGGGCCGGGTGCATTGTATTTTGCTGCTACCAGTATTACCATTCCCTTTTCGCGCTCCAGTATCGGTATGTCATGTAAACAATAAAAGAAAAAAAACTTTATCTTATTGGAAGTGTTTTACAATGCTCCAATAAACTTTTTTTAAAGGTATTGAAGTTATTACTACTTTTTATGTGATTAGGAAGTTCATTGAAATATTTCAGGCCCTTATAAAATATATTTTGCTTGTCCACTTCTGTTTTGAAAAGAGGTAATCTAAAATTATTGTTTTCTTTGATTACGTATGAATGTGCATCATTTACATATCTAAGCTTTTCGCTGAGGTATGTTGGTAATTTACCGTGCTTAATATTAAATACAAATTTCATACT
The DNA here is from genome assembly GCF_040869045.1 of Eurosta solidaginis. Taxonomy (NCBI): domain Eukaryota; kingdom Metazoa; phylum Arthropoda; class Insecta; order Diptera; family Tephritidae; genus Eurosta; species Eurosta solidaginis. The sequence goes on along the minus strand of NC_090319.1, from coordinate 388,683,649 downwards.
GTGGTAGAATATGAGCTGTTTTATACTCAACCAGTTTAGTGCTTCTATCATGTTATTAATGGGAGTATCATACCTCATGTTTAATATAAATCTCATAGCTTTATTTTGCATAACTTGTAGCTTATCTACCTGAGTTACATTGGCCAATTGATCTCCATCTTACTTCAAACTTAATGATCTCGAAACACTCACGTAATCCCAGTGTTATCCCTGAACTAACTAAATTAAACCATCAGAGTTTAAAATAAAACGTGAAGCTGTCTTAAAGAACTCCAAGTAGTATCGGAGCAGAGCATAATGGAACTGTCCACTTATCGTAAACGTCAATCTATTCGACGATTTTTCTATGGCTCCAAAATTTTTTCTGTTCACTAAGAAAAAATTCAACTAAAAAACAAATTAAGCCACCTAATTCTGATCGCACGCTATTTTTTAAGCGAACAGAAAAAATGCAAAAGCTATAGAAAAAAGGGTCTATTTTCTTTTGTACAGGTTAAATCGATTCAGGTGCCGAGGGGTAGTGACGTCACTGCTTAGACCTCAACCTATGTATATGTATGGCAGAATAAGAGGAGGAAAAACGCAAAGAATAAATTTTTTTTGTACTCGATAATATGAGATCACACTGAGACTGGGATTTAAAACCTCGCGCGACACGCCTAGCCGTGCTTAGACTGAATAAAAAAGCATTAATTTAATTTTTTAAGGACCGCCCTCATTCCACAGTACCAGTAGTAAAGTGCAGTGCGTGGCTTTCATGGTGATTCAATTTTTTAGTTATTTTTTGGTTTTTTATCATTTATCGTTCTTTTCTTCTAAGTTTTCCTTTTTCGTGCGCAAACTTTGTTATCGAAAAAATTCCAAAGTACTCATGATTTGCAAATATTACAAGTACTAATAGAACGTACTTATATAGCACTTGAAGGCAGATATTCTTTTTGTGCGTATGCGTATCGTCGTTGTAAGTGGGAATGTCTTTCGCATGCTGCTCGCCGCTCGCCACTTTTTCTATCCACGAATTATCCAGTTCAATTGCCTAACCCAAGGCAAAACTTTTGCTGCTTCCTCGACCGCTGCCTGGATGATGTGGTGAAAGACGTATGTTTGGGTAAATATGCTAACATATTGGCACACCCATACCTAGAGCTCTTATCAGTCCTTCAACCATTTGGAGTTTCTCATTTTTTGTTGACAGAATGCGAAATAAATTGTTTAGTACTTTTGTTGAGATATTTAATTTTTTGTTTTTCCCCCATTGCAGTTCATATACATACACAAGATTTATTAGTTTAAATGTACTTATTGGGCAGCACCAAATCCAAATGCGTATTTGTAAATTTGTTAGTACAAGTAAAATTCAATTAAACATCCCCACATCAGCCAAATCAATTCAGGCGAACAGACGCCAACCGAGTTTGCTGCGCTGCATTCGAGCGTGCCACACTCACGGTCAATGGCAGACACCACCAAAGAAACATAAAAATATTCCTGAGCTGCAAGAAATATAAATGTTTGCATGTCTTTATGGAAAAGTAGAACTTGAACTTTTTTCATTTGAAAAAAATAAAAATGAAATAGTAGAGGCTCTCAAATGTATTTTTACAAAAGCTTACGATTTCTAATGGAACCCAGGTGAGAACTTCGAGACAAGGGAAATAGAGAACTCGGCATCTCGGTAGAGTCTTAACTCGAAAACTCAATTTAGTCGTATAATTAAAGGTTGCTGATACATAGCGTTTTCGAAAGGACTTCGAAGATAGTGTGATATTCCTCCCCAGCGATATCAGGACCTTAAAATATAAGGCATGCCTGTCGAAGCAGGCGGTTAAAACAAGCCTCGGAGAGAACCCTATAAGTATACGGAAAATAACTGCGCAAATCTACAATACTCTGCGAAACTTTCGAGATAAAATTACGTTGAAAGAATTGGTCCTAGAAACTACATTACCAAGTTTGCACTTGGGACATTGCTAAGCCTTGTTTTACAAACAATCGTGATTTTAAGTTTGAACCGATTGTAACAACCCGACTTCTATATACTGCCGTACAATTGCACAGCATAACTTGTATGCTTTCCTGCTCTTATATACAATTCGAACTGCCATAGTAATTGTAGGATGTGATGTACATCCTAGTGGCGCGAGTGCCTTATCAGGGACTGGAACCCCAACATATTTAAAGCCTAAGAGTTTTTTTAGCTTCCTTCTACATATATAAAGGGATAGCGAGAGCACATTTGTCCTATTTGTATTGTTTGTGCTCGCACGTGGCATAGTTGTAAATATCGAATCATTTTTTACTAGCCGAATGTAGGCGGCTCTATTCCTTGTGAGCAGCTAATCAGCTCTACTTTATGTACCCATGTAAGGTTAATACCAAAATGCGTGGCCATCTCATTGAGAGATCTCCGAAATTTAGTGATCCACTTTGATTTGTGGACGTATATGTCCGTGAGCCACTAGGGGGCTTAGAATATACTATCCACATTAAATCGTTCTCGAGGTGGTCGTTACCAGAACGTACCGGATCTATATCCGGAAAAGGATTATCAACATCGTTACAACAACAACAACAGCCATTAACAAAACCCAGATGTCTGGTAAAATATACACCCGTGTCTTATCTTTAGACAAAGGCGATCCATCAGGTAACCCGCGTCAGATATATTATTAACATTAATTTTAATTGGTAATAATCTAGTTGAGGGGTCGACTGCTAATACGCTACCAAAAATATCGAGAGAGGTGTCAAAAGACGCGTATTAATCTCGAGAACAATATTCCGAAGGCGGAAAATTTTATCTCTGTCCGGAGATATTTGCAGTTGAAGTTGGCGATTTTCATGTGGTTGTTGTTGTGTTTGTACCCACAAAAAAAATTGTGCATCACCGTGGCGATAGCCACGGTTAAACCACACACCCGGACGTGGCATGGCGTAGCCCAGGGTTATTTTTTATAAGCGCGGCCGAAGGCCGCCAACGCCGAAAGGTGTTCTGTGCAAAAATACTATGGATCCGACCCCCGGTTTCGGAGGTACCCGCGGGTCTTTTTTCGGTTTTTCGTTAATATCTTTTGAACGCGTTAATAATTTTATTATATATAATATATTTATTTTAATACTGATGTCAAGACGCGTCGTTTGACACCTCTCTCGATATTTTTGGTAACGTATTAGCAGTCGACCCCTCAACTAGACTATTACCTTAACTAATATTAGGGTCCTTACAAATAGGTTCTCTGGCAAGTAGTACGTGGAGAAATAATTTCATTTCAAACTTATTTCTAAAATCCGTTCCTTACATAAACACTAATGATGCATACTTGGGTACCAGAGCTGGCAGATTCCGCGATATTTGAGGAAAAGCGCGACAATCACAGATTGCGACTGAATCGACGTTAAAGAACAATATAATCAAAACCGCATTTCACCATAACACTTACCAATAATCAAAATGACTCCTCCTTTCATATCTGAACAATTTAGCTAAGACACCATTAATCAACGAATCTTTAATTTGAGCTGCTATTTACTGCTAGAAACCCTAGCAAATTTCGACTTCTGACAGTAGATACCAGAACAAATAACGCATTTATTGGCACTCGCATTTCCGCAGATAAGTCGCAGGAGATTTTTGCTCTGATTGCCATTATAGGTAAGCGCGAATGCGAACGAGTCGCAAATGCTGTCGCGGTCACCCAGTCGCTGCGATATCTTCGAAACCTTTGCTGTGGGTTGTCCAGTCGTTGTCGAAAAATCACTGGTACATGAGTATCTGTCACCTCTTAGGTACTTGTAGGTCACTAGTTGATGAAGTCTTATGTGAAAAAGAGCTCGGCTATATCTTATTGCCTTAATACATCGCAATATTAAATGAACAGAATTTGTGTAAAAATTGTATCTAAATCGGAGTACCCTTTGATCTTTTCGTATTACTCATTACACATGGAGTACTCGCAGTTTTTACGAACCGATTCATATAAATAGTATACGCAAAGATATACATACATACGCATGCACTTAATTAATTTGGAGCCAATGAAGTACAAACAAAATCAACAAAATAAAAGAAGCGAAATAAAATGAAAACATAATAAAATCGAAATGAACAGCAAAATTAAAAATAGCTTGCAAATCCCTGACCAAGGCCAAACATTTTTTGGCTGATGCAGGCTCCCTTATTCGCAAAACAGCTGGTCATTGGCATCTTAGTCAACCGTCAACCGGCTGCCGCAATGAGCTCATTTCGCTCAAATCGCAGCAATTTCATACAGTTCGTTTGTTTCTTATGACAGGCAAACAGAAGGGGCTGCAGTGAGCAGTGTGTGGTCTCAGTTGGTGGTGGTTGTGTGGTGATGGGGCAATAGGGCTATGGGGCAGCAGGATGACTGAGACGGGACGTATTTACTTTGAACGTAGTCGCAACAAAGTCGTTGTTGTGGTCGCTGTCACTGTCACTGCCACTGCCACAGTTGACGCAATACGAACGACGTTCATTGAACCGCTGACAACTACAAAAGCAACAACATCAACGAATGACTACGACAATGACTAAAGCGCAATTGGAAAGGCACAAATACAAAAGGGACAAAACGTATAGTTGAAGGACAGTCGACTGAAGGGAGTGGACAAAGAAGACGAATAATGACAATAGCGGAATCGAAACCGAAAAATGCACCGAAACTTATGAAGTACAACTGAAAAAAGAACCAAACAAAAGCTAAGAAACCGCAAGTCTTTTCAGAGCTGTTATACAAAAGCAAATGTGTGTGGAGCTTAGGAGGGGTACAAGGAGCCAGAGACGTGTTTACTGAGCAATGCGACATAGGAATTGCGTACGTGCAGCAAATGTGCGCTGCGTGCAAAATCAAAGCTTAGGGGACGAAATGTTAATAATATGGAAGGCAAAGTAATGTAGATGTATGTATGTATGAATATACCTAAAAAGTACAAAATAAAATAAAATTTAAACAGAGCCAAAGTGTAATTGAAAGGAAATGGCAAAGTAAACAAAAGTTTGGCAGCAGTGAGTTTGATTTTTTTTTAACCTTTTTCCATATGTTAGTTCTTGGAACATCCCAATGGACTGATCGACGAACCTCAAATGAGTTATAAGTTGTTTACTTCGAAACCAAAACGGGTGGAGGAGCCCAACTTTTTAAATCATGGAAATCCTTAAAGAATGGATCTTGAAAAAGCAATCTTATACAGCCAGCTAAACGTCTCGAAGTTTGTTTGACGTTGTTAGTACCAGAAGAAGTAGAGATAGGTACGGTCAGTTAGAAATGTCGAAAAAGGGAACGTTCCACACGCATATATTTTTGTCCATAGTAAATGCAAATGAATGGCGGGCTGTAAAGGGTGCGCGGCAAATTCGTCTAACCAGATGCTTCCTAATTAATCTTGCCCAAACCACTTGCTTTGCCGTATGTGCTTTAATAGAATCAAGCGTACCACCCTCCTTTCCTCTGGACTGTCGAGAAATTGTGAGCCCAAAGTCCTCAGTCTCTTTTTCTGCAGCTCAAATATCAGCTAAGGAAGTGCCGAAAAGACTTTTTGTACTACTGAAAGCCTCTTTACGGGGGAGGTTTTCGCTGCAGGCTATTGGGGAAGTATAGGTGAGGTGACTCTTTTCAACTTTGTTTAGTTTGCAAAAAACCTCGCCTCTTCCTATACAGGAGTGATCATAAATACTTTATACGCGAGGCCGGGTTGTTATATAGGAAATTTGTTGCCTTGTCATGTACATGTATGTCCAATTGGGATACTTCCTTAGCCATTTCTTCTGCGATTACGTTTCCTTTGTGCCCAGTAAAGAGTGATTTTGAGATTTACGCCATCGACATGTGTACAATTGCCAATTTGATAAAATTAGATTCCAGCACATTAAAAGCAAACAATGGCGATTGTTATGACGAAGACTGGAGTCGATCTCTTCTGGAGCAACCGAATTACTCTTTCTATGTCATAAACCTTGGCTTGCAGATATAAATCTTACTAATACATATGTAGCATTTATATGAAAGGGTTAAGTGTGTTTGAAAGGTTTTGATGTTTAATTTAATGATCCGATCTTCCTGATCCTCATAAAAATAAATATTCACATGAAAATTCAATATTTGATATAGTTTTAGGCACATGGCCAGAAATCTGACCTGGAAGCTAAAAATATTGTTTTAGACGATATGAATATTTTAAATTTGACTAAACCCTTCAAGAAAATGTGAACCCAGAGATGCTCTAATCAACAGAAGGTGATAAAGGAAACTGTATGGTGAAAAGGTAGGTAGGTAGGTGAAATGGCTGCGACCCTGGTCGCCCAAGTAGCTCTTTAAAGCCGTTTTGATGACATGTAACTCGTCTAAAAACCTACGGAATGTTACGGTCAATGTATTACAACCAGCCAGAGTTGTTGATAAAATTAAGAATATTCGGGATAGATGTCACAGATAAACCTCTCAGGTCTTCTAGAAACGGGGTTCCAAGGAATCTTAGTCGGGCTCTAGCTAGAGCCGGGCATTTATACATAAAGTATTCCACTGTCTATCTGGCATTTGGATCTTTACAGCTTCTGCAGTAGTCGTTATACGGAATGCCCATCTTTTCCGCATGCGTACCTACTGCCCAATGACCAGTGCAGACTGCTATCAGTTAGCGTGTGTTGGCCCTGGATTTGTTCAGAAGACTTCTCGTCCGCTTTCCATCATAGTTTGGCCAAATGGATTTTGATATTGCACAAGTGGTGATGTTATTCCACTTTGTTCGTGCTTTATTCAAGTAGATATTCAATGTATATTCCCCTTGGGTACTGCTAAGGGTATGCCTACTTCGACACTGGCTATTTCCTCGTTCATCTCCGATGAGCCCCTGCGTGCTAGCTCGTCGGCCTTCTCGTTACCCTCTATCCCCCTATGACCCGGGACCCAGATAACGCGTAGTTCTAGATTGGTGGATAACTGGGATATGAGTCGCTTACAAGCCCACAATAGTTTTGAGTTAATGTGAGGCGAGGAAAGCGCTTTTACCGCTGCTTGGCTGTCGAACAGGATGCAAACTTTACCAGCTACATTCAAGCCTTCCAGTGATTTGCAGGCTTGCCAAATCGCGCGGATTTCTGCTTGAAACACGCTGCAGTGTGATGGTAGTCTGAATGATGCAGCCAAATCTAGGGGCTCAGAGTAGACTCCGGCCCCCACTCCCGATTCTATCTTGGAGGCGTCAGTGTAGATTTGGATGTCGTCGACCCTTATGCCCGGGTTTCTCTTCCACTCGTTCCTGCTTGGAATGGAGGTATTACAACCGTACTCAAACTTCGGTTTGCGAGGGTAGTAATCTGTCTCGGTAACAGATTTTATATCGAAATTTCAGACAGACTTCGGCTATTTAGACCCATGTGTAGATCCAAAATAAGTGTAGGTCCCGCTAGGCAAAAAATCTCTGCAGGCAACACTGCCATTTAAGCCTGATGAGTTAGGTTGAACTGACCGGCCCGAGAGGGCCCCACATGGAGTCCAAAATGTTATAATATTGATTGAAAGTTAATCTTAATTTTTTGGAATTATTCGCTAACTAAATTATTTCGTATAAGGAATACACACTCAATTCTAATAAACCGATTAAGTTCCTTTTAAAAAAATTGCCTTTTTTATTTCGGTAAATTTTATTGATTTGCTATTGCTCCTCTTGCACATTATTGTCACTAAGCGCATAATTTCCTATATTTTATTACATTTTGTGGCAAAACAGTCGGGTCAATATACGAAAGCTATCTCCCAACCCTTTACGAATATCCCATGAGGGAGCGTTCACAACTGGCCGAGTGCCAAAAAAAAATATCAAAATAAACCTAATGAATTAATAAATAATTTATACAAAAGTGAGAACGCGAAGTAGCCAACCAGCTGACTTGGAATGCTAAACAGTCAAGTGCGAGGGTAAAAATAGAAATTGCCAAAATAAATATGCCATGCCAGTGAAAGCCACAACACCCACAACAAAAACTGGTTATCTTGCAAAGCAAAAGAAAAAAAAACAAAATAATAAGAAATACACTCTTCTACCTAGAGTTGGCGACTTTACCCACTAAAAAGGAACAACTTATATGTAAGGTTTATGCCATTGGATCAAAGGTCTTTCAACATGAGAACTGAAATCAGTTTTTGGCATTTATCGATTTCGTGCCAATTTTTGTAAAACTAGAGGCTTTTTATAAAAGCAACTAAGAAGACGGAGTATGTCAATACATATCAATGAGTTAAATTAATGCACCTTCTGTATTTTATCGATATGGCATGATCCTTAGAATTTTCAGCATAACGACAGCCGAAGATCGAGGCCAAAATACAGGCAAAGCAAAATCTTGACAAGTCTAAATTCCGACAAGACATAATTCATGAAAAAAGTCTCTGTCATTTAGCTTGGTTGGACTTTGATTTGTTTTGATTAGATGTAGACGGAATATGGTCATATTGTAGTGTAAACAGGCAAAAATTGCAATGCCAAAACGTGTAAACCACTTAATGTGCCACCCTGTGACAAAATGCGTCTAAACTTTAATCAACACAAAACAGCGCATTTTTTAAATGTTGCTGATAGCGCAATTCCCACGATTTAATACAGATGTGTGTGCACCGTGCGACTAATCCAAATTTGCATTTAGGCAAATTTTCTGATACTGCATTTCCCACAGACGTCACAAATCAACACAAATATGAAGGTACATATTTGTGTCAATTTGCTTGTAGATATGTAAAGTTTAAAATAAATATGTATGTAAGAATATGTTCAGAACAATTTAGTATAAATAAGCTGACAATATTTGAATAAAATTATTTCATACTTAAAGTTCAAACACTGGTTTTTACTTTTGCGAGTAAAGTTTTTTACAAACCTTTTATAATGTCTAAACTATGAGTGGCCGGCTTTGGAAGGTCTAACTGACGGATAAGACTTATATGTATGTATATAAATCCTGTGGCGAAAAATCTTTCTCATTTTGAATAGTTATGATTTTTCAGTTTACTTCCTACAATTCTTTCTGGCATTTCCTCTCTTCCTCCTTTGTCTTTTTGTTTTCTTATACCTCTCTCTATTTCCATTTTTCTCTCCTAATCTCTTTTTCTCCCTACGCTCTCTCTTCTGCCTCTCCACCTATCTTTCCCTAACGATCTTCACCCCACTTCTCTCTTCCTCTATATTCAACTGTTTCTAACAATCCCACTCCCCCAACGCCTCTCCCTCTTTCTGCCTTTTTCCCTGTACCAGCCCCTGCCCCTCCTTCCTCTCTTAATTTTTCTTCCCTTTACTGTACGTAACTTTGTCAGCTTCTCAACGACTCGCACCATAATCAAGATTTTCGAAAAAAAATTACCCAACTTTGAATCTCGGTAATCAGAAAAGCCTTAAGGTTACATAAGAAAATCATTAAGAATTGATTGCAGTGGTTAGGTATGGTTAAATTATAAAGTTTTTTGCGCAAATTTCTTCGCTTTTTCTTATAAAAAAACCTCTTTCTGACAATAACAAACACAACATAAAAAGGAATTAGAAAAATCGGCCCATACATTCGTTCCTGATGCCATGACCAAGGAAAGTAGGCGCTAGTTTTATTTGCAATGGGACAAATTCACAAGAAAAAAATTAAATAGTTATAGCATTTTATTTTTTTTTTGATCGTTAGTTTTTTTATTTTATTTTATTTAATTCATTCAGTCTAAAAGTACATGCTTTCTTACAGACTAGTTAAAAATAGAAAACAATTCAAGCTTAAACTTATATAAATAAAAAATAAATGTAAGGCGCGATAACCTCCGAAGAGATCTAAGGCCGAGCTTCTCTTCCAATTTGCGTCGTGCTCCTCTTGATTTTTCCCTACAAATTGGCCGGACGGGACCTACATGTTTTATGCCGACTCCGAACGGCATCTGCAAGGCAGATGAGTTTTCACTGAGAGCTTTTCATGGCAGAAATACAATCGGAGCGCTTGCCAGACACTGCCGAGGGGCGACCCCGCTTAGAAAAATTTTCTTCTAATTGAAAAATCTTATTTCTAAAATTTTGATGTTGCTTTGCCCGGGAGTTGAACCCAGGGCATACGGTGTGATAGGCGGAGCACGCAACCATCACACCACGGTGGCCGCCTTATATAAGCTGTTATTAAAATTAAGAACATTGCTGAATCGATTTGCTAGATGTATAGTCCTAGTTATAGGTTCATTCATAGCATAATTATTTTGCTAGAACGTGCTAATGAAATCGGCAAATTCTATTTTTGAAAGACGCGTGAGGCATTCAATTGCGACGGGTTCGGCATTTTGACCCCATTTTGACTCAAACTTTAAGTAATTTTTCTTTAATTAGCATTTTAAATTTTTTTAAATAATATTACTAAAAGTGAGTATTTAATCAAAGCTTATGAAATATACAATGCAATGTATTTTAAAAGAAAATTATCATTTTAATTGTGTGCGGGTGCGAAAATGGAACTGCCCACTTTTCAAACCATACAAGTCTTTTCAAAATAAGCTACACCATATTGTGACGAATATTAGCAACACTAAGGGATACTATCATCTCTAAGCCGATACTGAGCAGTGACTTGTTTGCACATAACCAAATTAATCATTATGTCTACACATATGTCCATACAAGCAGCGGAGACCAACGCAAAAACACATGCATATATCTTAGATACTCCCAAAAGTAGCCAATAGTTTGTTCAAGTATCACTTATATATACACGCGCATATGAGAAGCTATACACGTGCATCTGTAGTTATAATTTTATAGCTGGTAACTAAGTAAATTCTGGAAACGCCTAGAAGTATGGAACGAGGAAATCGAAGAGTATAAAAGAGCGCAATCTGAGCAATCAGCAATGTGTTTGATTTAAGCACGCTATCTGTCTAGAAGTAGTAGTGTTTTTGTACTTGAATAAAGGCCATTTTGCATTACTGAATAGTGGAGTTATTTATTCAACAGTTTAGTGATTCGAACGTTAGTAGAAGGTTGCAAATAAGAGGAATTTCACTAAATTCGTTACAATATGTTTTAAAGAAGAACTAAGATCCAGTTTGAAACTCGTATAATTTTCAGAAAAAAATGGCAGCTCAGTTTAGCTTGTGACGTGAGGAACAAGTTGCTTAGGAAGCACATAATGTGTGAATAAATTTCATTCCACGGTTATCTGTACATATTTATTTTATCTTTGATAAACCAAAAGACATATTAAAATACCTAGAGGATAAGTATATCTGTTTCACGCTTTTCATACATTAAAAGACATAATTTCGTATTAATTTGTTGTTATCGCACATGGTATTTTTTTTGATGAAACACACATCACATTTATTTGTATATGTAAGTACTAGAGAAATGCAAAAGTATACAACAAACCCATTAGGCTCTTACCCCGTAGTTCAAATCGGAAGCAAATTCTCTTCGAAATATAAATAATTTTATGCTGCACTTTGAGTCCAAACGATTGTACTATCCAGTACGGAGTAAGCCTTATGATTTTGTTTGCCCAATTGTTTTGAAGGAGGCTTCTGCATAAAAAATTTTATAATTCCAATAAGGCAAGGCAACAATGACGAAAACTAAATGGACCAATTTTTCTTTAAAAGATTCATCTATAGTAGTGTAAGAATCCGGTAAGTTTCACAGGAAAACTTTTGTCACGAATATACTTGTGACCCGATTTTTTTTTTGTTCCTAATATGTCGAAAAAAAATTGTTTTTCTGAAACGGATTAATGTGCATACATGAGAACATAAACGAAGAATGATTATTGTACGTGTTTGCGTGCGGTCAACGCTTTTTTGGTTCATGCTCAGTGAGCATTGCTCACCTACATCCATACATACATAAGTAAACAAGAGAAGGTGTGAACGTCACAAAACTACTCGGTTTAATTCTTTCGTTGTTTCTATTGCTGCTTGCGTACTCAAATTTGACGAAATTTACGCGAAGTTTTAGAAATGCGCCGTTACAATGCCAAACACGTTGGCCTAGGTCAGAACAAAAAACACGAAATATCTCTTTGAATGTTTGTAAGTTTGTTCACATTTATAAGCCCAACAAAGCGCACCTGTAATATATTCCTCACCATCACGGTTTCACATTCAATATTTTAGCGGAAACCAAAAAAATTATCTTTCGAACCGCAAAAGGTATTTTGCGACCAGTAAAATGGAACAAGTCGAAACTCATAGCTCAATAGTTTTGCTCTAGTTCGGAACTAATGCGATTCGCTGCAGGGCAGCTATATAGGACTTCGATCAAGTCATATCCGCATACCCGACTGTTCATCTGTTCATCCGTTAACACGATAATTTGGCAAAACTTGATATATTTGAACCAAAACTGGTGCACTGATTCAGAATATATTGGAATAGAAAATGAGCAAATTCTTACTATAAACACGCTCCCATTATAAGTTAATGTTTTCCAGGCAATCAGTCGAACGAAAAATTTTTCAAATGAAATTTGGTAAAAACATAAATTTTATGGCGATAAGTAAAGTGGGCGAAATCGGTTGACAGCCACACCGCCACACCCACATTGTTTCATTAGTTCTCAATACGTGACAGACACCCCAAACCAATTCATATAAATTAACCAAGGCTGAAAATCAAAAGAGAGGAGAATAAGGGCGGGATTAAAGGCCAAACTGACACTAAAACCGAAGCCGGAACAGAAACCTAACGACATGTTATCAATTTGTAAGCTCCACCTGCAAAACCGATCTTCAGGCTTTGGATTCGACTCCCAGGCAAAGCAATATTAAAATATAAAAATACAGTTTTTTTTTTCAATTAGAATCAAGTTTTTCTAATCGGGGTCGCTTCTCGGCAGTGATTTGGCAAATACCCCTAGTGTAAAATCTTCTCATTAAAAGCTTATTTAAGAGAAGCTTGGCCTGGATTCCCTCCGGAGGTATATCGCGCTTTGTATATATTTATTTTACTTATCGATTATTCATCGAAAATTTACCAAAAAAATATCGAAAAGCTATCGATTTGCTGTTGAAAACTATCGATTTTTTACTCGAAAGTTATCGATTTTTTTGTTATCTGCGCGTTATCAATTCGTTATCTAAGTGTCATCGGTTTGTTACGAAACAGATACCGATAAAACTTCAGTCTAAACATTAGTTTTCTCTATATGTTTCCACATCGAACTACACAAGTACTTGGTACTAACTGCTTTTTTTATACTCAGCTGAGCAGAGCTCACTGAGTATATTAATTTTGTTCGCATAAAGGTACCCCGTAACGGCATAAACTAATCGGGATAAATATAGACTTCTATATAGCAAAATGATCTGGGCGGAAAAAGAAATTAATTTAGCCATGTCCGTCCGTGAATACGATAATTTGAGTAAATTTTAAGGTATCTTAATGAAATTTGGTATGCAAGTCTCTGGGCTCTCATCTCAGATCGCTATTTAAAATGAACGAAACGGACTATAACCACGCGCACTTTTTCAATATCGAAAATTTCGAAAAACCGAAAAAGTGAGATTATTCATTACCAAAGACGGATAAAGCGATGAAACTTGGTAGGTGCGTTGACCTTATGACACAGTCTATTTGTATTAGTAAAATGTTGGACAATTGGCGTAGCACCGCCCACTTTTAAAAGAAGGTAATTCAAAAGTTTTGCAAGCTGTAATTTGGCAGCTGAGTATGTAATGTTCGGTTACACCCGAACTTAGGCTTCCTTACTTGTTTGTAACTTATATTGGGTTGGACGTATTGTGATTCCGAAAGCTTGTAGACATGCTCGTGAAGTAATTTCTCCTTCTCTTCTATCCATTCTACTTAAGTATCCATTAGTTTTTGGTCATATGCCTGACGGTTCTAAAGTATTTCGTGATTTCATACTATTGCCTCTCAGTCGCAGCGATTTTAATCTGTCCTGTCACTGAAAAGTCATAGAGAAGAAATCTGATATTAAAAGGCAGTAGAAAAACACTCTTACAAAAAATCGCAACTGATTTGCGCTACGATCCACTGCTAGCTGTCGTACTAAGAATGTTGCACAGGGATTAGTCAGCTAATGCCGGCGGTTTCTGGGAATCTGTCGCTAGCGTTAAGCTGTGGTTCGTCAATACCTCTTACAAATTATAAATGATAATGAAAAGGACGATAAGTTAGATAAGGAGGACTGCGATATTGGAACCTTTGTGGTAGACTTCCTCACCTGAATAAGATAGATTAAAAAATCGCAGTGCTTCAAAGTCTCGTATGCTCTTAAATTAACTAAGTTAATCTCATTTCGGAAGAGAGGGCTGTACGCTCATGTTGGATGTTTTGATTGAGATTGATTAGAATTTTTCTGTTTTGAAGTTTGTTTTTAATATTCATTACACTGAAGCAAACAAAGTTTCAACTCTCAAAAATTAGTTACCAAAACCAGGCACTAACGGCAAATTCCACATGCTGAAACAGTTATGGTGCGCATATGGAATGGAGCATACATGTGTGCATACATATTTAAAGCGCTTCTGCGGCAAGTACTCAAATGTGTCGTCTTCAAAATGTGTTGCCCCATTCATTCATTCATTCATGTGCGCTACGGAAGCGTCAAGTGGTTGTGTCTACTCGTCACTATTGTTGCAACATGTCGCCAACGATGACGACAACGACAACAACACCAACACCAAAAGCTGCACTAACACTAATAAAAGCTACGTCAACGTCAGCAACGTCAGACTCACCGTCAAAGTTACCGTCACCACCATCGTCAGAACGTGAACAACAACACTCGCTACCGTCAGTGCCCTTCTAGCCGTTGTAAGCGGCTTGTTTGAGGAGTCTATCATGAATACTACTTTTTTTTTGGATGCCTGTGTCTAGCTTAAAGCTTACCGCTTGGCCCTCAGACATGTATGGTCCTAAATATTTGTGGATGGGTGTATGCGGTGGGATATGGTTTAGCGGTCCACACATGTTCATATGTTGCTGGAGCTCAGTCACTTACTCATTTGCTGTTTCAAGCCATTAGAATGTGGCGCGTCATCAAGTGGCTGAATGTGGTGTGGCTGTTGTTGAACGAACGCAAGGGACGCATTTTCACTTTTTCACTTTTTTCGTTACATTATGTTTTGGAGGACATTAACCTTATTGAAGTCGCAATTTTCAACAATTTCGTAAATGTGTGCAGAATATGTTAGAATTTTGTTACTCTTTGCAATTCGTTTGAGTGCGTTTGTGCATGCGCAGCACTTGTCAAGACGGTGCATGGAGCTATGAGGCATTTTATATGTACATATGTATGTATGGGTGCATATGAGTGCGATAAAGCATGTGCGCTGTGTGGGTGTGCGTGACAATGTTGCTTGTGTGTTGTAAGTTTGGTTGTTCGATTGTTTTATGAGTGCGTCTGTCAGTTGGCAATATTTTGTTGGGTTTTTAATTTCGTTTCATTTGCCACTCTTTGCCCTTTCTATTTTTTGTATGGTTTTTTTAGTTTCATTTTTTTTTTTTTCTTACATTTTTGGTCTCATTTCATAGCTTCTTTCTTTTCTTGCTTCGTTTTCCTTTTTTTGGTTGCCTAAGTGTTTTTACATGTGTTTTCATCTGTTTTTACATTCCTCGTCCCCTTTTGCTTTGAATGAGCAACATTTTTATTCATCTTACTGTTTTTATCACTTCAACCTGCTTCAGACACTTAACTGTTGTTAGTTTTATTTGCTCACGTGTGCTTATGCCAAATATTCTTTTTATATTTTTTAGCACTTTTTCCGCATACTTCAGTAAATGAGTATGGCCCATCTATTCCGATATGCGAAACGTTTTTGGGGTCTAACATTTTTATTATTAACTTCGAAAGCGCGATATGAATATTCAGGGATGGAAATTTGGTTTTGCTAAAAAAATGTGATTTTTTCTCTCCACAAAGCAACTATAAGCTTTTGACCTACCACAACAAGATTTTCCAGTGTAAGTCTAATGTGCCAAACTTGCTAGGATTCACAACCAATGCATCCAACTGATTTCAGGGTAAGCATGAAATTTAAGTGATTTAAAAAGATATTGAGCTTGATTCACTTTCAAGTAGTTTCCCTTATCCAGCATTAACTCTTTTAGGTTTGACTTCTGATCTCATAATAAATCAGACATCAGCGCGGCAAAGTTTATTGGGCATCTGTATTTCATACCTAAGCGAGAGTAAAACTACGCATAACAGGGCCCGTATTACGATCGGCGACTGAAAACCATTTTCATCCAAACGATCAATATGCAGCTGTCAATTTATTTCTAAAAATTATAGTAAGTTATGAATCCAACGAAAGCCATTTCTCGCTAGTTCATATTTTTCATTAAATCGATCCACCATTTCCGAGGTATTGTGATTGTAGAAAAGATTCTGGATCATCAAATAGGCTGCTGAAGGCCCAAAAAAAAGTTGAATGTGTGCCGCCCGGGTTTGTACGGTAAATACAGCGAAATTTGACTCTTCACATTTTTGAATCCTATATCCGAAAGTGCAAAATGTCCCAAATGAGCATGAACATTAGGGAGCTTAAAAACAATTTGCTACAACAATTAGAAACACTTGAGTTGGAGTAATGAAGTATTCATGCCAGTATTGGCAAGCTACTTTTCCGATAGAAAATCGATAGCTTTTTGAAAACCTATCGATACCTTGTCTAATTATGCTCTATAAATATTTCATAACATACCGACAACCTTTTGGTAACAAACATAGAAACTTTTGATAACCAATCGATAACTTTTCGATAGCAAAGCTATAACATCTTGAAACAAAAAGTGGTAATTTATTGAAAACATATTGGTTACTTTTCGATGAATAACCGACAGTGGCGTAGTGAGGTTTTCTTGCGCCCACGAATAAATATTTTTTTTGGCGCATATTTAATAATAATATGATTATAATACATTAGTGAAACTAATATCTATGTGCAAAATTTTCCTTTCCTTTGAGAAGCAAATATATCAGTGATATCATCAAAGTTTATTATTTCAAATTTTCCCTTTTCCATACTTAATAATGTTAGGTCACTTAGGCAACCTTGCCACATCGTTGATCGTAAATATGTCAAAATCAGTTTTAATTTGCTGAATGAACGTTCGCAGCTAGCAATTGAAATTGAGATAGTGAAGAGTATTTGAAGTGCCACTCTCAAGTTTGGAAAAACCTCTCCTTCATTGAGATTTTAAAAGTAATTAATTCTAACGGAGTTTTAGGTTCAATTTCTTTTCTACTACGAAGTAATATTTTGCAGTCACATATTTCGATAAAAAGTTCTGTTCCATCGAAATCTGTATTATAAAATTCACACAAGTTCTCACAATTTCTTTCTAAATCGTTATCAACATTATCCTTTTTTAACAAATTTCCAACGTCTAAGAGAAATCCAAATGTAAAATTAAGTTCATTCAGTCGTGTAAATCTTGTACGTATTTCTGTTTGGAGACGGTCGAGAACCCTTTTCATTAAGCGAGAAATTTTACATTCTGCGGAAAGACCAACATCTCTAGCCGAGACTTCGCTGCTTCTATTGCTTCTTCACAGATAGTGTTTCCAATTTCGGATAGTGCAGTCGCTAATGATTTAAGATCATGATACGCTTCTCCAAAATTCATCCCGGGATCTTGTAATCTAAGCTGCACACGATCAATCCTCCTTAAGATTTCATACCATAAATGAACTAATGGTATAAAACTAAAATTTAGTATATTTTTCACCAGAACTGTAGCTTCGCTTCTGGTGTCACTTATGGTGTTAGTGTCCTTTGCTAATTGTTCTAACTAATCTGCTACATACTCTGGCCCATAGATGAAAACGCTGTTAGCTTGTATTCTGGCACTCCATCTTGTTTCAGATTCACGTTTGACAGATTTTGTTAAAGCATTTTTTTTTTAATAAAAAAAAAAGATATATGCTTTCAATTATTCCACAACCTGTCGAAAGTGATCTGGATATATGCATGCAGTTTTTGGCATAGAACATTTTTTCCAGAAATCAGTTATAATAAAAAGACAAATTATCCAGGAAGGTATGCTTTGCGGACCATTTGGCGCCCCCTGTGAGTAGCGCCCGGGGCAAGATGTCCCCCATGCTCCCTCACTACACCACTGATAACCGAAAGCGTTTCAAAAACCAAACCGATAACTCGTCGTTACAAAATCGGTAGCTCATTGATAAACTTTCTTTCCAATAGAAAATTTATAACTCTTGGATAACATACACCATCTATAAAAAAAAGTCGTCGATAATAAATGAATAAACGCACATAAAACGTCAACAATTCGATGACAGACCGATAACACGCCGTCCGTTTTCTGTTCCTATATTACGCCATAGTGTAGTGACTCCACTTCCGCTTACATTCTGTATTCCTCCACACAACATATCACTTTTAAAGACTTCGCTTAGGGAATGGAAGCACTTTTGTTACATAAAAGAATTATCTCTAGCATAGAATAGTGTTCGAAATGGCAAGAGCTAGTTCCAAGGCCTTGAGTTTAGACAATGCTAGTTTCCAAATACGAAATAGGTTTTATTTCGTAAACTTAATTTATCACAAGAAACCGCGGTCAACAATATTCAAGGTTAGCTACAAAATTGCGAGTATTTAAATTCATTATCACTTGCTGAAGCAGCTGGCACAAATTACATGCACATAAACTCATAGCGTGCACTGGGAGGAAAACCTACGCTGACCGCCGAATACGTGAACTATACAAGTACCTACATTTATGAGATATCTGGTTGTGTTATAGCAGTACCAAAATAAGCCCACGGCAAGAAGGCCATAACGACTAACTGACTGGTGGTAGATACATATTGGCAAGCTCAGGTAGTTTACGGTTGCTTGCATGTGGCACAGCTGGTGCACGAACACGTTTTACCCACTGGCCTATGTAGAAACACACACATCGCAGTTTACTTGCTTTATACACACATACATACATATTGGGTTTGCTATGCATTGTGGCATGCCACAAGCCAACGACATACGGTAGTGCACCACATTGGGGCATCAGGCTGCGCGTGGGCTGATTCGCATTGCGCCACCACACAGATCTAGTCCAAGTGAGAGTAATTGCAATTTCAATGCCAACTGAGCGGCTAACGATGGCGTAGAGTTGTTTTTGCAATTGCGATTATGTAGCAGCAATCAACATTCGTACACACAAACGTAAGTCCGTCCGCGTATTACTATCTGTGGCAGCTGTAAAATGCGCTCTTGGCTATTGTGGCAGCTGTAAGTTGTGTTGTTGCAACTATTATATGGCATTTGTACTTGTTGTGCTTGCAATTGCATTTGCAAGTTTTACCGCTGTTAGTGTCTTTTATTTGGATATATGTATGTAGTTATTTCTTACTTGCACCTTTGTATGTTTGTGTGTCCGATGTGCAACTTTCGTTTTCGTTAGTGTCTTATCTGCTCCAACTACAGTTGTTGTAATTGCATAAATTACATTTGGATTTGCTGGTAGTGCTCCCGAAAATGTTAGTAGTGTTACCCAACGAACATTTTTGCATGCAATTTTCGAATTATTTGATATCTGGCTATACTTTCTACACCCAAACATTAATGCGAAAATGTTTTCTTAACAGGAGGCTCAGCGGTAGTAGTGTAGAGCTTTTAGCCTCATTTATATTCACTTAGTAAAATTCTCAAATAACCAAACTGACATTTTCAACTATTTCTTAGCTCTTGATGACAAAAATCGCTGAAGGAACTTAAAGAAAAATTTACCTCTATGGCTTGTTGGGTATTCGTACAACAGCATATGAAAGAAAAAACAATAAAAAAGTGTACGCTAAGGTATCTGTTGATCTATAAGTCTACTTGAGCAATAGAAATAAGGAATCTATGCTTCAGAGCTGGCCATGCAGATTACGACTACGCCCCTTTTCTTTTCTATAATAACGTTTTGAGTTCTGAAAAAAAAATATGCAATTTGTAATATGTAATTGTTAACATTGTGAAGATTGTGTGAGCTCTGAACGTGGATAAGTTGATGTTTAAAAGCGCAATCAGACACTAAATAAGCCAATGAAAAGTAACGAAGAAGTGAATCAGATACCGAAACCAGGACATAAATGAAAGCGGAAGGACAGAAACAAAACCGGAACCGAAACCGAAACCAAGGCAGAAACACGACCGAAACACGAAGCGAATGGGATGCTGAGACCATACCGAAATCTATACTAAAATTTCAATGTTCGATTTCAAACCCAAAACCGATACCTGACCCGCGAACCGAACCTAACCGGAAGTTGAACCAAAAACAATCCCAAACCTGCACCGAACCGTAGCCAAAATCGAAACTCATTCGGAATCAAGTCGAATCCGGAATAGAAACGAAAATCGGAACAGGGACCAAAAACATAACCAACATATCACCGAAATGTGACTGAATGTGGCAGCGCAACTTATGAGCAAATCTGAACTAGAACCGGACCAAATCCTGAATCAAAATCGGGCCATACACCTAACGGGAATCGCAAAAGGGAGCTGCTGATTGACATCACCTCTTACTAAAAAAAAATTTCTTAAAATGAGGAATCAAATTTCTTAAAAATTTTTTCTTTAAATTGAGGAAAATGTCAATTAATGAGTAAGAATTTCTTATCTTTGTATATAACTTTTCATTAATTACTGAATATTTCCCGCAATATTTAGATGTACGAGTGAGCTGAGTGAATACGAGTACTCGACTGCAAAGTTGCGGACCTCGACTAGATATACATCCCAGCGGGTTAGGAGGTTAGAATATACCCGCAGAATGTATGCCTGTTGGAAGAGGCGACTAAAATACGAAATTGATTCAAAGGGTTGCCAGCGAAATATATAGCTTATCCAACCCTAGGAAGAAACGTTTAGCCCGTGTTAAGTAGGATGGTAAAATGAATAACGAGCAGATGTTGAAGCATGAAGCACCTTTTTTGAGGAAAATTACTACGTTAACCACATGCTCTTTAGACACGGTTATTAAAATATAAAATATCTACCTGCACAGACTAAAAAAGGCCGTAGATCATAAGTGCGCTTGCTGCGTTGCAGACAACGATGATGTTGAGCACTCTTCTACCAAATGCTCGCGTTGGTGCCAAAATTGACAAATGCTCGAGGAAGCAGTCGGCTAACTCACAGTCATTAAAGTTACAACGAAAACACAGAGTTTCACAGAAGAGTTGCGATAAGTTTGCAACTTCGAAGAAACCACAGAGGTACACTGTAGGAAAGGTAGCTAAACAAGTCGGTTTTATGCAAAGAATCTGTCAATTTATAAATAGATAGTTTAACGATATTGTATGCAAACCATTGATGGAATCTCATTTTAAATATTGCCCATCAGTCTTATGCATTATACCAGATAGAAAAATAGATAGACTTCAGATATTGCAAAATAGGTGTATGAGAACTGTGTTACAGGAAAAGTCAGATGCGTCGATAAGCGACATGCTAACAAAACTAAAATGGTTAAGTGTCAAACAAATTATTTTTTAAACAATTTTAATTTTAGAGTGCTAAACGACTTATACGATACAACATATAAAATTGAAACAACACCTTTTAGTCGTTTAAATTGTTTTATTTATAACATTACAATTGTTTCGACACGCGCGTGGTGCCATCATCAGTTGCTAGTTTTCAACTAACCATTGTCAACAGAAATAAACAAGTAAGCCTAACAAAATCACTCAGTGAAGCATTAAAATAAATTAAATCGCTGAACACGCTTTATCGAATCAGCACTCGATAAGTTTTGACGATTGCAAATTAATTAAATCTGAATCTAATGTAAATAGATTGAATATTTTAGAATCGTTACATATTTATGTAAACAAAAATGTCTCAGTAAATCGTGATACTGGTCCACTGTATTCTAGTCTCTTCACAGCGTTGCAGTAAACTTCGCTAGTTCCGTGTCTTGTTAGTACATATTAATTTTGTTATTGCATATTAATTTTTTTTTTTTTTTATCTTTGTTTCATTTCTCTTTACATTGTATTTGCATTGTATCAGTTTTTTTTTTTTTTTATTTTAATGCTTCACTGAGTGATTTTGTTATTTCTGTTGACAATGGTTAGTTGAAAACTAGCAACTGATGATGGCACCACGCGCGTGTCGAAACAATTGTATTGTTATAAATAAAACAATTTAAACGACTAAAAGGTGTTGCTTCAATTTTATATGTTGTAAATTATTTTTTATTATACTCAGCTGAGCAGAGCTCAGTGATCTGGGTGAAAAAAGAAATTCATTTAACCATGTCCGTCTGTCCGTCCGTCTGTAAACACGATAACTTGAGTAAATTTTGAGGTATATTGATGAAATTTGGTACGTAGGTTCCCGGGCGCTCATCTCAGATCGTTATTTAAAATGAACGAAATCGGACTACAACCACACCCACTTTTTCGATAACGAAAATTTCGAAAAACCGAAAAAGTGCTATAATTCATTACCAAAGACGGATAAAGCTATGAAACTTGGTAGGTACGTTGACCTTGTGACGCAAAATAAAAAATTAGAAAAATTTTGGACAATGGTAGTGGCAACGCCCACTTTTAAAAGAAGGAAATTTAAAAGTTTTGCAAGCTGTAATTTGGCAGATATCATGATGAAATTTGGTAGGCACGTTACTCCTATTACTATATATGTGCTAAATAAAAAGGCGAAATCGGATGACGCACACGTCCACTTTTAAAAAAAAATTTTTTTAATGTAAAATTTTAACAAAAAATTTAATATCTTTACAGTATAAAAGTAAATTATGTCAACATTCGAATCCAGTAATGATATGGTGCAACAAAATACAAAGATAAAAGAAAATTTCAAAATGGGCGTAACTCCGCCCTTTTTCATTTAATTCGTCTAGAATACTTTTAATGCCATAAGTCGAACAAAAATTTACCAATCCTTGTGAAATTATACACAGTCGACCGTCTGTCCTTCCGCTCGGCCGTTAACACGATAACTTGCGCAAAAAACGACATATCTTAACTAAAATTAGTTCACGTACTTACCTGAAGTCACTTTATCTTGGTATAAAATATGGCCGAAATCCGACTATGACCACGCCCACTTTTCCGATATCGAAAATTACGAAAAATGAAAAAAAAAAATGCCATAATTCTGTACCAAATATGAAAAAAGAGATGAAACACGGTAATTGGATTGCTTTATTGACACAAAATATAACTTTAGAAAAAACTTTGTAAAATGGGTGTGACACCTACCATATTAAGTAGAAGAAAATGAAAAAGTTCTGCAGGGCAAAATCAAAAGCCCTTGGAATCTTGGCAGGAATACTGTTCGTGGTATGACATATATAAATAAAATAGCGGTACCCGACAGAAGATGTTCTGGGTCACCCTGGTCCACATTTTGGTCGATATCTCGAAAACGCCTTCACATATACAACTAAGGGCTACTCCCTTTTAAAACCCTCATTAATACTTTTAATTTGATACCCATATCGTACAAACACATTCTAGAGTCACCCCTGGTCCACACTTATTGCGATATCTCCAAAAGGCGTCCACCTATACAACTAAGGCCCACTACGTTTTAAATAACCATTAACACCTTCATTTGATACACATGTCATACAAACACATTCCAGGGTTACCATCGGTTCATTTTTCTAAATAGTGATTTTCCCTTATTTTGTCTCCAAAGCTCTCAGCTGAGTATGTAATGTTCGGTTACACCCGAACTTAGCCTTCCTTAATTGTTATACTATGAAAATGATCTTCAACTTAGGAAATGTACCAGAATACTTAACAAATAATGTTTTATATTGTTACGAATTTAGTGCAATTCCGCTTATTTGCAAACCTTCTGCTAACGTTCGAATCACTAAACTGTTGATTAAATAACTCCAATATTCTGTTATGCAAAATGGTCTTTATTAGACAATAACACTTCTACTTCTCAACAGATAGCGTGCTTATATCAAACTGATTACTGCTTACTCAGTTTTAACTCCTTTTATACTCTGCGATGTCTCGTTCGCATACTTCTAGGCGTTTCTATTTCTAGAATTTACTACTCGTTTACCAGCTATAAATTTCTCAGCTATAACTACAGATGCACGATTATTATAGCTTCTCGCATAGCCATATGCGCGTGTATATGTGAGTGATACTTCCAAAGATGATTGCCTACTTTTGTGAGTATCTCAGATATATGCATGTGTGTGTGCGTTTCTCTCCGCTGCTTGTATGGACATATGTATAGATTGATACTGATGATATGATTGATTTGTTTATGTGCATACAAGTCACTGCTTAGTATCGGCTTAGAGATGATAGCATGCCTTAGTGTTGCTAACATTCGTCACAATATATTAACGAAACCCATAATTTTAATACCCGTAGGAAAAATGATTTTAAACTGCCACTTTATGGAACAGAAGTTGACAAATAAAACCTTTTCCATAAAGGATTTAAAAACTTTAATGAATTGCCTAATGAAATAAAAATTGTGAAAAAATTTATGTATTTAAAAGCAGGCTATATGAACATTGCAAAATCTTACCTATAAGATAAGTTCTACAATGTGATTTAATAAATATTGTTCAAACTAGGCTAACGCTGTAATAAATAAATAAATAAATAAACAAATAAAAAAATAAATAAATATACAGTAATTAGAGGACATATCCAACTTTTCCTGTCAGCCAAAAAACACTCAACTTGCACCGAATAAGATTTGTGCGCGCTCATTACACACAAAAACCTGCTACACGGTCTTAAATTTTGTTTAGTATGAGCTTTTTTTTTGTGTTTTTCTGCTATAGATGATTCTGTTTGCTCTCCGTATCCTCTTTAACTTCGTTTAACCTTCACGTTTCAATGCTGCCTCACTGACTTTACAACTTGCCTTGGCACCCAATTTTAATATAATTTTCTTTTCGTTTTACTTTTCTAGTTCCTAGTCATACGACTGCCCTCCTTGCTTTAGTTTGGCTATTTTTGATTGCACCATGAAAGTTGTTGCAAGGTTTGCAGCTGCAACACATCAGCTGTCAGCCACCATCGATGCAAGTTTACTTCATCATCATGTGTGCCACTACTAAAGCTGCTGGCGTTGCTGCTGCAGCTGACATTGGCCCTGACACAAACATTTATTGGTGCACAATTGTTGTTGTTGGTGTTCATGCCATTTTTAGCCATAGCAATGCAGAAGTCAACAACTCTATACTGCAATACATATACTTTATATAAGCAGCCTAATTCTAATGCAAATTTGCCATCCTTTATATTATTACAAGCTGTTGCATGCCACAATTTCAGTGTTTGTAAATTTCGTTCTGCCCTTACGTCCATTCATGCGCAGTTCTATTGACTTTGGCATTTTGGCTCCATTGGTCCACAATTTGTGGTATGTGGCATTTGCTGGCGCCGACGCCTCGCCTTTTAGGCATTTGGGCAATGGTACCGACGGTGGCGGTATGTGACGCCAAATGCTTTCGCGCTATTTTACGTTGGTAAAACGTGAGGTCGTCACTTAACTGTGCTGCTATAAAATATTTAGGTATTAGATCATTCAATCCCGGAATTTTGAACTTAGAGATTGGTTTATTTTCGCATTGCATTGGTGGCATAATATTTAGCAATGCATGGCTCATGTCGCCTTTTTCCTATTGTAAAAGCTTAAGCGATGTTGATAATCCTTTGCCGCATATTTAGCCGGTACGCTCGGGAAAATAGCAACATTAAGGTACTAGACCGACCATTGCAAGTACAAATTTATGTGACCACTTTGAATCGTCATCCAATCCCCTCATTCCGTGAGAAATTTGGGGTGGCTGAAGTATAGCCTGCTAAAGAAAAACATTCGCAACGGGTACATGAGGTTGACAATTGGGTTGGAGAAGCTTTAGACTGCGCTAACAACTCCTTGAAAAGGTTGCGGTGCACACACACTTAAATACCAGCTTCAAAATGCTCTAGCGAATGTGTTTACTGATACTGTGTGGATCAGGTTTAGCACTTTTATGCTTATCTGAATCATACGGCTGAGTAGACGGGTGCAGGATCTAATCATAGTGTGGAGATGTTTCCTTATATCACTTGGAAGCGGGGCTTGCTCAAGCAGTTGTTTGCTGGGATGTCCTACTTTGGAACAATTCAGCAAAAACTGTCTGTTCAGAGTATCATTATGCTCTTTTATGTCGAGCTTGACTCACTATGCAGACTTTATTCAGAGGGCATAAGAAAGCATCCCGTGGCAGTTCAGAGTGCAGTATTTTAGTAGGCCTGCAGCCTTCTCTAGTTAGTGGTTTTTAGACTAGGCGAACAAACTGGCGACGAGAACGGGCAATTGCTTTGTAAGTTGTTATCGGATTTTCTTTTTCTTATTTCCAAGTGCTGCCGGAAAGAGACTTGAGGATTTTATGGTGGCTGTATACTTTAGATACAATTTTGGAGGCATGCGTCTTGAAGGCAAGAGTGTTATCAGATCAACTATTTAGGCCTGAAACGTGCTATAATTGACAAAGTCAAGAATTTTTTACTGTTCGAGTCTTCTCCTTTAGTGGGATGACTAACAAAACCTGATATGCAACATCCAAAATCGTCTAGGCGTTTTAAAAATCCCGAACTAACTGCAACATAATTTCTCTCATTCCGAAAACCTTGAAGTTTTCAAAGCACATAAACAAAAACACATTAACACTGAATGATCTGAACAGGAGCAGCAATAAAACAGGCCACTAAGCATAGTAATTTTGTTCGTATGTATCGTACAGGCACGGGATGTATCGTATCTAATTTAATGAATCTAAAGTTGCCGTAGATGCAAATCGTATCAGCATGTGCCCATAAATATGTATGGATATACATTTGTACGTATTTATATTTAATTATTCGTATACCCTAAATGAAATGGTGTGTCATAACTTGTTAACTTCATTCTGAACAGAAATAAGAAAGTTAGAAAGTTCGATAGTCACTTTGTCTTCATCTCACTGAAGGCGATTTTTCGCTCCCATTTGAGTAATGTTTTAAAACCCAAAACTTGCCGGCCCTTTCAGCTGATATTTTCTCAAAAATTTGTATAGTTGCCTTTCGCAAAATAAGTTTTTTATTTGTTTAAAAGTTGTCCCTGACGTCGTTGACTACTCTGATCGGCATATTTCAAAACAGATTTCTCATCAATCTTACAATGGAACTATAAAGGATATGGATTTGACTCTACTGGGTATACAAATACTTCATTCAAATCGTATGTTTTTGCGAATATCTAGTTTGCGTCGCGTGCACAATCATTCTATGTTAGTAGGTTGTATCTCCTAATAGGAGTATTTTGCTATTTTCGTGTCGTGATTGGATGAATGATTGCACCAAAGTCACTGGGTCAAATGTGGTTTGTTAGATTAGGATTTGAAGTCGCAATGGTTTTGTGTTTAGATCTGTGAGTAAATTTGTCACAAAAGTAAGCACACATAGCGAAGCATAGTCACAATTTTTTAAACATAAGGATTTTTGTATAGAAAATAGATTATTGACGGTTCCTGCGGAAGGAATTTAGAAATTCGTACATTTCATTGTAACCTCAAACAATTCGTAAAGACATAAGCGTCTAATATTTCATTTCATATCTTTTAAGTGCTGGCAGGGGTTGAATTAACATAATTTGCTTATCAGCAAAATAACTGGAGAAGGGACTTATTAAACATCTTAAAGAAAAACTGTAAACTTTGCAATTTTTCTCTAATGGTTAAAGGCATTTGCCTTTACACTGGTATGAACGTTGAAGATTCGATTTCAATACTCAGCTCCCGAGAAGCTAGCTGATGAAGAAGTGAAATTCAGAAACATGTCCTAGTAACCACTGCCATGCCAATCAAACTAAAAAACATGGTTTAGTTTATATTTTATTCAGCTGCCATAGAACGTCTACTAGCTCAAGTAGTTTCAAAGTTTCTAGACCTAGGTACGTTAAGGTTGAACTGGCCGATCGATAAAGACCTCACATACATTGAACGCGACCGCAGTGTTACCAAAATTTGTTTAACGCTCAAATGAAGAAATCACAAGTAGTCATCACGACTTATGTTATAGAGCAATTCGTTCATTTTGGAAAATTTCGGAAGTTTTCTGGTACCTAGTTTATAATTGTCTCGACATTTTGCAACACTTCTGCCCCTTGTCACTGGAGCCTTGACCCCGCGAGCGCAGGACAAGAATACAGCACGTGATCAACCGTTTCTTCCTGCTGCTTGATCAAGATCACTATCGAAACTCAGGCACGGGAACATGTAATCTGTTCGCCCCTTCCGAGGCATTAAGCTTTGTTGCAGTTGCTAATACTATGTTCTTGATCATTTGGTTTGCATGTGCGGGATGTGCGGTTTTTAGGGATTCCATTTGCTATTGATAATCTGCATACCTTCCTCACGTTTTTTGGTATACGTATTTTTGTGTGTGGCTGCTCATCAAACAAAGACAATATAGTAAATAATGGGCTTAATAATTGCCACTAATATACAATGAGAGAGTGTGGTCGAATTCCCCACTTGTATCCTAGCATTATCTTGCATGCTTTTAATGCCGCGTAAGCTTTCATCGCTCTTTCCTCTGCATAGAGTTTCCACGACAATTTACTATCAAGAATACTCGGCGGCAGCCGCCGTAGTGGGGCGGTAACGTGCTCCGCCTACCGCACCGAATATCCTTGGTTCGAACCCTGGACAAAGCAACATAGAAATTTTAGAAACACTTTTTTTTAATTGAAAAGAGGGGTCGCCCCTCGGCAGTGATTTGGCAAACGCTCCGAGTTTACTTCTGCATGAAAAGCTTTCCGACATTAAATTGTAGAAAAAATTAAAAGGAGCACGACGAAAACTAGAAGAGAAGCTCGGCCTAAAATCTCTTCAGAGGTTATCGGGCCTTACATTCATTTATTTATTCTCCCTAGATTTTTTGGGCTGTACTTTTCTTATGGGGTCACCAATGCCGACTCATGCCTAGTCCAAGTCGGCACTTTATATTTCCTAGTAAATAACATTAAGCCAGTTTGGCGGTCAGAGAGCTGATTCTTGGCAGACATCTGCCACTTATAATGATTGAAACGTCATCTGCATATGCCGTGAATTTGACTGATCGATTTATTATCGACTACGACTTTTACCGATTTGTTATCGACATATCGAAAGCCTTCAATTTGTTATCAAAAAGTTTTCGAAAATTTATTGATTATTTATCGAAAAGTTATAGGTATATTATCAAAAGTTTATCGACATAATATTATTATTATTATAATATTAAATATTATCGATTTTCTATAAAAAATTTATCGATTTTCTGTAAAAATATTATTAATTTGATATCGGTTTTTTATCCTAGTTTTCCCAGTTTTTTTATCGGCAGATCGATGACAGATCTGTAATCTGTCATTAACAAACCAGTAAGAACGAATAAGAAGCCGATTACTCGCCAATAGCCAACCGTTAACTCGACGAGTACTTTGTTAAACATCGAAATTATAATTAGTCATATTAAAACTATCTTAGTAGCTAAATGCCTATTCGCTTATATTTTTTTTTCAAGTGAAAAGTACTGAAAGCATAAAACTGATATACATATCTTAAAAACAGTAAAGATACTTATAAACCAACTCTGTCCATGTGACAATTCAGTGACAACCGATTTGATAGCTAAACACATCAACAGAAATATCAAACCAAAAATGGCTTATTTTATAATAAACTTTTCTGCAATAATTAAAGATCATTTAGTAAATGAAATCTTTGAAAATAGTTGAGACCTAGGTCATGTTTTTAACTCTTATACCGACCATTTGAAATTATAAATATGATCCTGGTTGTCCCTATATACTGCCATTAAGTTAGGTCCTTAAGTTCAGAGTTACAATACTGGTTTATCCTTTTTGCAATTCTATAATCATCATGCATCTTTCTTCATTAACATATATATATATATCATCACACCTATTGCATTAGCAAAAGCACCGCTGTAACTCATCACAAACTTTCATTCGATGTGCATCTGCGATTGAGCTCGCAGATGAGCAATAACACCTGGATTATGTGGCGAATTCGATTTCTATTAACTTGAGCATAACTTCGTTAAATTCAAAATTTGTTTTACAACTTATCAAATCTATACTTACATACATATTTATGTAGATACTCACATATGTGTGTACATACTCCTATGCTTAATGCAACTATTAAAGAATCACATATTGATGCTGTTGCTATGTAAATGTTGCCGGAAAATAATTTGTTTGGCTCATTACTAGGGTTGTTACGGGTATTGGCATTTGCAAACGTCTTGGTTGGCATAGCAGCACCACTTGGAATGGATCCAAAAGTGAAGTATCGACGCGAACAGTATCCATACATCTGAAAATATCCCAGTGATGCATCCGACGCATATTTTTCAAAATAAGCACAAAAGCCTTAGAACTTCGAAAAAATAAATAAGTTGATTCGCTCCTATGACAAATTGGGAGTACGAACGCCCACTCGTACTTTTCCATCTGAAGGAATTGTATGAGCCGCTGTAACTGCGAATCTTCCTCCAGTCTGTTGTGAAAGGCAATACGACTTAGTTTAAGATAATTTTTGGGGAAACTGTTTTAAAGCTGTAATTAAGCACAAATTTCGGTCGTACATCAAACACATTTTAACAAGAATCTACACCATCTGATAAATATGAAATAGTTCAACTTCTGTAATCTAACACTGGACAATATACAATACATACGGTGGTCCTATGAACTAATCAATAGAATTTGGATAATTTTTCTAAAACATTTTGTACTCAATGTTCAACACCTCAAGCTCATTAAATAAAGTG
Source organism: Eurosta solidaginis (assembly GCF_040869045.1). Classification (NCBI taxonomy): domain Eukaryota; kingdom Metazoa; phylum Arthropoda; class Insecta; order Diptera; family Tephritidae; genus Eurosta; species Eurosta solidaginis. The sequence goes on along the minus strand of NC_090319.1, from coordinate 388,652,827 downwards.
ACTAGCAATGAATTCTTTTGGAAAATAGTTTTTTATACATTTTTTTTCTAAAAAAGTCCCTGAATATAACCACCCTCGCTTATTTTAGATCGACAGCCTATGTGCACTTTGTCAATCAGTATGGTCCCTTACACATATCTTCATCTTATTAGAGTAACAAGTCAGGGAAGATATCGATGCGATTCCACATAAAACACGAATTCTAAATATTGTATGAGCTTAATGCAGATATACGGTTCTTTCATTATTTTATAAGAACTTCCGAATATTCTTCACATCCGCATCCATTTTGACATGCCATATTCGCAACATCCCTAATTCCTAATTGCTTTTTGTATGCTAATATTCTTCTGAAGATGCTTAAATTGATTTCCTACCAGTTAACACTTCATAAAGTATACATATTCCATATAGTATCAAGTAAACAAGCATATTCTAAACTAATTATTTCCCAGTTCGTCGTAGTTATCATAATTATTATTACGATCATCATTAAGATTCGCTTGCGTTGAATTGACTTATTTTCATTTGGCAGTTTTCTTAGGAAATTGAAATTTAATAAATTTCGTTGAACTGGAAATACAAGTTTCCATAAGACAAAAATAATTATATAAATAAACATAATGAAATAATTATTGTAATAAACTTAATAGAATTTTTGTATGTTCAATTTTATGATGAGTAAAATTTTTATATTTTTCCACCGGAAATAAATTATTAAATGCGAATTAAATGCATAGTTGTTTAAATATAAAAAAAATATTTAACTTTGCCCTTACTTATTATGTATGAGTCTTGAGAAATAGCTCCGAAATCGGGTTTAGATACTACCCAACAAGCATATATACCCAGTAGCAAAATTTCTAGCTGAAAACTGGTGCGCTTCTAGTGCATTCGTAACCACTGCTACCTTCTATCTCTTTTACATGCTTTCAACTGGCGAATTTAACTAGCTATGTCCTAGGCGGTGGAAAATTTCCCCGCTGTATTACCTTTTCTCTAGTTCCGAACTAGATACAAATTTCCACTTTTGAACTAGTTTTTCGTTGGCACTTTTTCAATAGTACCGAGTTAGTGTAAAAATTTACAGCCAACATTTGGTTCTTTTCTTGGTACTTTTCCGTTGGCTCCGTACCGGACCCAAATTCTACATGTTCCTTCCCCTTTTACGATAGTTTCGAACCGGTGGGAAAGTGTGAGAGAGCAGGCATATTCCTCAAAGATATGTCAATTATGAAATATAAAATTCCAAACTGTCGATTTTATAAATGGAAAATATCTAATTACTCACAACCCTAAGACCTAAAGTGCCAAATAAGTACTACTAGCACTTTAGGTCTAATTCCGAAACATATATTTGTATCACTAGTTACTGACTTCCCTTCAGGGTAGTTTTCAAGTTGAAATCCAACATCATTACCAAATTATTATCCAACCTCATAAACATTTTTCTCTAGCTATCTATATCCAGCACTTTTCTCTATTTCCACATTGCACAACGAGTTGAGGTGAACTAAAAAACGAAAATGTGCTCAAAGGTGGCAACACCAAAGCCAACAGCTGTCATTGTCAAGTAAACAAGTAGCATTTATGAAGCATTATGAATGGAAAATAATTGATATACGTTTTATTTTATTTCACACTTGAGTTCAAGTTAAGAAATACGTTTTCTCAATTTGAGAAACAGCATTATTCCCATATAAATAAATTTCCTTGTAGCTGAGCATGGTATGTCTCCCAAATTTAAACACTGTTGGGAACCAATGCTTGAGATTTGAAAAACATGCTAGCTATCCTATTGAGCTCTAATGTGACTCAAGCCAAAATTTACATATATTGAGTTACTATGCTCAAGAGGAGCTGGGAGTTGAGATGACAAAGGACCATCCAGATGGTCGGGTTGCGGAAGTTGTATACCGTAGTCATAAATTCGGGTATCGGGTGAATCCCAACATTCACTATACAACGTTGAGGAGAAGTTCTCTCTACATGCCTTAAGCACGCTCTGTACGCCGGTTACCAGATCACTATTGTTATTCTTGCAGAAAACGCATGGATTTAACGCTTCGTACTCCTGCATGCTTTAACTTCGCAATGACAAAGTGAGTTCCCCTTGTATGTAATGGATGCCAAATTTGCTTCCACTTCTTGGTTACATCTTTAGGTCGAAGATTGCGCTCAGAGAGCCAGTGTGAGTCGAGCTTAGTATTCATCAGCAGATTCAGAACATGAAATTTCCCTTGGCTCACTATTTGTGATTTTTTTGCAGCACAGAGGACTAAACGTATCTTCCCCGCTGTAAGACAGATATTTGGATACCGTAGTGAACTCAGATCGTAGACACTGTTGCTATGCTTGCCGTCAATCATGACGTAATCGATTAGGTTTCGTATATTTCGATCAGGAGATACCCAAGTTACTTTGTGTATCTCTCTATGCTGAAACTGGGTACGTCCTTCGCGTTTTTGTATGGCGGTAATGTCATCCTTTGTTTTCACGAGTACATAAACTAGTAGGAGCCCAAAATTCCAGTTATATTCCCCTATTATTCTTCGTCTTCGACATTAGCTTTTGTTGTAATTATCTTGCATGAAATATCATTCTGATTGTAAAACTTTTAAACCAAATCAAAGTGGGTTAAAATCAAAATGATATGCATTTGCGGGCCTTGAACTTCTTTTTTCACACATCATCGCACAACGTTAACAATTCCATGACCTGAGTCAATACGGACAAATAATATATAAATACATATTTAAAAATCGCAACGTTCACGCCGCCAACTTTTGCGGTTTCAATATTACTTTCAACAAGTTTTGTGCCACCAAACATTACTCCATTCGCTTCAATTGATTGCGGTTTTTTCAGGTTGGAGCCAACTATAGACGAGCAATAGGGGAAAGGGGGCTCAAAGCTCAAATCAAAAAACAAATACAAACCTACACTCTACAACAATTATGAACTTAGTTTTAGTGCTGCCATATGATAGTACAATGCCCAAGATTGTCATTCTACATGCGGTGTACGAAACATTTGTCAAAGCGACAAGAAGCATCATTGTCATCGTCACATTGCCAACAATAATATCAGAAACCAACAACAACGAAGTGTTCACTACGATTGTAATCATTATCGTAATATTATGATCATAATGAACAACAAAGCCAACAAGGAATCAACGCCGATACTGACGACGGACACCACCACCACCACATGTTGACCATAATCAACGTCAATAGCGAAATTCGAAACTGTCATTACTCACAAAAATATCGGCATTATAAATGAAAGAAAAAAACATAACTGTATATACAAAAATTGAAGTCAATAACAAAAACCTTATACAATACATATGGTGCATGCGAGGTAGTATGTTTATGTACATTAGGGTGGTCCTTATAAATCAAATTACTACAATTTTTCAGTGTCACCACTTGAAATAGTCACACCAAGCGCAAAACTACGACACATAAATTAGTTCCTGACTGGAGTCGGTTGAGGGGTATCGCCCAGTAATAAAATTTCATACCTATATAAAAATATTGAGTTTTCAACCCTTGGGCAGGACGCTTTAACCGTTTAAACTTTGATCCCTGTGCTACAGCCCTTAACCGTTTCCAATCGGAATAAAAATTATGTGTTATACTCTTCACCTTCTTAAACCGTTTACAGGGTTGAGACTGGAAACAATCGTTTATTTGGTTTATAAGGACCACCATAATGTACATACACATACTGTGGGTATGAGCAACAAAGGCAAAAGACGAAAAACATGTTGTCTCTTTAATACTATTTGCAATTTGTGATTTTTTGAACTGCTATTCGTTTTAGTACTTTTATCATTATAAAACCATGTACACATACACACATGCAACCCGCTATACGCGCCCTGCAGGAAATGGAAACAACTTAATTTTTTTGTGGGTAATGGCAGGAAGGAAAGCTCCCGTGCGGAATTTGTCCAGGTAGTACGGCCGATGCTTGAGAGCCTATAGGTTGCAAGCGAACATTTGCCGATCGAACTCGTACAGACTCATACGCTAGTTTCTGAAAACTTTTTAGCAGCTTTCGTATGTACTTAACGCATCTTTTTGGCTTACAAATGATAGCAGAGAAGTCAGAGTATAAACAGGGTGATCGTATGACTTTCAACAGATTTAATGGTTGAATCATATCTTGGTAGAATGTTTAGCCGATGGTATAGGGATAGAGTACCTACTGTCCTATCATACCAAAGGTCATAGGTCCGAGTAACGACATAATTAACCTCGGAGATACTTTAGACAATTTTTGCAATAGGAATGCCTCTCCGCGTTATACCTCCGACAGCAAAAAATCAGTTGCTTTAGCAGATGACGTTCGGAGTCATGTAGTCACCTCGCCTTTCCAATGATGTTCGCGAAACCAAATGCGTATATTTTGTTTTGATTTGTGTCGGCGTGTTTGCCAAACTATTGCCGAGGGCGACCCCCCTTAGAAAAACTTATTTCTAATTGAAACAACTTTTTTCAACATTTTCGGTGTTGCCAAAGCGACCGTCTTTTTGGTAATATTGGATTAAATTCGGGGTTTTTGAAGGCTTCCAACAATAAGCGAATTGCTTCGAGATGGAGCATGCTTAAGTACCGCTAAGTTGATGACGGGCTTGATTGTCCTTTACTATATCCAATTAACACTGACGCCTACTTCGTTCGTAGAACCTTGGGGCGCATATTTACAATTTCGTCAATGTGTTTTGTTCAGATATCTGTGAAAAACTAATTAATAATATTTTCTGTAGGGTGCATACGTACATACATACGTAAATATAGATATTTATTTGTAAGTTTTTATGCATGTACGTGCACCAAACCATTCCAACACACGCAGCCTTAACTTGCAGCTGCGTGTCATTCTCTCCATCGACAACGCAAAGTCGTACGGGGCATTTACTCTATGACTCACCCCTGTCCCTTTTGTTAACCCCTCCTATATTGTGTGTTCTGTAACTGTCTAACTGTCGGACTGTATTTTTGGTGAGCCAGCAAGCAGCTAGGCATTGGCAGTGCCGTCAGCCCAATGTGAAAATGTGAATCCCAACTCTTTAAGTTGATGACTGTCTTAGTTGGTCGGTGAGTCGGTACATCTTGAGATCGCCCCTTTTCTGTGCTTAATCTTATTTGCTGGTATATTCAAGCTTCAGTATTGTGTGTGTGTGAAATTTTCGCGTCGCTCTTATTAATAATATTCTTTTACTTTTGTTCTTCGTTTTATTTATTCATAATTTTTTATTTCATTATTGGTCTGTTTATTATTTGCGAAAATAAGACTTGCTCGTTTGAATAATTTTTTATTTGCTGTTATTATTATGACTTTGGCGTCATTGAAGTTTTTGTGCCTTTTGATGGTATCCAATGTTCCTGCAAACATGAAGGTTTGCTGTTATTGAAATTAAAAACCTGAGTAATATTATTTTGACATATAGCCCATATGACGAAATCTCATTGACGAAATACAGTTCATTCCATCAGACAAGCTCTCATTAATATGTACCACCACATTGATTAACATATTACAAAGCACATTTGCACCCTCGCTGAGAGGTCTTTCGATGCTGCCCTTGCCGCAACACAAACAGATCGAGGCTTTTCAGGGGCTATAGCATTAGCTGAAAGTTGTAACTGTAACAAAAGTAAAGAGTCACGCTTTGTTGGCGTTGGCAACCAATCTATGTGACTCTGTCCACCTAGTCACCATGTCCGGCAAGCCAGTACAATATCATGCAGGAGGCCCAGAAATTTTGTTCTTGACATGATAACTAGATCCTCTGATTTTTTGTCAAATTTGTTTAAGCTTGTGAAAGTACCTACATATTTTTTTATTCCGCCAAAGCTTTTTGGGATGACGTTGATATGTGTTCATATATACATATTCTATATACGTATGTATTTACATTCAGACTATCAGGGCGTTTTTGTTAGCTCTTAAAAATTTTTGTTATTTTCGTATTTTGTCATATGCACTCTAGACCGTATCACGAAATTAAAAGCTCTGCATTATTAACTGTTAGAGAAAACACATATTATGAAGTCTAGATTGGGGCAAAAGTTAGCTTAATATAATAAACTGTGTGCTTTCACACATACATATAATAAGCATAAATTCGTGAATTCTGAACTTTTCGATGTCGAAAAAGTGGACATGATTATCTTCTAATGTCACCCTTTTTCTATGCCAATTATATAACCTTGTTTTGCAGCCTTATGTAATACAGCTGTGTACAAATATTTAGACATATTTCCTACAAGAAGGGCCTACGAAAATTACTTTTAAAATTTTCCTTATGTTTTTAAATGTGTGAAGCATTTTTTGAAACTATTAAGATTGTGCAACTCTGGGTGGTGTTGAGTTATTGAGTAGGTGCAACTGTTGCCGACACACCAGCGGTCAATGACTGGTAACCACTTTAATATGACTTGGCAATTAAAGTTTATTTCGCTTTGCCCATTCACATACAAAATTTAGCAGGGCACTATTATAAACATTCTCCCTATACAACTTGCTAACATATTTTGTGTCGTACTCGATTGTTATATTACAGTTTTTAAATGCGAAAAATGTTTTTAATTAAACAACAAGTGGGAAAAATAATTTCAATTGCAAAGTGTGCCAACACCCTTAGCCAAAGCAAATGTCAAATTCTTCTTCTTATGATTTGCTTGCAAGAAAATTTGGAAGTTGCTACTTTTTCATGTCAGATGGCGCCAGTGTCGATCAATCTACCGTCCTCCATAAAAATATGTCCAACACACTCATAACGCATTAGATTGAGTTAAACGCATCTATATGAAAAACTGCTTATATGGAGGGGCTTTTAAAAAATCAGTTTCCATCGCGGATTGTAAAACGGGCCCAGACTAAAACAAACCCATTTTAAGATAGTAACATTTCAACCGACTTCACATACGACTAACTGGACCTTTAGGAAGCGACCAACATCTGTTAACAGATCGGTTCGGCTACCTTGTGTGTTAGCTTAATATAAACGGCAATTAGTTGTGGGGCCACAACCGATAATAGGAAAAGGACTAGTTTGATCGAAAACTTGCCTGGTTTTAGCTAAATAGTTAATACTGATTTTATGAACCAAAAACCACGACCATATTGTGATTTCCATTTGAAATATGTAACAACCAAGCTCAATCTGGGTTGAGGAAAACTGCTTAAGCTATTCAAAATACTTCTACATTGAAAACTTCAGCTTCAGAAAAAATCTTTTTTTCCTGTTGTTTTGAATAGTGGGGTATTGCAAAACAACCCCATATTTCTTTCAAGATCCGTGCTGCAACCAGGAATTTAATTAATTTATATTGGAGAGAAGATGTTTACACAAAATAAGCAATTCAGAGATTCAGACTTAAACACACAAATCTGTAGTATCTTCCTTACTTTCGCCGCTTCTAACACCTACAGGACGTACTGCGTTTGATCAAGTGGCGTCATTACCATTATCCTCGTCGGACGAAAAATTGGTACGTTTCCTTGAGTTTTTGGTAAAAACCCAAAACAATGTTGATTAAGAAAAACAGCTTAATTTTTATACTCAGAGTGCTTTGCACACAGGGTATATTAACTTTGATTGGGTAACGGTGGTTTTACAGGTATAAAGGAATCGAGATAGATATGGACTTCCATATATCAAAATAATCAGTATCGAAAAAAAAAAATTGATTGAGCCATGTCCGTCCGTCCGTCTGTCCGTTAGCACGATAACTTGAGTAAATACTGAGATATCTATACCAATTTGGTACACGAGCTTATCTGGATCCAGAATAGATTGGTATTGAAAATGAGTGAAATCGGATGATAACCATGCCCACTTTATATATATATATATATATATATAACATTTTGGAAAACACAAAAAACCTGATTATTTAGTAAATAATACAACTACAATTTTGAGATTTGACATGTGGACTGATATTGAGACCCTTGATAAAAATTTGAAAACTTTTTTAAATGGTCGTGTCACCGCCCACTTCTGATAAAATCAATTTTACAAATATTATTAATCATAAATCAAAATCGTTAAACCTATCGGTACAAAATTTGGCAGAGAGGTTGCGTTTATAACAAGACGAAAATAATAAGCTATATCTTAGCGAAAAAAAGCTTTGTATCAATGGCATTTTACTTTCTAAATTGCATTATAACATTAAATTGGAAAATACTAAAATTTTTGAAAATTTTTGAATCAATGATATTTCACTTATCATGTTTTATTGTAAGAGGAAATGGGGAGACATTTTTTTAAAACGGGCGGTGCCACCTGTTATGTAGAAAAGTAATTTATCTGAAATGAAATGTAAAATTGAAGCTCACGCTGAGTATATTATGTTCGGTTACACCCGAACTTAGACACCTTTACTTGTTTTAAAATATTTTTACTTTATTTGGTAAAAACAACTAATGTAAGCTTCGACTTCTTCAAAATCTTTTTTAATAAAATATTTTAAGCCAATCTGGTAGAAAAGTTAAATACACAAAACCTCAAACAAACTATTTGCAAAAGAAACCAATTCTCAGGTTTCTTCTATATCTCCCTAATATGATAATTTAAAATTGAATATCAAACAGTACTCTCAAAATTGACTCGCCAAGACAACCAAACTCGTGTCTAAAGGCCGTGGCACAATGAAATTTTTCATATAGATGCGTTTAACAAAAGCTTATGCATTCCAATAACATCGCCACAATCAACCAAGATGTTGCGTTTGTGAATATAAAGGAACTTCATACTTCGCAATTGAACTTTATTACGCCTTGCCCATTCACATACAAAATTTCGCGAAGCACTCTTATAAACATTCTCCCTATACAACAAAAATACTTGCTAACATATTTTGTGTCGTATTCGATTATTATATTACAGTTTTTAATTGCGAGAAATGTTAGAAAATTTACCAACCAATTGTCAAATTCTTCTTCTTATGATTTGCTTGCAACAAAATTTGGGAGTTACTACTTTTTCATGTTAGATGGCGCCAGCGTCGCTCATTCTACCGTCCTCCATAAAAATACGTGCAATCTACTCATAATGCATAAGCTTGTTTAAACTCATCTATATAAAGAACTGCTTATGTGTCGGGGCTTTAAGCCACAAATATCATTCGGCTCAATGTAGCGCTACCAACTTACTGCAAAGCAGCATCAAAAATTCACTTGGTGTTATTGCGCTTACTCATTAAGTTGAGACCAACCTTGGCATATAGTCTCAACACCATAAAAACATTTCAATACCCAGACAGAGCAACATTCCTAAAACAGTACTTCAAGTGGTTTTTCGATACGCTCTAATGTACACTTTGCGATTCATACGATGAGTTATCGTTATTGTGGACGCCTTACGCGGCGCGTTGTTTTTGCAGCGGACCTTGCTGTTTGTCCCTAACCTACAGCAACCAAAATTATACTGTGCCAGGTTCATTGACCTTATCAAACGACGACTATGGTTGTTGTTTTTGTATATCTGCTGTTGCTGCTGCTGTGACGCTGCCGCCGTTTAATGAACTAAACTTGTTGTTTTTCGTTACTGCTTTTAAAGTTATTTGTTCAATTGCTTTTATTGTTATTTTTGTTGTTGAATTTAAATTTTTTTTTATACTCAGCGTGCTTTGCACACAGAGTATATTAACTTTGATTGGATAACGGGTTGGTTGTACAGGCATAAAGGAATCGAGATAGATATGGACTTCTATATATCAAAATAATCAGTATCGAAAAAAAATTGATTGAGCCATGTCCGTCCGTCTGTCCGTTAGCACGATAACTTGAGTAAATATTGAGATATCTTCACCATATTTGGTACATTAGCTTATCTGGGCCCGGAATAGATTTGTATTGGAAATGAGCGAAATCGGATGATAACCACGCCCCATTTTTATATATATAAAATTTTGGAAAACACAAAAACCCGATTATTTAGTAAATAATACACCTAGAATGTTGAAATTTGACACGTGGACTGATATTGGGACTCTAGATAAAAATTTTTTTAAATGGGCGAGGCACCGCCCACTTGTGATAAAATCAATTTTACAAATATTATTAATCACAAATCAAATATAGTTAAACCTATCGTAACAAAATTCGGCAGAGATTGGCTTTACTATAAGGAATGCTTTGAAGAAAAATTAACGAAGTCGGTTAAGGACCACGCCCACTTTTATATAAAAGATTTTTAAAAGGTCGTGGACGAATAAACTAAGCTATATCTTTGCAAAAAAAGCTTTATATCAATGGTATTTCATTTCCCAAGTGTATTTATAACAGCAAATAGGAAAAACTTCAAATTAAAAAAAAAAATGGGCGTGGCACCTCCCCTTCTATGACTAAGCAATTTTATATGTTTCGGGAGCCATAACTGGAAGAAAATTTCACGGTCGTAATAAATTTGGGTACCCACATTTTCCCTTTAGCAGGAAATATTTCTAGGAAAACTGGACGAGATCGATTAAAGACCACGGCAAATTAGATATAAAACAAGTTTAAAAAGGGTCGTAGACTAGAATAATAAGCTATAACTTAGCGCAAAATAGTTCTTAATCAGTGATATATCACTTATCAAGTTTTATTGTAAGAGGCAATGGGGAACATTTTTTTTTAAACGAGCGGTGCCACCTGTTATGTAGAAAAGTAATTTATCTGAAATGAAATGTAAAATTGAAGCTCACGCTGAGTATATTATGTTCGGTTACGCCCGAACTTAGACACTTTTACTTGTTATTTATATGTTTTTGCTTTGTTTTGTTGAGATACCCTGCGTTACGTGGGGAAAAAATTAACATATGCATGCTTATTTGTGTAAATTGTGTGTATGTGTGTAAGTCAATTAATGTGAAGGAATATGTTTGCAAAGTTTTTGTGCGTGTTTTTATTGTTGACTTTTGCATTGTTGTTGTAGCGCAAATTTTGAGTTCGGTCCCCCGAATGTGCATTTAAAATTTTTTTGTATGACTCAATGCCCTCGCATGCATTTTTACTTATACTTGTATTATAAAACACACAATGTGTGTCACACATACAAAAGTATGAACAAAGCCCGAATAAAAAATATACAAATAAGGCTTATTTCAACTGAAATCACAAGGGAGTTCAGTTGTTTCCCACATTTTTATAATACACCCGGTAAAAATCTATTTGAAGGGTCGACTGCTAATACGCTACCGAAAAATATATAGAGGGGTATCAAAAGACGCGTATTAATTTCGACAACAATAATCCGAAGGCGGAAAATAAAATTTTATCTCTGTCCGGAGATATTTGCAGTTGAAGTTGACAATTTTCATGTGGTTGTTGTAATGTTGGTGTACCCACAAAAAAAATTGTGAACATAAGTAATTTGCGCGGATATAGTTTTGGTATCCAAACCGGTGTTGGAACCACCCAGGGTAATTTTTTTTAAGCGCGGCCGAAGGCCTCCAATGCAGAGAGGTGCTCTGCGCAAAAATACTATGGATCCCACCCCCGGTTTCGGACGGACCCGCTGGTCATTTTTCGGTTTTTCGTTAATATATTTTGAACGGGTTAAAATGTTTATTTTCCGCCTTCTGATTATTAATAATGATGTCAAGGCGCGTTGTTTGACACCTCTTTCGTTATTTTTGGACGCGTATTACCAGCCGACCCCTCAACTAGACTATTACCATACACCCTATTTTGTTAGCTATCTCTCTGAGATACAGTCTTATTACTCTCTTTCAGCTCCTCTTCCCTTTTACCTTCATTTCTCCTTCCAATTCCAACTCCCCTGCCCACTCCCAGTTTCACTCTTTCTTCCACGGATACCTCCATGCTCACCCCGACACCCTCATAAAGAAAATCCCTTTACCAAGTATGGGATACCTGCTTCAAATGGTTGCGGAAAAAATTGAAATTATCCTCTTCCAAGTATGCTAGACCCGAATCTCCAAAATTCTATACACACATCACAATATCATTAATTTGAACCAAACCGATTCGAACTTATTTCTAGCTATAATCGCTCACACCATTTTTTGCTAGCCACTGCTTGAATTGTGCGTGTATTTATTCTTATCGGTTTCATGACCTTTTTGAAGCATGTGTGCGTTTGCGTAATACATATTTTCGTTTGTAATATTCCAATTTGGGTTGGTTTCCATTCGTTATTCTATTTTACTCAAGCGTTAGTTCATGCATAAAAATCGGAAGGAAATTTAGCAATGTACGGCCCTGATCCATTGAATTATGACAGTTGAAAAATTTTTAATCAGTGACAGTTAGATTTATGGCCATAAAATAGCCATGCTGTTTTTACATGTATATATATCTACATTTGCGGGTAAAAAAAGACTCGCGGCAGTGGTAAATAACTTGCTGAAAAACCCGGTTGTACTGAATAGCGGAGACACGCAACTTTGGTGGTCATAGCGTATAACCTATAGCTGAATCGATTGGGATGAATAGTGTAGAGATAAAATGGAGAGACTCTTTTCAGTTGCAACTGAGTATAATTCATTCTGAAATTTGGCAGGTTTTTATTTCTGCGCAACAATTCCATAAGTTTAGATAAATTTACACACTTAGCAGTCCATATAAGGTTTAAGTGCATATTTATATAAACACAGCTATTGTATATTTAACAATGATATGCCATTTTATTTTTCAATTAGTAATGCACTAGGTCACATGAAGTATTAGCACGTTTTATTACTCGTGTCGACAGCAAACCAAACTGCAATGAGGTTGTTCATCACAGAAGCAATCGAAGTATGCTTATTTTCCACGAGAACAGTGAATTATGTGAGCCTTCCAAGGGGACTTGAATTATACTGGTTTTCTTTGGGAAACACGGTTTGTTTTTGCATTACGTTTTAAACTTCTTCAATTAGGCTGATCTTCCTCTTGATGCAACTTATTTTTAACGCGCTTATATTAGCTGTACTTGTATATGCTTGTTTGTAACTCTCTAGGCTAGACGGCTATAGGAGAGTTAGACCCATCTAGCGGCAATTATTGAAGACTCGCGGCAGTGGTTAAATAACTCGCTACAAAACGAGTTGTGGTTAATAGCGGAGGCACGAACCTCTGTGGTACGGTGCTATCAACAGCAAATATCTAAGTGGATTGTAGATACTCAAACGGCACCATATTTGCGTGGTTTTTAGTTTCTTAAAACTATATTTATTTAGTTTCCGTTTAGTTTTATATGTAGGCGTCGAATCAAACTACATACTTTTGGATTCCGTTAAGGATAAATTTTGAAACAGATTTGGGACGGAAGAATTTGTCAAGTTCTCGCACGGTTCAAGCTTCAAGTCTATAACAAAAAGATTTCACCTATTATGTACGATTTTTCTAATAACCTGGGTCCGTGATCACCCCACCAAAGTTATGATATTTATTGCACTGTTATCGACCTTTGAGCAACATTTGTAGCACACAAAATGTATCTATTTATCTATAAATACCCTAGTTTTTATACTCAGTTGAGCAGAGCTCACAGAGTATATTAAGTTTGATTGGGTAACGGTTGGTTGTACAGGTATAAAGGAATCGAGATAGATATAGACTTCCATATATCAAAATCATCAGGATCGAAAAAAAAATTGATTGAGCCATACCCGTCCGTCCGTCCGTCCGTCCGTTAACACGATAACTTGAGTAAATTTTGAGGTATCTTGATGAAATTTGGTACGTAGGTTCCTGAGCACTCATCTCAGATCGCTATTTAAAATGAACGATATCGGACTATAACCACGCCCACTTTTTCGATATCGAAAATTTCGAAAACCGAAAAAGTGCAATAATTCATTATCAAAGACAAGTAAAGCAATGAAACTTGGTAGCTGAGTTGAACTTATGACGAAGAATAGAAAATTAGTAAAATTTTGGACAATGGGCGTGGCACTGCCCACTTTTGAAAGAAGGTAATTAAAAAGTTTTTCAAGCTGTAATTTGGCAGTCGTTGAAGATATCATGTTGAAATTTGGCAGGAACGTTACTCCTATTACTTTATGTACGCTTAATAAAAATTAGCAAAATCGGAGAAGGACCACACCCACTTTTAACAAAAAAAAATTTTTTTAAGTAAAATTTTAACAAAAAATTTAATATCTTTACAGTATATAAGTAAATTATGTCAACATTCAACTCCAGTAATGATATGGTGCAACAAAATACAAAAATAAAAGAAAATTTCAAAATGGGGGTAGGGACATAGATTCTATGACGATAACTGTTTTCTGTGGAAAAGGGTGAAATCGGTTAAATCCACGCCCAGTTTTTATACACAGTCGTCCGTCTGTCCTTCCGCATGGCCGTTAACACGATAATTTGAGCAAAAATCGACATATCTTTACTGAACTTAGTTCACGTACTTACCTGAACTCACTTTATCTTGGTATAAAAAATTAACGAAAACCGACTATGACCACGCCCACTTTTTCGATATCGAAAATTACGAAAAATGAAAAAAATGCCATAATTCTATTCTAAATACGAAAAAGGGATGAAACGTGGTAATTGGATTGGTTTATTGACGCGAAATATAACTTTCGAAAAAACTTTGTAAAATGGTTGTGACACCTACCATTTTAAGTAGAAGAAAATGAAAAAGTTCTGCAGGGCGAAATAAAAAACCCTTGAAATCTTGGAAGGTATTACATATATAAATAAATTAGCGGTATCCAACAGATTATGTTCTGGGTCACTCTGGTCCACATTTTGGTCGATATCTGGAAAACGCCTTCACATACACAACTACCACTACTCCCTTTTAAAACTCTCATTAATACCTTTAATTTGATACCCATATCGTACAAACAAATTCTAGAGTCAACCCTGATCCACCTTTATGGCGATATCCCCAAATGGCGTCCACCTATAGAACTATGGCCCACTCCCTCATAAAATACTCTTTAAAGCCTTTCATTTGATAATCATGTCAGGGTTTCCCTCGGTTCATTTTCCTACATGGTTATTTTCCCTTATGTTGTCACCATAGCTCTCAACTGAGTATGTAATGTTCGGTTACACCCGAACTTAACCTTCCTTACTTGTTCTTAATTAGCTTAAGCTCAATGAGAAATTAATTCAGTACCTTTGAAATATTTTGGGAAAAAATTCCCTACACAAAGGATATAGCTAGATTTTTGCAAAAATTTCAAGAAGTTGATTACACGATTTCGTGTCAGCTAACATCAGCTAACATATGCGCGTTCCAGTGTCCTTAAGATCGCTCTTCCATAGTATGGAGGACCTGGTGAAAACGCTCGCCCGCTCTTACTTAAGATCACCTAAGTTTTCAGGCAAATTATGCAGATGGCTGTGGAGAAAGTTCATCTTGATACTCATGTCTACACCTAGATGTTGAAAGTATAAAAAAGTTGTATACAACCCAAATGTACGTGTCCCATGCAGATTTTTCACGTCCTCTTATGCGTCTAGTGAATTCTGGATCACAAATTAGTTTTCAATCTGTGGGCCATCGAAAATTCCAACTTTCACTATTTTAGAACTCACATTTGCAAATAATTCAGAAACTTATTAGAAAAATTCACCACTTTTGTCTAAAGCCTTTGCATATTTTTTCATAATACCTAGTTTAATATGCAAAGGAGGTAATATTATACGGTGTCTGAATACTAGTGGGGTCAGTTGGGATATATTCATTACAGTGATTTCTGCGGTTTTTTTCCCGTTAAGATTAACACACAGAATCGAACTGATAAGTGTTTTTTATGATACCTGTATTTGTAAAACTGGAGCTTCTAGAAGAAATTTTGCAGATTTGAAATCAACGACCCCATATTAATGGCAAACAAAAGAACAACTCTATAAAAAAAAACAAGTAAGGAAGGTTAAGTTCGGGTGTAACCGAACATTACATACTCAGTTGAGAGCTATGGTGACAACATAAGGGAAAATAACCATGTAGGAAAATGAACCGAGCGAAACCCTGGAATGTGTTTGTATGACACGTGTATCAAATGAAAGGCATTAAAGGGTATTTTATGAAGGAGTGTGCCATAGTTCTATAGGTGGACGCCATTTAGGGATATCTCCATAAAGGTGGATCAGGGTTGACTCTAGAATGCGTTTGTACGATATGGGTATCAAATTAAAGGTATTAATGAGAGTTTTAAAAGGGAGTGCTGGCAGTTGTATATGTGAAGGCGTTTTCCAGATATCGACCAAAATGTGGACCAGAGTGACCCAGAACATCATTTGTTGGATACCGCTAATTTATTTATATATGTAATACCTGCCAAGATTTTTAGGGTTTTTTATTTCGCTCTACAGAACTTTTTCATTTCCTTCTACTTAATATGGTACGTGTCACAACCATTTTATAAAGTTTTTTCTAAAGTTATATTTCGAGTCAATAAACCAATCCAATTACCTCACCATGTTTCATCCCTTTTTTCGTATTTGGTATAGAATTATGGCATTTTTTTCATTTTTCGTAATTTTCGATATCGAAAAAGTGGGCGTGGTCATTGTCGGATTTCGTTAATTTTTCATACCAAGATAAAGTACGTTCAGATAAGTTCGTGAACTAAGTTCAGTAAAGATATGTCGATGCTCAAGTTATCGTGTTAACGGCCATGCGGAAGGACAGACGAACGACTGTGTATAAAAACTGGGCGTGGCATGAACCGATTTCGCCCGTTTTCACAGAAAACAGTTAACATCATAAAATCTATGCCCCCACCAAATTTCAAATGGATTGGTTAATTTTTGTTCGACTTATGGCGTTAAAAGTATCCTAGACAAATTAAATGAAAAAGGGCGGAGCCACGCCCATTTTGAAATTTTCTTTTATTTTTGTATTTTGTTGTACCATATCATTACTGGAGTTGAATGTTGACATAATTTACTTATATATTGTAAAGATATTAAATTTTTTGTTAAAATTTTACTTAAAAAATTTTTTTTTAAAGTGGGCGTGGTCCTTCTCCGATTTTGCTAATTTTTATTAGGCGTACATATAGTAATAGGAGTAACGTCCCTGCCAAATTTCATCATGATATCTTCAACGACTGACAAATTACAGCTTGCAAATTTTTAAATTACCTTCTTTTAAAAGTAGGCGGTGCCACGCCCATTGTCCAAAATTTTACTAATTTTCTATTCTGCGTCATAAATTCAACTTATCTACCAAGTTTTGTCACTTTACCTGTCTTTGGTAATGAATTATCGCACTTTTTCGGTTTTTCGAAATTTTCGATATCGAAAAAGTGGGCGTGTTTATAGTCCGATATCGTTCATTTTAAATAGCGATCTGATATGAGTGCTCAGGAAACTACATACAAAATTTCTGTGAGCTCTGCTCAACTGAGTATAATAAAAAATAAATGTAAGGCGCGATAACCTCCGAAGAGATCTAAGGCCGAGCTTCTCTTCCAATTTGCGTCGTGCTCCTCTTGATTTTCCCTACGAATTGGCCGGACGGGACCTACATGTTTTATGCCGACTCCGAACGACATCTGCAAGCAGATGAGTTTTCGCTGAGAGATTTTCATGGCAGAAATAGACCCGGAGCGCTTGCCAAACATTGCCGAGGGGCGACCCCGCTTAGAAAAATTTTCTTCTAATTGAAAAACCTTATTTCTAACATTTTGATGTTGCTTTGCCCGGGGTGCGAACCCAGGGCATACGGTGTGACAGGCGGAGCACGCTACCATCACACCACGGTTGCTACAGACAAAAAGTCCACTAGTATTATTATTTATTAGGACTAACTATGCCATACTCAGTTTTGTACTAAAATGAATTGGGCTACAAAAGGACGTATTCAAAAAAATGCAGTCATGAAGTTTTCACGAAATTTCGAACTTTTTGAAAACGTACGTTTCTGAGACACGTTTGCATAGTTTAAGTTACAAAATCCATGAAGTTTTTTTTTTTAAATATCGAGAATTATAAAATTTAATCAACAAAATTAAAAAAAAATTACCATTTCGATTTATTTGGCCGCTGCTGTACATAAAATTAAAGTGTATTAGTACTGTGTGATATTTTTTGAACTGTTAAATGCCCAAAAATGACACCAATTTCCAAAACTTCAAATTCAAGCGGAAAAATGCGAAAGATATAAGAGAAAAATCGGCTTGCCAATAGTTTGCTAATCCGTGACTAGCAAGTGTGGAGCTAAGGTAAGTTGGGCTTATGAAAAAGAAAAGATTTCAATGCAGTTTGAATGCATAGTCCCACCAGTGCCTATTCACCGTTCAACATTTGACGAATTCGTTAACTAATTCGATGGCAGTGCCCCATACTCAATGAGAATACCAGCCGAGTTGTCTGTCATACGAAATGCCACAATCATGAGAGACTTCAAAATCCTCAGCTCTTTTTGCGCAAAGTGTTTGAGCCTATAAAACATGCAGCGTTGGTGTATTATTACAGCGCTTAAGTATTTTTTGTATTTCTTTTGTTTTCTAATTGTTTTTTTTTTTTTCGTGTTATATTCCAAGTAAGAGCAAATTCAATATGCAAAAGCTTTAATCTGCAAGTTTCGTTTGGTTACTTTTTTAATTTTTTTGTTATTTTTAATTTGTAGGCAGCTGTTTTTGTTTTTTATTTTTTTATTCCTTTTTTGTTATTTTGTGCACTGTTTTATGGTTCGTCGTCACATTCTTCCGCTTGCTTTTCTGATGAAGGACTTCAAATGTGTTTTTTTTTTTCTTCAGGTTCTTTAGGGTTTCCTGTCTGCAGCATTAGCATGGGTCTGAATGGGGCTGCTTGACTCTCATCAGCTTGGTTATTTGTTTGCCAGCTTGACTAGGCGGGAAATGAAAAATGCACAAGTGAGTGCTGGCATTTTCTGCCTTTTCAATCCTTTTTGTATAGTTTTTTTTTCTTTTTCATTGCAATTTTTGCATATTTGTTGTTTGTTTTTACTTTTCGTGGCCTGTTTTGAGCCTTTAGAAAGTTTTTTTCCGCCTTTTGCTTCTCATTTGATTTTTTGTTTTGTACTTATTTTGGCGGTGGTTTGTCTCCATTCATACATCGAGCTAATGCGCCATGTGTCAATGTGGCAAGTTGGCATGCAGAATGAGCCATAACATGTATGTAAGTATATAATGCTTGTAGTATGTGGCAAGTAAAGCTTTGGCAGCACGAAACGTGGCTTTTCAATGTCACTTGAGATGTAAGTGAAATTTGTGACAATAATGTCTGGCGAGTTACTCGTTAAGCTGCCGGTGGGGGTTTGCGGGTGCTGCTTCAGTGTATGAAATTTCAAAAGTTCATGAAAACTGTTTTAGGCACTCGCCAAAAGTACTTACAAATTTCTGAGTTGTAAAGGAAAAGTCTTTTAGAGACATGTGTTAATGAGTGGGAGGTAATGTTGTCAGTTGATATCATTATGGAATTATTTGCATGCGGCAAGTGTTGTTGTAAAGTCAAATAAATTCATGTTGTCTGCCATATACTATTTGTATTGTTTTGAGGCACCAATTTTTCATTTCATTTTGTGGTAAAATAATGACAGTAATAAGCTTTGGAAAATTACTAGAACAATATTGTGTTGGGCAAAATATGTGGTTATGTTGCACTGAAAGAAATGGTGCTAGTAAACTCAACAAATCGGTTCTGTTGTTCTTGACTTAACGGAGATTCGGTGAAATTGATCGAATTATGGTTAATTCGACACAGTTCTTGGTCAAGCGAACAAATTAGTTTAGTTATTTCAACAGAAGAGAAATTGTCGCTCTTAAGTTAACAAAATTTTGTAAAATTTACAGATTCCAAATCAATCTAACTGATTTTTCTGTTAACACAACTGATCTTACAGGTCATTTCAACGGCGATCAACTGTCAATACATGAGCAAATTTCAAAGAGAATTTTACTCTCACTGCGCTCTCTACTTTGTACTTGTGACGATGGTGTCACTTGTTAAAAAAAAACACCAAAATAAGAAAACCATCAAATCGAAAAAAACACACAAAATGGGAAAACAACAAAAAATAGTTTTTCAGTTATCAATAAAAAACGTAAAAACTCTTTTTTGAATTTACTGTGCAAAAAATTATGAGATACCGGGACACCTATTTATCGGGTACAATTTTGCAACTTCTCGTCCAAGCGAAAATCAAAATTGCGCCCTCTTGTTGCTTGAACGAACAGGATTTTTCCAAAGTTAGTAACGTTTTGTTCAAGTTTTTATGAATTTTCACGCATGCGAACGAATCTAATAAGATAATAAAAAACATCCTTTTAATGCTGATGTTTCCGACAAAATAAAAGTTGGAGTTGTTTTGGAATCGTTTCAACTTAAAGTGTTGCGAAAATTAAATTTGCCGAATTACATGTAAAGTTACTCCAGTGGTGAATTACATTTATACAAAAAGTTTTGTTCGAAATAATCAAGTGTGGCAACTACATGCGGGAGAAGAAATTGAGAATGAGCTGAGCTGCAACTGAAAGAATGAGAATCAGTTGTGTGAATACTATTTTCATTTCTATATTCATATGTATGTATTTGTAGCAAGCATGCGTATTTATGTTTTCACGTATTTACGTATTTATATGGCGGCCGCCGTGGTGTGATGGTAGCGTGCTCCCCCTACCACACCGAAGACTGTGGGTTCACACCCCGGGCAAAGCAACATCAAAATTTTAGAAACAAAATTTTTCAATTAGAAGACAAATTTCCTAATGCATATAACACAGCCAATGCAGCGACTAAATTGAATGTCGAGAAGCTCCCAAGCTTTGTGAATATTTTGAGATTCAAAAATCTTGCTAAAAGACGAGGCGGTTTCTCAAATCTCGAAATTTTACCTTGTGCTCGAGAAGAAATCGGAAGATATACCTACGCACAATGAGCCCTAGTCTGGATGGGTTCTTAAAATGAAATATAAACGTTGAAAAAATACCTATAATTTAAAGCTTTCGTTAATGTTGACGTTGACAGATCATCGAACGATTTCTATCAAACAATCCGCCGTTCAATTTTCACTGAACATTAAGACAGCGGCTGTTTGCACCAGAATCTCTTGGCCAGCGCTTAAGTAGTAAAGTAATTTTAACATTTTGGTGATCTATATTCTTCTTTCTTAATCTTTGAAAAAAATTTCAAATTTGGTTGTCTACATATAAATGGTAAATATTAGGTAAAATTAAGCCATAAATGGCAAAGAGCAATAACTTGTAGCATATCGAAGAATACGTGGAAATGTCAAACATTGAGCATATCAGAATGTCAAAGTGACTTATAAAAAACCTAACATTCCCAGTGTCTTAGCAACAGCCAGTTAAAATAGGACTACGAATTTACCAGACAAACAAACCTTCGCTGAGACAAACAGTTGGTTGACAAAGCTGGTCTAAAGCGTACTGATGAGTTAGCGCTTATTAACCCTTGAAGCGGATGTTTAAACTTACGACAATTGTCGGAAAATTTCCTTCTTCTATTTAAACTTAAACAGATTTTTCAATTACGTATGAAATAAGCCCGTTGCTTTATTAAAAACCAAGCAATTAAACGCAAACATTTACGTAAGAAAGCGGGTAACGGATAACATACGTAAAACTATTTTTATGATTTGGTAAAAAATATGTCACAATACTAATTTTTAAGCCTTGGACCTGATTTCAAACCGATAACAACAAAACGATTTCAAACAAACGATTCACGTAAAATAACAGACTAACCAAATCACAAGCTTTTCGAACGCTATACAATTAGTTGCATTCTCCTTTTTTTCTTATAAGTTCTGAAATTTAAGTTTAACAAATCGTTTCTTGGAGTGCAGTCAACCCCGAGAAACAACAACATCTAAATAGCTACATAAAGCTCAGTATATAAGCAGTTACTCATATTGCAGTTTAAAGTACAAAACCGATCAACCGACGTTATTATCAAATATAAAATGTACCTTTTAAATTTCTTTGTAAATTTACAAAAAACAAATATTCGCTCATGTAGAATATTCATTGAATCATACTCCAACCATTGTATACCACAATAATTCACATATTAGGTAAGTCACAGAGAACATAGATACATACGAGTATGTACCTACATATGTATGTATGTATATAATATATATAAATATAATATATTTCCAGTCCCCTACTGAGATACCAGTTGATATGCGTTTCCTCTTTTGATGTCATTCTTCTGTACGGCTCACTTTGGTTGGTTCTGTTCCCTTCTCTTAGTGCACTTAAAAGCAATTATTTCTTGTTGTTATTTACTTTTAATTTATGCATTGTTTTTTTTTTTAATACCCATTTTTACCTTCTTTGTTTTAAATTTACTTTCATTTCTGTTTTGTTTTTGTTCAAATATTTATTTAAGCATCAAAACATTGTCAACGAAATGAATTCCAAATTCATGATTTTTTTTTTTTTTTTTTTTGACGCAATTGCTTTAGATGATCTACACGTTTACTGATAGACTTTAGTTAATGCGTAGTAATCAGAAAAAATAGGGATCAAAATATGAGCAAATATTTGTAGTATTAAAAATATGCATACACTCAAATAACTTTCTTTAAAAATTGGAATGATTTTACGCCGTTGGAATTTCTTCGCCAAAACAAAAAAAAAAAATCAAGAAAACTCAGAGACCTGACTTATAAGACACAAGCGTATGCATTTAGATGCTACTTTAAACAAAGAGACAAAAGCTTTCTTCACCTGCATTGGTGTACTGGACATTTAATACTGTTGTGAATCTAATAGTCACTTATACTTTCTTAGTTTTGTGATCGGATATCACGCAAAGAACAATAACAAAATTAAGCACACTGATTAGTTTACGTTGACATAACGGGTGCGATAAGAACGTCCCCACTGATGCACTTAGTACCTTAGTAGAAATACCTCTCTTTCCTATTCTTATAATGAAAGAGGCAATACTTGCTGCACTAAGACTTCACAATATTTCTGAGCTGAAGGTCGGAAACATGGCAGGGATATGGAGCTTATAAGATATTCCACAGAAATTCCCATTTTGTAACCACGATGCAAAGATATACATTGTGGACAGAACTCTTTGGAAAACAGGGAATCTATACACTAGACTAAAGACTGAGAGTTCTGGTTCACGAATGCATCGAAATTTGAAGGTTTGTGCTAGATGATGTATATGGAGAGGCTTATTCTCAATAAGTATTCTCATTTCAGCTAATGAATGAATGCATTGGAGTTCTAAACGAACTGGGAACCAAAAAAATCATAAGTAACTGAAAAACAAAGTAGTTCAGAGAACACTGCATTGAATGCCCAAAGCAAATACAGATTGTGTACTATAGGATACTGTAGTCTGTGATATCACCTAATAAGTTAAATCTGTGCGATAAAAAAGTATGTTACTTTTATGAGCTGGAGGATGAAACGCTGATTCACACTCTTTGCGAATGCGTCAACCTGGCAGGGCAGAGACTCTCCCACCTATGTAGATGGTGTGACTTCTAATCGCCTCGTGATATGGAGTAAAAAGCCTAAAGAGGTACGTAAATGCATTAAAAATGTAACAGGCTGAAAGGTCAATCACAATAGATCCAAATAAAGCTCGAAGTGCATCAAGGCCTAAAAAAATAATAATAATAAACATGGAAATTTTCTTCACTGTCAAAAAATTCGGTGGCAAAAATTCGAATCGGTTTTCCACGCTAAATATTAAACGAACAATCAAGCTTAGGCAATGCTGAACGCAACACACCAGCTATCTTTGCTTCGCGATAACCAACCTCAAGGGAGTTCCAGTCTTCAGTTGTCTGTCCCTCCCCCGACAGCGAGGTGTGCAAAATCTTTTGATGTTTTTTAATTGAGATAATAAAAACAATCAATTTCGACGATCCCTAATTTTCAAGTACATATGTCAAGTTCAACCACCGCATTTTTGAACAGATGTTCATTCTAAATATAACAAACACGTTTGATTGATTTTACATACGTTCGAGGAGACAAGCTGCTGCCACTAAACAAAAGTCTTATATTAAAAAAAAAATTGGTTTGAAAATTCCATCCGCACCTTTCTCCCGCAATTGCTGCCTCCAACTTAAAACCACAATACCAAAAACAAAAATAACACATTGTATGCATATATGTATGTGTGTAGTTAACCAAGAACAGCTCAAATAACTGACAGAACTCAACTGGCAAATACTTAACGTAACCGAACCTACCTTACTAACAAATATGTTGTGTGGTAAGGGCATTTCATCTTTTTTTGTTCTTTTTGCTGCCGAACAAGGAAGGAAGCCTCCAAAGTCGATGCGCTGCATCGGTTTAGGCTTTTGACAAGACAGCGTACATTGTTTTAGGCGTTTTTATATGTAAGTAGGATTTCGCACTCATACATATATGAAAATGTGTGGCAAATACATACATATGCACATACAAACGAACGTTTGTATACGTACAAAGTGTTATTTAGATGTTTGTAATGCTTGTTTAGTATCTACTTTTACAATTTTTATACTCAGCTGAGCAGAGCTCACAGAGTATATTAACTTGGTTCGCATAACGGTAATACGTAACGGCATATACTAATCGAGATAGATATAGACTTCTATATATCAAAATGATCTGGGTGAAAAAAGAAATTCATTTAGCCATGTCCGTCCGTCTGTCCCCCCGTAAACACGAAAACTTGAGTAAATTTTGAGGTATCTTGATGAAATTTGGTATGCAGGTTCCTGGGCGCTCATCTCAGACCGCTATTTAAAATGAACGAATACGGACTATAACCACGCCCACTTTTTCGATATCGAAAATTTCGAAAAACCGAAAATGTGCGATAATTCATTACAAAAGACAGATAAAGCGACGAAACTTGGTAGGTGAGTTGAACTTATGACGCAAAACATAAAATTAGTAAAAATTTGGACAATGGGCGTGGCACCGTCCACTTTTAAAAGAAGGTAATTTAAAAGTTTTGCTAGCTGTAACTTCGCAGCCGTTGAAGATATCATGATGAAATTTGGCAGGCACGTTGCTCCTATTACTATATGTGGGCTAAATAAAAACTAGCAAAATCGGATGACGAACACGCCCACTTTTAAAAAAAAATTTTTTTAAAGTCAACTTTTAACACAAAACTTAATATCTTTACAGTATATAAATAAATTATGTCAAAATTCATCTCTAGTAATGAGAATACTTTTAAGGCCATAAGTCGAACAAAAATTTATCAATCCTTTTGAAATTTGGTAGGGGCATAGATTCTATGACGATAACTGTTTTCTGTGAGCTAAATCGGTTTTCTGTGAGCTAAATCGGTTGAAGCCACGCCCAGTTTTTATACACAATCGACCGTCTGTCCTTCCGCTCGGACGTTAACACGATAACTTGAACAAAAATCGATATATTCGATATATATTTACTAACCTTAGTTCACGTACCTATCTGAACTCACTTTATCTTGGTATAAAATATGGCCGAAATCCGACTATGACCACGCCCACTTTTTCGATATCGAAATTTACGAAAAATGAAAAAGTGCAATAATTCTGTACCAAATATGAAAAAAGAGATGAAACATGGTAATTGGATTGGTTTATTGAAGCAAATTATAACTTTAAAAAAACTCTGTAAAATGGGTGTGACACCTACCATATTAAGTAGAAGAAAATGAAAAAGTTCTGCAGGACGAAATTAAAAGCCCTTGGAATCTTGGCAGGAATAATGTTCGTGGTATGACATATATAAATAAATTAGCGGTACCCGACAGATGATTTTCTGGGTCACCCTGTTTCACATTTTGGTCGATATCTCGAAAACGCCTTCACATATAAACTTAAGAGCCACTCCCTTTTAAAATACTCATTAACACCTTTCGTTGGATACCCATATCGTACAAACACATTCTAGAGTCACCCCTGGTCCACGTTTATGGCGATATCTCGAAAAGGCGTCCACATATAGAACTATGGCGCACTCCCTTTTAAAATACTCTTTAATACCTTCCATTTGAAGCCCATGTCATACAAACACATTCCAGGGTTACCATAGGTTCATTTTGCTAAATGTTGATTTTCCTTTATTTTGTCTCCAAAGCTCTCAGCTGAGTATGTAATATTCGGTTACACCCGAACTTAGCCTTCCTTACTTGTTTTTTTTTTTAGAATTTTATTTCATTTTGTTATTTTATTTTTATGCGACATTTTTTTTGGTATTTTGTTTTGCTGAAGAGCGGCTGTTGCGTTCTCAAATTACGTAGCATGTCACTGTCATTGGCGGCCCCCCTAGTGGCGGCTTGTAGGGAATAGGCAATAGGCTTCATTTTTAGCAGCATAATCCCTTTGACTGAGAAGTTTTGGTGTTGTTCTTTTATGGTAGAAAACTCTTAGGGAAGTATGTTTCGATTTTTTAGAATTTATTGAAGGCACTTTTGTATGCGAACGTGTACAACATAATTTACAATCAGAAATTTAACATAATTACAGTGGGTATGTTAAACAATTAAGGCGAATTTTTAACATTTGTTCATAACACGCCGAAACCTAGATTTTTAAAAAAATTTTAAACTATTGCTTATACATATATTAAAATTTGGATGGTCGTTTATGTATTTTCAGAGAAAATCATTTAAAAGGAATGGGATTTGTCACGATAAACAATACGAAAGTGACTAGACTGAGATTTTAAAATAAGCTATGTATTTCCCTAAAAGCGTAAAATAGCAATTTACTTTTGGCCTACCAATTATATAAGTCTGTGTACAAAAAAGAGTTGCAAGAGTCCGCCCATTAATCCTTAAATAGTTTCGAAACAATCGCAAAATGATGCAGATGTTGTCCCAAAATTGTACCTAAAATAATCTTAAAGTGATTCTGAAATTTTTCCTAATTGGTTCCAAAATAATCTCGAAATAATATTAAAAATAATCCCTAATGGCACTGTAGCTGTCCAAACATGACTTCGAAATAGTCTAGATATGATCCAAAACTTGTGCCGAAATGATAACTTAAATTATTCTGAAGTGATCACAAAAGTTTTCCAAATTCGTCCCGAAATTATTCCGAAAAAATCCCGAAGTGTTCCAATAACAGCCCTAAAATTATTTCGAAATAGTCTCAAAATTATCCATAAGAAGCCATGAAAATATTCCTGAAGCCCTTCTGTAATGATCCTGTAACTTTCCCGAAATGAATTCGATATAGTCTCGAAATTATCCAGAAATTGTCACAAAATGATACCTAAAATAATACCGAAGCAATCCTGAAATTTTTTCAAATTAGTTCCGATATAGTGTGGAAACGCTTTTTCCAACATTTTTAAACTATTTAGAGATCATGACTGAATGACATATATGACTTCATAACGCATTTGTTATCAGAACCATTTTAGAATCATTCAGACACCATTTTGAAACTATCGGACCTGTTCTGGATTTCGATTCCGACCAATTTATTCGGAATCGAAATGGATTGGTGTTCTGCATATCGATTCCGACCAGACTTGGTCGATTTGAAAAGTTTTACCTCTGAGCAGTCGGAATCGAAAGTAATTAGCCTATTAAGCACAAATAATTACATTATTTTTCCCACAAATAAGCTCTATTAAATTATTCATTTTATTTGGAAGATTTATAACAACTTTTTGGTGGACTATTTGTTTATTTAGTATAACAATTCTTAATTTGAAAATTCCTATCACAAATTTTCCAAGTTAACAAAGCGATTCTGGTCGAAAGGAAACCGACGTGTTCTCAATTTCGATCTACAGATTTTTGCGATTTTTATGCACAATTGCACGTCTTCTTGCCTCTGCATTTCCGAAAACCATTGGTGCTGGCATTTTGTTCAAATTTTTGCACAATTTTAATTTAACTAAAACCTAAATAAATAAAAACAACTGTTTCGCTTGATTATCGACTCGAAATGAAAATGATTCGAAATCGACTTCGAAACGATTTGTTTCAATCGGAATTGAGAACACCAACAAGAAATCGACTCGGAATCAGCCTCGTTTTACTTTTCAAAACGAGTCGGAATTCAGAACAGGCCTGTATATCTGTATTATTTTGGGACTACTTTCGGAATATTTGAGTACTGTCTCCTGAGTATGTTTGTAATAATTTGAAAATTTTTACGGATATTTTCGTGAGAGTTTCGAAATGGATTCGTAACTATTTCTAAATTGGTTTCAGAGTTAATTTAAGGCTTATTTTTGGCTGGGATAAATTCCAGTCGCTTTTTTTCGGATTCAAATAGGGATTACTGCTTACCATTTAGATTTTTTTCGGAATCTTTTAGATATTACTTCACATTAACCAAACGGAATTATCTTGTTTATGGGAGCAGTAATCTTGGAAAAGTGGACATTAAAACCCTATAAGCAAATTTTATTAAATATAAATTAAATGAAATTATTTTGATTTACATAATTTACTTTCTAAATAGTGCTTATTTCATATCGAATTATGCTTATAGAAAGGTCGATACTTAAGTCATTTTTTTAAAAGAAAAAATGAAAATGTTGCTACATAAAAGGTTGAAGCCTTTTCTGACGAATAATTGGCTCTTCATGGCACTTATCAAATTCACAGTTTGCTACATTGCACTTTTCCTTAGGTTTCCGTTACTCAAAACTGCTCAGACATGTAGTCAATTGTTAAAGTCATATTTTCCAAACTTAAATTGAGCGGCCCATAACGAGTTTAATTGACCGTATAACAACAACTCGACATTGCACGTGCAACATATGGAGGGTTACGAATACACACAAATAAATAAATATTTGTTAATTGCAAATATGACTTGGAATACAAACCAAAACTAAACACATACTAAATATACAAACAAACAACAACAGCTATAATAACCGTTTTTCTGACGCACATTTCAGTCCTTCAACTGCGGAAATTTAAAAAAATCTAAATTGTACGGCTTGTAACGGTGGGCGGGGCAAAATGCGTACGAAAAATTGCGTGAAAGTACGAAAAATTGCAAAAAAAATCTAAAGTTACTTTGTACAACAACAACAACAAGAAACCATTTTCATTGCAGTTAACCAGTTAACATTTTCGTATGACTTGAAGCAGACGAACGTGTTATCGACGAGATATAGACGAGTTATCGATTTGTTATCGAAGGGTTGTAAATTTTTTATCGATGCAATTTATTAATTAATTAAAAACGATCGCTTTATTATACTTATAAATTATTTACCTAAAAGTTATCGTTTAGCTATCGGAAAGTTATGATAGGTTATCGAAAAATGACCGAAAAGTGTTCGTTGAGCTATCGCAAGGTTATTCATTTAATTTGTTCACAAAGCTTTCGATTTTTTATCGATTTACTCCGAAAAAATGTTAATTTACTGTCCAGCAATTATTGATTTCTTATCGAAGTGAAACATATTTGCTATCGGGGTGTTATCGATCAGCTGTCGACGACGCATCGTGGTGTTATGAAACATATACCGATAAAACTTTAATATAAAATCGATGACAAATCAGTAACCAGTCCAGAAACAAGCCAACAAGAAATAAATGTGATGCTAAAGATTGCAACAGATGCTGCCGTACATTAGTTTACCTTGCTATGCACAAGGCCAAAGGCGATATGAATGTTGAATATTCCGTAATTCACAAGATTATATTCCACGTCTAGGAGCATTGTTGCCACTCGAGCCACGGACAACCAGATGCAAAGGCAACCAAAGCCTTCCAAATCCTGCGTTCCACACTCAGCTTTTATCGCGGCTTGCTGTCGTCAATAATCTCCTGACTAGAAGAACGGTCAATGAGGGGTGGCAAGTGAAAACGACCACTATGAAATTGGTATGCTATTGTTAACTGGGTAATAGCACTCAATATAACAGCACGCACAAATAGCTAAATAACGCTTTCTGGCCTCGCTATTGCAACGTTGATTGGTGCACACAAAATATCTCAAAAAAAGCTAGGATCAATGCGTAGTTTTAAACAACAACAAGGAACATTAGAGGTTGCATTGCAAGTAAGCTAGTAGAAGTGTCGATATGTTTCCTGCATAAATATGTTTGCATGCATGTGTGTAGCAAGCTTTGAGGCATTTTGGGGTTGCGCCTACAAATGTGCAGCAAAAGCAGCTAACATGCAAACTTACACACACATACAAAAGCATAAATACGCACATGCTAGTGTTTAGTTGAATATCAGAACAAACATGAAAGGAGAAGCTGAAGACGCCACAATTTTGTTTTGGCAGTTGGGGCTGATCGATTGTTGCTGTTGTTGATGTTTGCTCCACGCAGGCCAGTGCCCCATGCTATTGGTTGGCATTTTTAGTTCTCTTGCATATTTGCCAACCCAATTGCACAATATTACGTTTTTTACATACACACATACAAACATACAAATGCACAAATGGCCAACTAACTATTTTTATTTCATTGCATTTCATTTCAATTTTTTTTCGTACTGTGCGCAGCTGTACTTTTATACCGGATATCGAATGACTTTCACGCTAAATACTAAAAACTTTACCTACATACATACATAAATACTATTACAATTATTAGAATGGGTCGATTTATTAACGATTTATTAAAAAATAATCTTCGAGCTAGCGAAAAAAATGGCGAAAGGGTAAATTTTTCGACCAACACACTCCCCAAAACCCAAACGTTAATTTTTCTTTTCAAAAAACGTTGGTGATAAAATAATTGGGGTTTGGGGAATGTTTTGGTCGAAAAATTTACCCTTACGCCATTTTTTTTCGCAGGTTCGAAAATTATTTTTTTGGGTATGCGTAGTGGAACTTTTTTTCCTGAGCTCAAATCCTATCGAAAAATCGATATCGGTTAACTTTCGTCCATACAAATCGACCCAGGTTAATAGTTATGTATGTATGCATAAATGTGTTCACAAACATTAGCACATTCGCACATGCCTACGATGTTCAATATGAAATCGAAAAAATTGAATAAAAGGGTTGTGGCCGATTGGAAGGCACAGTGGGAGGAATCGTTGTAGCTATATACTGTGTGGCATGTCGTGTAGACATTTCAAAAGCCTTAAAAATTCAAACTTACTGTGGCCATATTTTTAGTTCATTATTGTTTTGAATCTATTTTAGAAATTTGTTCGAATTTAAATGAGAGACATACAACATAACCGAGCACTATTTTAAGAGCCGCTTAATTTCTAGAACCGGGTACTTTTTTAGAACCGGCAACTTTTTTAAAACCGAGTACTTTTAGGAGACGCGTAGTTTTGTAAAACCTGGTACTAATATAAAACCGGGTACCTACTTATTTTAAGCCGATACTTTTTCTTATTCGGATGCTTTTTGTAACCTGGTTCTTATTTAGAGCCACGTACTTTTTCATAACCGCGTACCTTCTAAAAGCTTCTCCTTGTTTAGTACCGAATACTTTATTGAACCAGGAACTTTTATAAACGGGTATTTTTAAGGAGCCCGGTACTTTTTTATACTAAAAGTTATGGGATATACAAACTGTAATAAGCCACTGGCTCTTACAAGTAGTAAAGAGCGAATATTCTTAACAAACAATACAAGAACATCAAAGTCACAACGGATACAGGGGATATCAACTATCTATACAATATGATAAACTGTGACACAAAAAGAAAACACGAGACTTCAAACAAAAGTCAGCAGGAATCTGGAATACAAATTAAAAAAATTCTCGAAATATCGAACAATTTAGGATACAAACTAACAACCAACACTAACTCAGAGGAACTGTTTAGCTTACTTGGCACAAGATAACAGAGGATGGCAAAAAATCGTTCCAGTTTTCATCAAATAAATTTAGAAGATTTTCTGCAATACCAAATAACGAATTACAAAGATATTTGTGAGTAACGTTAATAGAGAAAGGGTCACCTTGAGAATAAGAAAAATAAGATTTAGAAGTTAAAAATTCAATTAGATATGTCCATACTTGTAGCAAGATCTTAAATGAAAAAATTTTAATAAACAGTGCGATTTAAAATCACTGTAAAATTTCAACAAATTTAACGCAAAAAGGATGCGTGCAAGGGTAAAAAATTACAGCAACTCCGATTCTATAGAGGAGGCGACTAACATGTCTCTTGTTTTGAATTAAATTGAAAATTGAAGTAAATAAGTAAATGCACCCAAGCAATTAAACAAAGTTGGAGTTGAAAGAAACCCCAAGACGACTGTAAATAAATAATTATAAAAGGATAAAAAGAAAACGAAGCCAAGAATCTGAGCAGAAGAGCAGCAGAACAGCGAGAAATACTTAAGAAACTTCGAACATACTTACGCTTATATACATACATATATACCTGCACACATGCAAAGGTGGCATGAGTATAGAAATTAAATATATTATTAAAATAGGCTGAGGAAATCAAGCGAATAAAAGACGCAAACGGAGCTGTCCCTGATTGAAAATGTAAATGTAAGCCAAAGTCGAAATGAGTGTGTGCGTGCTTATGCGTTGCATTGTTGTTGTCAAAAGGGCATTAGCCGCCAAGTAAACACCGGACACACGAGCTGAAGATGCATTGATGTGCAGCTGGGTGAAAGAACGTACTTTTGATTGACGTAAAAAGGGCAGACATGCCCGAACTGAACAAAACACAACCAAATCGAAGCCAACCTAAACGAAGTAAACTGAAATACAGAAAATCAAACTAAACTTAACTAAGCTCCATGCATTTCGGTTATTTTATATGAATTATTTACTCGTAATATTTTGTTTTTATTTCTGTACCCATATGCACTAATAACTCACTCAGGTGTGGAGGTCTACCAGATTGCAAGTAGGCCTGAACAGATGTGCAGCTGAAATAGCGACTAAGTGCGGTTATGTGAGTTGGCAGTGAGAGGGGCCTATTTGTTGATGTATCCTGAAAATGTGAGGGAAGTTAAAGTAGACGAGCGGAACTGCGAAGACAGGGTGTAGAAGAAAGAACGCAGAGCTTACGGCAGATGTAATATGCAGCGAATGGCAGGACGAGGGACTAACTAATGCCCCTGGTATCATATCGAATACTGTCCTGCATTGGCATTTAGCCTTTTTTACGACACGCTTTAATAGCTTTTCGCAACATACAAAAAGCCACTGACCACACATT
Source organism: Eurosta solidaginis (assembly GCF_040869045.1). Lineage (NCBI taxonomy): Eukaryota > Metazoa > Arthropoda > Insecta > Diptera > Tephritidae > Eurosta > Eurosta solidaginis. The sequence goes on along the minus strand of NC_090319.1, from coordinate 388,619,797 downwards.
TGCACATACATATTTTTGCATGTGTGTATGTAGATATGTACGAGTACTTATGTGGGTATGCCTTGTGTAATTACGCACATGCATTAGGGCGAACACACATACGCACACGTATTCATATGCATAGACTCAGTTGCATTTACTGCAATGCATTTACGCACTTTTCAAACATATTTTATTTGTTTTTTTTTTTTTTTGTTCTCAATTTTCCCCTTCAGTTCGCATTTTTTTTTTTTTTTTTGCTTTATTTTGCTTTTTATTAGGCGCCATTGGTAGTTCGTATTATATTTATGATGGACATTGCTATCTATAAAAGCGTACAGCAGCGAACAGAAAAATAGCAGTGGCCATATTTTTTTAAACTTCGTCAATAAATTTCTTCTTTTCGTTGATACTTTCGATAATAAAGAAATTCTATTAACTTTGTAACTGAAACGTTTTTGAAGAAACTAAGAACGCCAATGGTTAGCGTTTGAAACAGAATTCACTTTATTGAAGAAATTCATTTCTATTTATACAAAAGTTCTTAAGCTACACAATGCTTACATATTAAAGTACATGATTTCATAATGAATATCTAATGGTTCGTCAACATATTATTGTATTGACCTACATACTGTCAATATGATCCGCATATAAGTTGGTTGGTGTGGCTGGCCGATAAATTGGACAGTTTGGCAAATGCAAATGAACTCTGAGTCAGTAAAATATGAACGTTTGTTTGTATGTATATTAGTGTTGTTAAAAGCATTTGAAGTGAGGTGCATTCCAAGCAATGCTGTGATGCTACACTATGCAAATCAATCTTCAAAAGTTTCCGTCGAACAGTCGAAAATTGGAGAAAACTTTACGAACATTCTACAAACTTTGTTTCAGATTTTCTTCCTTATACAAACAAATTTTATATAGCTTGAACTTTGTGCAAACCCAAACAAGTAAGGGGCTAAGTTCGGGTGTAACCGAACATTACATACTCAGCTGAGAGCTTTGGAGACAAAATAAGGGAAAATCACCACGTAGGAAAATGAACACAGGGTAACCCTGGAACTTGTTTGTATGACATGGGTATCAAATGGAAGGTATTAAAGAGTATTTTAAAAGGAAGTGGGCCATAGTTCTATAGGTGGATGCCATTTCTGGATATCGCCATAAAGGTGGACCAGGGGTGACTCTAGAATGTGCTTGTACGATACGGGAATCAAATGAAAGGCGTTAATGATGATTATTTTAAAAGGGAGTGGGCTTAGTTCTATAGGTAGACGTTTTTTCGAGATATCGCCATAAAGGTGAACCAAGGGTGACTCTAGAATTTGTTTGTACGATATGGGTATCAAATTAAAGGTATTAATGACGGTTTTAAAAGGGAGTGGACCTTAGTTGTATATGTGAAGGCATTTTCGAGATATCGACCAAAATGTGGACAAGGGTGACCCAGAACATCATCTGTCGGGTACCGCTAATTTATTTATATATGTAATACCACGAACAGTATTCCTGCCAAGATTTCAAGGGCTTTTGATTTCGCCCTGCGGAACTTTTTCATTTTATTCTACTTGATATGGAAGGTGTTCCACCAATTTTGCAAATTTTTTTCTAAAGTTATATTTTGCGTCAATAAACCAATCCAATTAAAATGTTTCATCACTTTTTTCATATTTGGTATGAAATTTTGGCATTTTTTTTTTCATTTTTCGTAATTTTCGATATCGAAAAAGTGGGCGTGGTCATAGTCGGATTTCGGCCATTTTTTATACCAAGATAAAGTGACTTCAGATAAGTACGATTTTTGCTCAAGTTATCGTGTTAAGGGCCGAGCGGAAGGACAGACGGTCGACTGTGTATAAAAACTGGGCGTGGCTGCAACCGATTTTGCCCATTTTCACAGAAAACAGTTATTGTCATAGAGTCTATGGCCCTACCAAATTTCAAAAGGATTGGTAAATTTTTGTTTGACTTATGGCATTAAAAGTATTATAGACAAATTAAATGTAAAAGGGCGCAGCCACGCCCATTTTGAAATTTTCTTTTATTTTTGTATTTTGTTGTACCATATCATTAATAAAGTTGAATGTCGACATAATTTACTTATATACTGTAAAGTTATTAAATTTTTTGTTATAATTTGACTTAAAAAAATTTTTTTTTAAAGTGGCCGTGTTCGTCATCCGATTTCGCTAATTTTTATCTAGCACAAATATAGAAATAGGAGTAACGCTCTTGCCAAATTTCATCATGATATCTTAAACGACTGCCAAATTACGGCTTGCTAAACTTTCAAATTACCTTTTTTCAAAAGTGGGCGGTGCCGCGCCCATTGTCCAAAGTTTTACTAACTTTCTATTCTACGTCATAAGGTCAACCCACCTTCCAAGTTTCATCACTTTATCCGTCTTTGGTAATGAGTTATCGCACTTTTTGTGTTTTTCGAAATTTTCGATGTCGTTCATTTTAAATATCGATCTGAGATGATTGTCCAGGAACCTACAAATCAAATTTCATCAAGATATCTCAAAATCTACTCAAGTTATCGTGTTTACGGACGGACGGACATGGCTAAATAAATTTCTTTTTTCGCCCAGATCATTTTGATATATAGAACCCTATATCTATCTCGATTAGTCTATGCCGTTACGGATTACCGTTATGGGAACAAAGTTAATATACTCTGTGAGCTCAGCTCAGCTGAGTATAAAAATTCATAAGAGTCCAAATAAAAAGTTCATAATTTGCCTCAATTTTTTTCAAATTTCCCCAAATACCTCTTTAAAATTTGTTTTGCATATGTTCAGCTACAAACCACATAGAAGCTTTTCTTTAAAATATCGAAAATAAAAAAAGAAGAGTTTAGTTGGCGAAATTTGATAAAAATTGTCACTGCAATTTTTTCTTTCGCTGCTGTATATATACATATGTATGTATATTCTATGAACGTATTTGCTATGTAATATTCATACATACATAACATCTACATATGTATGTAGGTATTAGGCTTCTAGTTAAGGGTATCCAAGTCGGAAATGGTTATTCAACTCATATGCTTTATCTTCGGGGATTCGCATTCGATAGTCAATTTCAATATTATACATTTGCAGGGTGATTCTGTTTATTATTATTATATGAGTGTTGACAAATATGCGTACATACGTCTTGCCTCGTTGCTCGTTAATCAACGACTAAGCCACTACGATGATTTAACTCTTACCAACACAACCACAGCTAAATTTTTAGTGGTCATTGATTTCTCTGAATTTGACAATTTTCCGTAATTTCCGATAAATATCTGAAACGTTGAATCCGGTTTGTGCTCGAACTAAATTTGACAAATTGTGGCAGAAAATATACATCAATTATCCATCATTTCGGATAATCTCCAAAAGAGATGAGGATATTATTTTTCTTTGAACGATAAAGTCATACAAAACGTGCCAAATTTCCTACAGGGTTTGCACCAATTGCACACACATACATGGTATATAAAAGGATATTGATCGGCACTCAAACTCTTAACAGCTTAACTTAAATCGTAAGTAAAAATGTTGAAGCAATCTAATTCACCCTAATATACTTCGACTGTGAGGAAGTGAGTTTTTTTTTTCCTTTAAAATTTATTTATTTACACGCACCGAATACACTTTGAATAATATAGGATTTTTGTGAAAGAATTTTACTTTAAAGTGTTTCCTCCAGTGTGTTTTATTCAAGCTCGGCGACCGTATCGCAGACTGCCAAAACATCGTGCTCAGAACTGCCACGGAATATCTTCTACACAGGGAAGCTGGAATACTCCCCGTAAAGGTGAAAGAGAACACGGAGCATCTTAACAGACATCTGATTGAATAGGCCTCGCCAGGCAGTGAAATAATGAAGCATCTCCAAAGCAGTATGAAGACATCCGGCATACAAGAGTGCAGCCGGAAGTTGGCAGATTTAACCAGCCTCATCTACGAAGAGTCGGCAAAGTTTTATTTCTCAGAGTTCTATACCCGAAACTCGCAGTTGGCGAAAGCAGACTTCTCATCTGGATACGCTCTGGATTAAACTATTATTTATCCAGAATCAACCCTGACATGCGTAATGTGTGTCCTGCATGTAATGATTCTTTACATGACACCAAAAGCTTCATTTTATCTCTTTGGGGCAATCCTATTGAAAATGCTAGTGTCCTTGAACTTCGTTTAGATATAGACGACAATTTGCGAGTGATCGCACCTACTAGATGGGTTAAGCACTGCTAAAAGAAGAAGAAGAAATATGGGGTGGCCCTTTGAAAATAATCTCCTGCAAAATTTTATTTTCGTTGGTTGTACTCAAGTAGAACGATAAACATAATTCGAGATTTGAAGCGTTATACTTTTTGTTGCCGTGATTTTAGACTACGGCTCTTATGACTATTGACCATAGATTTAAAAAAAAATCCCTAACTGTTTCATGAAATATTTTTTCAGTGCAATACTTACACGCACATAGATTTAATTATATTGATACTTATTATTTATATACTAACAAAATATGTATAAATGTCTATATTTATTTATTTTTGTGTATATGTCAGTATTTGGAATATGGGCCGTTAAACACTGCCAACCAGCCATCCCACCCTGCTTCGAAAGTTGAATATCCGTCTGAGGAAGTGATAAGGATATGTTGGGTGTTGGGTGGTGCGTGGTGTTGTAATTTTGCTCATCATTATTTTTCTTTTTTTCTTTCTTTTCATATTTACTGAAAAAAGTTTGCAATTTCTATTCAACTGTGGGCCGAGTTACGCACATAATGTGCGTGAGGTCATACAAATTAACACATAAAATATGCATGGATTAGATTTGTGTGAATGGAACGCTTTCGTATGTAAATTAGGGTGTTTTATATATATATTTTTTTAATTTTTCTTAACCTAGAAAAATTTCTCTATATTAGCTATCAACATTTGGTTCTCGGATAAAAGACACCAGCTTCACACTTAATGACCGCCTCCGAACTGGTGCTAATTCGATACAAAGCAGGGCAATGTATAGCCACAATTGTATTAACAGCGCTTAAGTCGGAGCTTTATGGAACTAAAAAAATGTATCACTCAAATGCAGCGAATATTTCAGGGCCACCTGCGGCTGAGCCAGCTAAGAAAAAATTCTAGAGGTATGCAAAAGAGGAGAGATGATAGTTCACAGGAAAACATAATGTAAGAAGTCTCAGTTAAAAACGTTGCGAGGATAGCGAATGGGAGCTAGTACCATCTCTTAGTGAGATAATTCTGCCCTATTTCGAAAGTTGTGCAATTCGCTGCAGGGATAGCTGGTTCTGCTTTTAGATTACTTTTCAAACACCCTAATATTCACACCTACATATTTCTTATTTATGGACTGCATGGTATCCTAATAAAACTAGGAATATTCGTAGATTTTTAGAATCTACCACTGCCAGATATACATACATATGTATATACATACACATATACCCATTGTGACGAATATTAGCAACACTAAGGGATACTATCATATCTAAGCCGATACTAAGCAGTCACTTGTATCTACATGAACAAATCAATCATTATGTCTACACATATGTACATACAGTAGCGGAGAGATACTCACAAAAGTATGCAATCTTCAGGAAACTAGTAAATTCTAGAAGTAAAAACGCCTAGAAATATGCGAACGAGGAAACCGAAGAGTATAAAAGCAGCACCAGCTGAGGCATGTGCAATGAGTTTGATTTAAGAACGCTATCAGTTGCGAAGTATTGCGAAGTATAAATGTTATTGTGAAGTATTTTCAAAGTAGTCTAATAAATACCATTTTACATTATTGAATATTGGAGTTATTTATTCAACAGTTTAGCGATACGAACATTAGTAGAAGGTTGCAAATAAGCGGAATTTCCCTAAATTCGTCACAATATATTTTCAATGCGTATTTTTTCATTTCTACACATTTCTAGGATACGCATATTTGTATACAAATCCTTATATAAACATATTAAACATTCAATAATATTTCAGACACATTCTAGGCCCAAGTCCTTGCCTAATGCTGGTTTGTAATGGCGTGAACTGATGGAGATATATTCTGAGTTCCAAATATGAATATGCATGACATATAAAGGGGAGTTGATTAAGCCATGTCCACCTTAATTTAAGCAAATTATATTATATATTATTAAATCTTGTCCTTAATGGCATGACCCGCGACAATGATAGATAGGATGCGGCCAGCAGATACCTGGGGCAACTACTTCTTACCAAACGAGCGCCTATCAACGCGAGAGTAGCCATAAAGCTTACGCAGCGCGCTTTCATACAAGTATGCATACCAACAACGTTTTGTTTTCGAAAAATTATATTAGTTCTTCTCAACTCTCTCGTAAATTTAACAATGATAATCCTGTTTCATCAATGAATCAATGAATGAAAGTTATCCGTGCCTTAATGACAGATCGGTATTGAAGTGCTTTCTACACAACCACATTCACAACTTGCGTCTGAGCAGAGAGGGGCCACGAAACTAACAAACAGCAGCGGTTGGAAAGAGTTTTCCAAAACAGCCATCCTGATTACTTACTTCATATTGGACGCAAAGGTTTTAACAAACCTGACAGAACTTCTGACTCTTTCGGTAGAATGTGGAGGACATCGAAAGCGCCAAGATTTGAGGTAGCGGGATATATCTATCGTCCCACCAACTACGACTTCGAGTACACAGCACCATTCCGCTGCAGTCGAACATACAATTATTACCTCACCCAAGGCCCCTCAAAGGAAATATTTTAGGGATCAGAGATGAACAGAGCGATGGGGTTTAGCCATCAGACAATCAGCTCGTCCGTGTGTGGTAATATTGCAAAATTGCACAAAAGACCTGTTCAACTAGCAACTTTATAACATATCAGTGTTCAGAGACTTGGCCAATGCTACCCGAAAATGCGAGTCAACCAGCTTCGTATAGTCATCAGTACATCTACACCAGGTGTGTCCGGCATAAGCCTCAGCCGCCTGCAGCGCTAACGACAAAGATGAAGCAGCCAGTTTACGTAAGACCTTAGAGGCTCTACGACAAGCGGTGTCGACAGATCCCCACAGCATGTGGTGCAAGAGATGTATGAAAGGGGATAAATACATCATCCTTTAAAAACAAAGGGTTCTGCAACTTTCTCATGGGTTAAAGTGGGTGAGACTCTGATCTCTTGTTTTGCAAGCCCAACGCACTACGACTCGGCTAATGCGATCAAATCTTCAATAAAAATTTAAAACATGAAATATCAAAGATCAAGAAGTGATGTTGTTATCGAGTCGATAATTATGGTTCTATCAGGAGAATAGTAGGAGGGAGCTCAGTTGCAACACATGGATATGCTCCATACAACAGCAAGAAGTGATTCACCTATAATACTTCCTTACTACTCCACATCGCAAGCAATCAAATGTTGCTGGATCTACAAGGTCTTATAAAATAATGTACCTTCTACGGTGAAGCCTCTATAAATAATGAAATAATTTCCGAGCTAACTTCCACAGTTGTATTTAGTGAAATTGATGTCAGTTCCAGTGAGCTGTGCGAATAAACAAAAATAACTTTGGAGCAAGCTTTCGTTCTCGTGAAAGGCAGTTACAATTATACATTTAGATAATTCAGCTAAATGAGGTTCAGATTATGGGTCGACGAGTCCAATTTCGACTTTGTTTTGTATAAGGGTAATGTGCTACAATCTGAGAGCTTCCACTTGAGTGTTGCTGAGCTGGCTGTTGGGAGCTTCCACAAGAGTGTCGACTACGTCCTTTGGTATTTCCACTTGATGCGCTGCTGGAGTGCGGTTTTGGTGGTTGTATCAGAGCGGTTTCCGAAAATTATTATGCTCCCACCAATACACCGGCCTAAGCTTTCATTGAAGCTTCTTTCTTTCAATTGTGTTGCAAAAATTCATTTCGAAGCGGGTATAGCGAGCAGATGTGGAGTAAATCAACAAGTTTACTAGTAAGTGACTAGTCACACCCAAACTTCTGAGTACTTACTAAATACCAGTAAACACTGAGCTCACAGTATTTACCTTTTTATAATATTTGCTTTCAACACTGTGCACAGAGTAAAGTTTTATGAGACATAGCGTGGCCCTCTTGCTTACACTTCAATGCCTTGAAAGGCCTCTGATATCAAATGAACAAATGAAAACATAATAAACACTCAACCAAATATGTCATATTCTCATATAAATAACGCACAACATACTGGACGGCAAAAATCGAGATACAAAAAATGTGTCATTAACAACTTTGGAGTAACCAAAATGCAACGCGACACAACGCAGTGAAGCCAACATAAAATGAACTCGAAACGAATCGACAAAGTCAGCCAAGGCAAAGCGCTTTGCAAAGACACGCAGCAGCACAACAACAAAACCAACTATAAAAAAAGAAAAAATAGATTTAGAAATAGTGCTACAACGCCGCAAAGAAATAGAAAAGGTGAAGAGAGCGCAGAGATGTAAGCAATGTGGCAACGAAAAATGCATCGCACGGCATCATATGACATCCATCGGTTCGCATCAGAGCGTATCGTGCGGCAAGCGATTTAATTCTACAACAAAATGCAACGAATGCAGCTAGAAATTGTGTTCTTTTTTGGTTTAGATGGATGGATGGATGGTTGGTTGGTTGGTTGTTGTTGTTCGGTTACATGCGCGCGTGCATGCAGCTCGACCCTTTGCCTCAAACATACATCATTACATTACATTACAATATATTGCTGCTTCACATCGCATTGCCGCAGTACGCATTGCAATAACCGCAGCTCAGCTGCAGCAGACGGGCTAAAGTCATGATTGCGCACCTTTTATACTTTCCCAATGATGTGACGACGAAGAGGACGTTGACGGTGATGCCAATGGCGGTGATGCGACGAAGTTGATGGCGCTGTAGTAGAAGTGGTGCTGGCGGTGACAACGATGACTTTGGTAACTTCAGTTCGGGGTTCTCAAATTGCACTCACTGCCACAAATGCAACCAGCAAATCACTGACCGATTATGTTACTCTGAAAACCAGTCATTATTCTACGTAACTTGGTTGTAAACTATTTTTCTTGTTTTTGGCAGAAATTTCTTACTTATGAATTTGTGTGTCCGCTTTTTGCCCCTGCACATACAATTTTCATACTTCACTAATACATACAAATGCTTTTCTATAAAGTGTTGTGGAGAATTGAAAGCAGTGTCTGCAGATGCGTCACGAAAGTGGCGGAATAGATCGAAGAAGACTAATACTAATAATGCGTATTGTTTGTTTATTTCATACGTAACTTTAGTGAATAGATTTCTTTGTTCTTAGCTTAGATAGGACAGATATGTGTTGAAAACGACTTATATCACAAAAGTCAGCTGCTACCAAATGACCCCATTCAAGTGCTCAAAAACACATAAGACAACCTAAGAGGCTAACTGGTAACCAGGTTGTGGCGGGAGGTTTCAACGCAAGAGCCGTCGAATGGGCAATTGCCGCACACTAACGCCCATGGAAGTTAAGTCTTTGAAATGGCAGCCATGCTTGTTCCAACAATGCTCAGCACAAGCACGACGCCAACATACTGGAATTTGGATTATCGATCCCCGATATAACATTAGTTTCAGAAAGCCTAGTGCCGGCCACTGCTGAAAGGAGATAGAGAGATAGAGGGCCCAATAAGCAGCGACGACAACTATCACATCGTTTTCCGCCTAAGTGACTCCATTCAGAGGCAGATTTCAAACTAATCTCGTAAGCATGAAGCTGCGAACAGACATAACTTAAACCAACCCACGCCATAAGCAGTGTAAATAGAAGGATGTCTGATCACGGTCTCCAGCAAGCAACAGCGTAAACGAAGACCTTCATCCTCACAAAGAGGCGGCTTCCAGTATCAGGAATGTGATGGCTGGGGAGCATGAAATAGAAACACTTACTACAAAGAACCCACATTCGAGGAGCCTGCAAAAAGGCTGCATGCATTAGCAAAACTGAGTGGTTAGTGGCAAGCATAGGTGGAATAAAGCCATATACCAGAAAGCTGCATTCATCAGCCTCAGATAATATAAAAATATACGGTGCAGAAATCTAGGGTGACGCAATAAAACAACAGAAGCACCGAATCGCTCTCACCTTGGTCCAACGTAGAGGGGCACTGCAAATAGCTTCGGCTTACCGCACTGTATAGGCAGTAGCTGTCCTGGTCGTTGCTGGAACCATACCGATATATCTTCTCGCTGAGGAAGGAAAAGCAATAAACGACAGCAGATGATAAGCGAGTAGAGGGGGTGTTGCCATACAGGCGCGATAAGAACCAATCCCAAACTGCTAACAACACTGGAGCAACAGCTCTGCAGAAAAATGGATCAGGGAAATCATTCCTGAACTTAACCCATTATTGAAGCTACTTCATGGCGAGGTCGACTTTTACCTGACCCGACTACGAATCGGGTATGTGTACGATTGAAACCCCGATTTGCTGCAGTAATTTAGACGATGTATGCCATACCTTCTTCGAATAGGATCATTTTGCCCAACATCAAAGGAGGGTTAAAGATATCGTTGGCGACTTCTATGGTAGTACTTCAAAAAAGAAGGAAGCCCTACACTCGGAGATTTTCGCAGTGAGGCTTAAAACACAACTATCAGCATATAAGGCATTTCCTCTTTCCACATAATTATAGTCAAAAAACTTGGTCTAAGGCAAATTTTGTCTTTTTTGAACTACCTATCAAGATACGAGATTTGGCCAACTATATTAAGTCTGATTTATTCATGATTCATTTTGAAATTTCGAAACGATCTCCTAAAAAACGATAAAAACACACATTGCCTGTAATTGCTTGCTGCTTTGTTGCTTTTGAAATACTAACGATGGATTTCTCAAGGGGTCGGGTAACAAAATGCTTGTTCCATTAAATAGGTGAAGTGCAATAGTGTCAATGGAATTAACATCAATTGACATTAATGTGATTTTGAAAGAGAACTAATGCCAATTGGCTTAAGTACGCTTTGCGAATATTTAACACCGCCAACGTAAAAAGGCGCTGGGAGTAATAAGACCTACGTTGGGGTTGTTAGTCCAAATCTGGCGTTGACCTAGCCCAATTTAAATCTTTTTTATTTGCTTTAGGTTAGGTGAGGTTGAACTTGCCCGTCCATGAGGACCTCACATAGACTGAATGAGTCCATAGTTTTTTTTTCTATTTGCTTTAATCTGCATAATTTCTGAAAAGAGACGCAGGCGGAAATTTGGAATAAAAATAATTAATATTAAAAAAATGTAATCTTATTGTAATAGACGACAAATATTTGGAACTAGCTATACCCGGCGTACGTTGTAACGTCCGATATCGAATGAATGTTGCGTTATTTTTTCTGTTTTGTTTGCTGATAATTTAGTTTATTGTTCTGTAAATTGAATTGAATTTTTTACGCATATCTGGCGAAATTTTCGTTTAGAACATTTTATTATTGTATCTTATTGTAATGCATGTGCGTATACAATATTTTTGGTTTTTTCGTTCGGTGCAAAGATAAACAAATTTTTTGGCGTTCCAACTCACAAGCAAGCAACACATAGCTGGCCATGGGAAAAGCACTGACCCTCTAAATTTAATCCTGCAACAGTAAGCGATTGCCCTTGTGCTTTGTTGATTGTAATTGTAAAATCAAGGAAAACTGTACAGGAAATTGTAAGAGCGTAGAATTGAATGGAAAAACTGTAGGAAACATTGGGACCTTCGCTTATACCGCTGATGGTTGTTGCTTCGATTGCATTCGGCATTAATTTCTTAACGCAAAGTCTGATTCCATTGCACAATTTTGGTGAGTCTAAATTCCGAAAAAGTATGATTGGTGAGCCAATTTTCAAAGTTAATATATGCGCAGGCATTCCAGGTGGTTCTAAAGAGTTTAGAAATTCAATTGGATAATTCACAATTTGATCTTCATCTGTCGATCGATTTATATTTCGCCACTTCGTCAGGAATTTGGTTTTGATGCGATCATTTTGTTAACATGATCATATTTGGGAGCCAAGATTGCTGGTTCGCATGGCCAAAAAAAAACTTAAATTAAAAATTTTTCTTCTGAAATATGAAAAACCTTCGTCTTGATCGAAGGAACCTGTGCCGAAATTTGGTGATGATTGAAGTGTGGGAAATACGTTTCCATAGGGACACACACACAGAATTTGATTTTTATAGAAGATGTAGATAGACTGAAGCTATCATATTTTTTTAACGACGGCAGATTACTAAACGTCCAAAAGGAATAACAGCCAAACTCAACAATGCAATCAAACTTTAGGTGTTAAAATGACCTAAGTTTGTACGGTAGCCATAGTTCGGAAAAATCCAATTTGTAAGGAAGGTGACACGCCCCTTTTTCCCCAATTCCACATTTTACTGAAGGTGTTAGGACTTAACGTCATATAGCTCCTTACCAATTTTTATTATCCTACCATTACTAAATCCAGAGATATGCAGTATGATATATTCCATTTTTATGGGAGGTGCCACGCCCCCTTTTTCCCAATTCCACCTTTTCTTGGTGGTGTTAGGGATTGACCTAATATAACTCCTTACTGAATTTCAATGTTCTGGCATGTATACCCTCAGAATTATGCAGTACCAAAGGTTCCATTTGTATGTGAGGTGCCACGCCCCTTTTATATATCGAAATTATTTTTAGCCTAAAACCTTCTTGTTGATCGAAGGAACCTATGGCCAAAATTTGGTGATGATTGAAGTATGGGAACTACGTTTCCATAGGTAACACACACACAGAATTTGATTTTTATATATATAGATTAAAATTTGTTGAACTTTTATCCTTAAGCTCGGCGATGGTGTCCATAAGAAGTTATGACATTCATTCGCTTTTGAGAAGAGAACTAATATCAATGACGTTGCTTCCAGCATGATTCTGACGTTAAATCTCTTGTGGATTTGAAATTAATGTCATTCACATTAATTCTCTTTCAAAAGCGTATTAATGTCAATTGACGTTAGGTCCATTCACACTATTGCACGTCACCATTAAATAAATAGGCCACCAAAGCTCTTGTCTGAATGGTGTACAAAATGATTTGAAAATCTTGTAGACAAATTTTTTGTTTCCTATCCAACAAATTGGGGTATGCATATTAGGGTGGGCCAAATATTTTTTTTTAATCGCGATAAGGCATTTCTAAGCATTAAAATGAAATGCTGAAAGCTTTACAGACTATATTTTTGTTTGTTGTGATCAAAAAAAAAAGGAAAACTTTTTTAAATGACCCTCCCTAATACATATGCCATTATGAATAAAAATGCAATTGCGTAACGAACCTCTTTAATGAATATTGGAATTGTATAGTACAAAAAGAACAATATAAACAAGCTCACCTCTTAATGATACGAACTTCTCCTAAAAGTACAAAAAAAGCCCCACAACCAAAAGTACAGTTTTCAATTACATCTAAATAATTACTTTTATGATGCTTTCTGTGGTCAAGTAACCAAGCGCTGCTGAGGTACGAAGAGCAATCGAAGTGCAGTAAAGAACTAATTATTACCAACATAAACCATTGAGGCATGCAAAAATATTTGAATTCTTTTTTGTTTCACCAACAAATCAATTCGCAAATCCATTTCGATGCTGTGGTGCGTAAAAGACCAGCCGCTTGTAATCTGCCCATTCACGCATTATGCCACGTGCGTATGTATAAACATAAGTAGGTACATACTTGCATGCAAATGCATATGCTGAGCTGTATGTGTGTATGTGTGTACTTGCATTTGTTTCTGGGCCCGAATCGTAACATACGATCACGGATCGGCAACCATACGCAGGAAAATTACGTGATACGTCAAACGTATAAACAAAATGGAATTATAACATACGATAGTAAACGGAACGTAATAATTTCACAATAAATTCTACGATCCACATTAGGTTGGATTGCATTTTTAGCTCACAATGGATTTTGAATTGTCAAATTGCTTGTCAAAATATAAAAATTGAAGTAAATAACTGCGATGGATCAAATTTTATTGTTTTATCGTTTGAGCTCAAGTAATAGCGGAGGCGATGAATGGATAGTCCGAAGGCGGTTAAGAGACTGCATTATATCTTTGTAACAAAAAATAATAGCCGTGTTTTTTAACACGCGCGTATACGTTTCGTTTGCGCGTGTTAAAAAACGCCTATCTTCGCTTAGATAATGCTTAGGAGACCCATCTAGCGGCTGTGGTAAAACAACTAGCTACAGCAACAGGGTGTACCGAAAAGCGGAGACGCAACGCTCTGATGGCCATAGGGTATAACATATAGCTGAATCAGTTGCGATGAATTGTGGACACACATATAATACATAGAATTAGTGTACAGGGTGAAACAAAGACACATATTTCAGTTACATCTGAGTATAATGCGTATTGAAATTTAGTAGGACAAACTTTATGCGCAGCAATTTCAGAGGTGTATTTATAGTTTGTCTCTTAGCAGTCAATATAAAGTTTAAGCGTAAACGGATATACGCGTGTTAAAAAACACGGCTAATTGCAGTTTGTTGAAGAGATTTCGCATAATTTAAAAGCTTTTAGTTAATTTCTGGAGAAGTTACATTTGAAGCAAGCCGATACCAAAGCGGGTGTCTCGCCATGAATTCCGCCAATATCCAAATTTTTTATTATATTTTACTTGGTCATCTATTTTAACAATTTTCTTACATTTTCATTGAAATTTGTGTGTATACGATCGCCAGTTTGTGTTCGAATGAAAGTGGAACGGAACGTGTACGTTCAGCCACTCGTCACGTATGTTGCGATCGAAGTAGTACGTTCACTTATGTCATAATCTGAAAATCATATTTTTACGTGACGAGTTATACGATCACGGATGTTACGATTTGGCCCCTGGTTTGAAATGCATCGGCAGTTTCATCTACGCACATCCAATACGAAATCAACTAAGCACAAATAATTGAAATGTTTTTTTTTTTTTTTCATTTCTTATACTGATTATTTTTTATTTTCGTGTTTTTTTTCTATTCTATTCGCTAATCAATGCGAGCTAGCCAATACTTGTTTATGGACGAATGAGCAAAAATTGCTTTCAAAAATTAGTGCATATGTGTGTGTGTGTATATATGATGATGCATGCGTTTGTGTATGTGCCACTAATGAGTACGCACACTCATGAATCAATTGAAAGTTACGCATACGCCCTGGTGACTATGGCCAAAGCATTGAGAGCAACGAATAATCACAAAGTAAATAGAATACGCAAAAGTACAAACACAACAAATCAAACAAATGCAGACAGAGATACATACGTACATTAAACTGAATGGAAATACATTTTTTTCTTCGAAGTTGTTTGTTGGTTCTTTAAAATATTAGCCCTTTTCCGTGGAAATCATAAAATAAAATATATTTAGAATGCATTCAAATTAAGTCATGTGAATTGAAAGGATTTTCCGGCATGCCTAGTAAAATTCAGTGCTACTGTTGTTTCTTGAGAACATCCCATTAATCGTTGAAGAACCTTTAGAAAAACTTTGGCAATAATTTGGGGCAAAGATCAGAGAGATAATGCTACTATAGGGAAATGGAGGAATCCTATGATATTTTAACAAAGATGATTTGCTGCATAAAACAAAGAAGGAGTAAAGAGCTGGGTCTCATTACAAGGCTTGGAAAAGATATATAAGCTTGCAGTACTTGTGAAAGCGAGGCAGATTTTCATAGAAACAATTTTGTACGGCTGACGGATGCATCCGCCATCAGGCCTGTCAAAACAATGCGCTCAGAACCGCCACGGGTTGCCTTCTTATCTCCCCAGAATACCTACATAATGAAGCGAGAATACTCCCCATTAGGGAGAGAAATGAAATGCTAACCAAACAGTTCCGGTTGAATACCCAGGCACATGGGCATCCCAACGAACATCTGATCGATGAGGTAACACCGCCCAGGAGCTTAAGGAGTCATCTCCGTAAGCATTATGAGGAAATACGGCACCTGAGAACACAGCCTTATGAAGACAAAAAACACAAGCAGGTCTTCAGTGAACTCCACAAACAGGCGTCGGACTTGTTTGCCAGGAATTGCCCGGTAAATCCTGTCCTCAAAGAACAATACCTTAAACTTGCAGAAGAGGAACGCACACTCCCTAGGGAAACGCGAGTCACTCTAGCTCAACTTCGATCTGGATACTGTAACAGGTTAAACTCTTACCTATCCAGAATCAACCCCGGCATACGAAATATATCTCCTGCTTGTAACGTGTCCCCACATAACACCAATCATCTTCTTAACTGTATTGTGGAACCAACGCCTCTAACACCCCTCTCATTATGGTCCACCCCTGTTGAAACAGCAAGTTTCCTTGGACTCCCGTTAGAGGATATTGATGACAATTTGTGATCGGTCACATCTATTGGATGGGGTGAAGCAATGCTACAACAACAACAACAACAACAGGGGATATATAGTTCCGAGACAAATAATTTCCAGAGTTCGTGCACGTTCATTTTGTTGTTGTAGCTCTTTTTGTAATTAAAGAGAGTACTGCGAGGGGGTCATTGCAGATATGAGCAGTAATTTTCCAATTACGATAAGCCCCGCTATTGCAAGCCCTCTATGCGATTTGTTTTTCCTTTTCAACCTTCAGGTCTGTGAATTTTAGTGAGCTTTTGCGACGAGGTCTTCTACCCGCGGAGATATTCTAAGCACATTAATCTTTAGGGTTATCCCATTAATTATACACTCTGGATATAATGCAGAAGGGCTGGGAAACACTCCAAATAGGGACTGAACAATACCATCACTATTTACAAATTCCAAAATTGATTTGGCGGTGAAAACTTGATCCAAGTAATATTTCAGATTACATTAGCAAAGTGCTATGGTATGGTAGAAGGAATGATTGCATAATGACTCAAGCCAATCTTCGAAGCTAGAAGAGCCTATGATCTGCATCTCAAAGACTGCAGCCGCATAAGCTAAAAATATTATATCGGCAGAGCTTTCAGTGACATCTATTACTATTGGACATTGTCAATTGAAATTGAGTGCATCCGGGATGAACAAATTGAATCGGCAGAAAGATTACTTCACTAAGGGGTCTAAAACATGGGCTCTTCACGGTGTGCAGGGATGAGCTGTAGATGTGGTGATCATCCAACGACTTTGGCAGTTCAACTGATCCCATAGTCCAGCTCACAGCATATGTAAATGACCTTCCTATCAATAACTGTCTGCTCCTCTGACGACTAGTGGACTGCCAAGGCGGAAGATACAAATTAGTCTTGGTTACTATGAAACTAAAGGTCCGAAAATTAACTAAGAGTACGCTTGTAAGGGTAAATTTACAAGACAAACGCATCAAAAGGTATCTAAAAATCGATCTGGTATGTAAATTTTTACAGGAACTTCATATAGAAAAGACGGCGAAAGAAGCCTCCACTGTATGGATGTAAGCAAATGCTGGGTTGTCTTAACGCGCTCATTGGATGGTGGTGGTTGCTAAGTATGGTTATTTATGTTCTTGTTGTATGAATTTTGTAACTGTACAAACTAATCTCAAAAACTTAAAAAATAAATTCGAGAAAATTTTACACACTGTCTACGAAGAAAAATCGGAAACACACTTCGGAAAAAAGTAGTCAAAAATCAATGCGAATTTTGAGAGACCTATAAATTCTTTGTGATAGTAAAATTGATTGCGTTACAAAAATGCATACTCACAAAAATTCAGAAAACTCCAAATAAGAAATTCGAAATTTTCGCTACATCTTCTCGAATTTTCGAAAACGTATTTGAGACTGGTTGCATTATTTTAGTTACAAAATATGCATACGTTTTTTCGAAAATAAAATAGAAAAATTAAGTTGACGAAATTTCATAAAAACTGCCACTGCTATTTTTATGTTCGCTGCTGTATCTGAATGCATTCTTTTCTACTGCTACTGGCAGCCGGGATATTCAGTATCACATGCAATGTGTTTTTTCTTTTTTTAAATCAGCCTAATGTGCCCATTTGTATGGAACCGTAAAAAATGTTAATTTAGAGATGAGAAGGTGATGCGTAGGGATTAGAAGTATCTACTTTGTTTATGTAAATAAAAAAATGGTTTTTGTGAATAGTAATGATGGTACTCTTTGATTAGACTGTTTTCAAATGTGCAGCTGTCCACTTGTATTCTTATTTAATAAGCACTTGAAATTTAGAACTATTTGTTTATAAAATGGAGATTGAAATGAGTGAAGCGTGGCACAAATTGTGGCTTTCTAATAAATATTGGGAAAGTTCTTATATCAAAAACTTGGCTGATGTAGCGTGATTAACAGAGTATGTTGCTTGCAACAGTCAGTCTTTGAAACTGAGAGCCCATACATTAACAGCAGTTTTTTTTATACAGACTTCTGTGAAAGAAGAATTATTTTTACTGTATTACACAAAAAATTGTGTAAAAAATTAAAGTACCTTTAAAATTATTTATTTCGTGATATCTCCTGTTCATATTCTCCAAAAAATTCCTTTGAATTGAATTTAGTAAATGCAATTTGAGGTTTATTTAAGCACGAAAGTCATTTAAGGCCATTAAAATGTCAAATTTAAAAAAAGAAAAATCAATGCAAAGCTCATATCGCCGTCGTCATAAAAAGGCGCCACAACATTTTCGAAAACATCACAACATACAATGACAATCAGCAACATGTCACACAACGACTGCCACATATGACAACAAAAACGCCACAAAATATGCTACAAGTGCAGGAAACAAAATAGACAAAAATCACGCTAAGCAAAGTGTACTCACGTGTGCATCACGAGAATTTTACGAATAATCGCAATAAAATTGGACAAAAAAATTTGAAAAAGCTTAACAACCAAAAGTGAGCATTTAGCCACTCAAAATATATAGACAATGGCAAATGAACCATTCCACAAAAGATGTTATCGCAATTTAAAATTCTAAGCTGGAAATATATTTTAACCACAGATTGCATTTAACGTTTAACCAGATAGGCAATCCGCTTTATAAAGGATAACAAACGATTTCCAAGCACAAAAAAGTGAGATATGTTTACCTAAAATAATTTCGGTTTTTCACAATAATAAATTTTATTTTCAAATGCTTTCTCATCATATACGAAAACTTTTGGTGTGATTTATTGTAAAATTTTTTTTAATAGGTTTTGGGAAAGGGCATAATGTTACCCTAACATTATAATATTATTGAGGTCTGCAAATAATTGTTATTCATCAAATTAAGACCACAAAATTCATACTACCTTATCCATACCGTATACTTTCTGGGTCATTTAAGCACTTTTTCCGGGACCATTTTTAGATCATTCTTGGACTTTTTGTGGTTAATTTTGGGATAATTTATACACTTTTTTGTAGTGATGTTGGGATCAAGCCAGGACTATTTTTCGATCGGGGTAATTTTTATTATGATTATGTGTTAGGGAGTATTTCGAAACTATTTGCATGATTATTACAGGATTATTTTGAGGTTATTATGGAATCATCTTTGGAGCATTCCGGAGCCATTTTGAGATAATTAAGGGACTATATAATTGACAGTTTCGGGATCAATTCGAGATTACTTTTAAATCATTCTGTCAGGGTTCGGAGTGTTCAGTGGTCGTTTCGGGAATATTGCGGGACTGTTTGCGCGACTATTTCTGACTTACTGAAAGTAAGCGGATTGTTATTATCACATTGTTTTCGACATGCTTCTGGTTTGTTATCGACGTGTTACCTGTCTGGTATCGATAACCACAGCTATCGAAAAATTTTCGCTTTATTGTCGAAAAGTTATTGATGAGCTAACATTTAGTTATTTGAAAGTATTTACTACTTTTGGTTTTTTATCGAAAAATTATCGATGAGTTATCGAAAAAAAAATTATTAGTTATCGAAAAAAACCGATCGATTTATTATCAAAAAGTTATCGATTTATCATCAAATAGCTACCGATTTGTTATCAAACAAATATTTATCGTTTATAGAAAAGTTATCGAAATTCTATTGTAATCGATTGTTCTCGTTCATGAGCTAATCCATCTTTTTTGCACGCAAACAATGGATCTCTTAGAGTAACAGAAACCAGCAGCGCCAATCTTTAAGAATGGTCATTAAATAACTGTTATAATTGAAAACATCGATTGCGAGAGCTGTTACATTCGATCTCTGATTATTAATTATTTTTTCCCTTAACCCACCACTTACAGACAAATTAGACCTTTTCGACGATGGAATTAGCGGCTTTAAACCCTCTGACCCATATCTACCTTGGAATGTCCCAAATGTGAACATTTATGCCGTAAATTCCGTTATAACTTCAGTTGCACATACATGCCCATTAATTATTTTCGGTCCCACATACGATCAGGAGACAGGCCACAGAGACAAGCATAATTGTATGCCATTAAGTTTAGAATTGCTCATTGGTCGCTATTGAATTGCTACTACAAGGACACATTAACAACAACATCTATTAACGACTAACAGTCAAACACGGAGAAGGGAAACACTGCAGAAGAATTGTGATGACGCTGCTGTCATTAAGAGATATTCGTATTTTGCACGTTCTTCACACCCAAACTTTTATTATACTCACATGAGCAGAGCTCACAGAGTATATTAAGTTTGATTGGATAACGGTTGGTTGTACATATATAAAGGAATCGAGATAGATATAGACTTCCATATATCAAAATAATCAGGATCGAAAAAAAATTTGATTGAGCCATGTCCGTCCGTCCGTCCGTCCTTCCGTCCGTCCGTTAACACGATAACTTGAGTAAATTTTGAGGTATCTTGATGAAATTTGGTGTGTAGGTTCCTGAGCACTCATCTCAGATCGCTATTTAAAATGAACGATATCGGACTATAACCACGCCCACTTTTTCGATATCGAAAAATTCGAAAAACCGAAAAAGTGCGATAATTCATTACAAAAGACAGCTAAAGCGACGAAACTTGGTAGATGAGTTGAACTTATGACGCAGAATAGAAAACTAGTAAAATTTTGGACAATGGGCGTGGCACCGCCCACTTTTAAAAGAAGGTAATTTAAAAGTTTTGCAAGCTGTAATTTGGCAGTCGTTGAAGATATCATGATGAAATTTGGCGGGAACGTTACTCCTATTACTATATGTACGCTTGATAAAAATTAGCAAAATCGGAGAAGGATCACGCCCACTTTTAAAAAAAAAAAATTTTTAAAGTAAAATTTTTACAAAAAATGTAATATCTTTACAGTATATAAGTAAATTATGTCAACATTCAACTCCAGTAATGATATGGTGCAATAAAATACAAAAATAAAAGAAAATTTCAAAATGGGCGTGGCTCCGCCCTTTTTCATTTAATTTGTCTAGGATACTTTTAACGCCATAAGTCGAACAAAAATTAACCAATCCTTTTGAAATTTGGTAGGGGCATAGATTTTATGACGCTAACTGTTTTCTGTGAAAATGGGCGAAATCGGTTGATGCCACGCCCAGTTTTATACACATTCGTCCGTCTGTCCTTCCGCATGGCCGTTAACACGATAACTTGAGAAAAAATCGACATATCTTTAATGAACTTAGTTCACGTGCTTACTTGAACTCACTTTATCTTGGTATGAAAAATGAACGAAATCCGACTATGACCACGCCCACTTTTTCGATATCGAAAATAACGAAAAATGAAAAAAATGCCATAATTCTATACCAAATACGAAAAAAGGGATGAAACATAGTAAGGTAATTGGATTGTTTTATTGACGCGAAATATAACTTAAGAAAAAAATTTTTTAAAATGGTTGTTGCACCTACCATATTAAGTAGAAGAAAATGAAAAAGTTCTGCAGGGCGAAAAAAAAAACCCTTAAAATTTTGGCAGGTATTACATATATAAATAAATTAGCGGTATCCAACAGATGATATTCTGGGTCACCCTGGTCTACATTTTGGTCGATATCTGGAAAACGCCTTCACACCACTCCCTTTTAAAACTCTCATTAATACCTTTAATTTGGTACCTATATCGTACAAACTCATTCTAGAGTCACCCCTGGTCCACCTTTCTGGTGATATCTCGAAAAGGCGTCCACCTATAGAACTAAGCCCCACGCCCTTTTAAAATACTCATTAACACCTTTCATTTGATACCCATATCGTACAAACATATTCTAAAGTCAGCCCTGGTCCACATTTATGGCGATATCTCGAAAAGGCGAACACCTATAGAACGAAGGCCCACTCCCTTTTAAAAATACTCATTAGCACCTTTCATTTGATACCCATATCGTACAAACAAAGTCTAGAGTCCCCCTGGTCCACCTTTATTGCGATACCTCGAAAAGGCGTCCACCTATAGAACTAAGGCCCACTCCCTTTTAAAATACTCATTAACACCTTTCGTTTGATGCCCATATTGTACAAACAAATTCTAGGGTCACCCCTGGTCCACCTTTATGGTGATATCTCGAAACGGCGTCCGCCTATGGAACTAAGGATTACTCACTTTTAAAATACTCATTAACACCTTTCTTTTGATACCCATATTGTACAAAAAAATTCTAGGGTCACCCCTGGTCCACCTTTATGGCGATATCTCGAAATGGCGTCCACTTATACAACAACCACCACTCCCCTTCAAAACCCTCATTAATACCTTTAATTTGATACCCATATAGTACAAACACATTCTATAGTCACCACTGGTCCACCTTTATGGCGATATTTCGAAACGCCGTCCACCTATAGAACTAAGGCCCACTCCCTTTTAAAATACTCACTAACACCTTTCGTTTGATACCCATATTGTACAAACAAATTCTAGGGTCACCCCTGGTCCACCTTTATGGCGATATCTCGAAAATACGACCACCTATACAACAACCACCACTCCCTTTTAAAACTCTCATTAACACCTTTCGTTTGATGCCCATATTGTACAAACAAATTCTAGGGTCACCCCTGGTCCACCTTTGTGGCGATATCTCGAAACAGCGTCCACCTATGGAACTAAGGATTACTCCCTTTTAAAATACTCATTAACACCTTTCATTTGATACCCATATCGTACAAACGCATTCTAGAGTCAACCCTGATCCACCTTTATGGCTATATCTCTAAATGGCGTCCACCTATAGAACTGTGGCCCACTCCCTCATAAAATACTCTTAATGCCTTTCATTTGATACACATGTCATACAAACACATTCCAGGGTTACCCTCGGTTCATTTTCTTACATGGTTATTTTCCCTTATGTTGCCACCATAGCTCTCAACTGAGTATGTAATGTTCGGTTACACCCGAACTTAACCTTCCTTACTTGTTTGATATTTCGTTTTTGTACAAACGATTGTGACAGACACTAATTTTAAGAGCGAACTTATTTGCCCCTTAATGCAACACCAAAGCGATGAATTAATAATTAAGGCTGACAGACAGTTTATCTAAGCACTGACGTTGTAGAGTTGGTTGCCGCTTAAAACAAATCGCCACCCACTTTGCTCTCTCATTTAATGTCATGTCATGTTTAGCGCACTGATTTTGGAGGGCCACACGGTGGCTTCTGATGGATTTACAATTTGCTCTATTTGTTTAGTGCCTTTTGTGTTCATTTGTATTTTTTTTTTTTTTTTTCATTTTGTAATGCAGCTTTTTGACAATGCCATTAATACAGCTACAACAAAAACCGCAAATACCGACAATGCTAATAGCAACAATTTATGACAATTGCAAACTAAAAAATTCTACAGAAAAATTTCATAGCCCGTAGTCACATTAGCGAATAGACAAAAAACAAAAAGCATGAGGTTTGTGTAGTGACGGGGCCCGAAAAAGGATAACTGCCAACAGATTTTTTTTTTTGTTCATATGCATTTGAAAATGGTTTCTGTGGTGGATATCTGTGGCATTGACATATGGCTTTATTGCCGCTAAACATGCTCTTTGGTTGTTTGTTCTAGGCTCTTTTGTATTTCGGATAAAAATAGCGAAAGGAAATGGCAGTAAACTGCAGCACTGGCGAAAGCAAAAGCAAATAAAAGTTAACGAAATGCTTTAGTTAAATGCATAGAAGTTTAAAGAAAAATACAAAAAAACACAAGTAAGAAAATCTAGGTTCGCGTAAAATGGAACATTATATACCCAGTTGTAAATTTCAATAATAATAAATAATAAATAAAATATCGAAATTATTTATATGTTTCTATGTTTAATGGTGTGTTCAATTTAACCTAAGGTTTTTAAGAATTAACGAGCTTAAAACCAGTAAATAATAATTGTTATTTTTTCTCAATTCCAATCATTTTCGTAAAGCATATCGAAACTATTTCCAAACTTTTTCGATATAATTTCATACGAGTCTCTATATTATCTCAGGCCTGTTTTCTGCATCGTTTCGGATCGTCTACCTGGCAATAGCTTACACGCAAAGTTAAGGACTATCTCCGGATAACTGAGAACTGTTTTGGGAACTGTATTGGGACACTGCGCCTACCACATTGGGATTTTTTTCGGAACTATTTCGAAAAAAATTCGGAGTTGCTTTGGGACCATTTGAACGAGATATTTTCGGGGTTTTTTAGAGTTATGTTGTTATTACCTTGGGGTAATTTCCGTACTAATTTGCAAACATATCGGGACGATCTTCATAGCATATCGCTTTTTGTTTTGCGATCAGTTAAGGATAATTTTTGATATATTTTTGGCGTCACCTCGCGACTATTTCGGGTGATTTTGGGACCGTTTAAATATATCTCGGACTATTCATATTTCCTTTTCGGGACTATTTCAGTAGTAATTCAGACCTGTTGCAGGATCATTTCGGTAAGGCGCCTGAAATCACATCCGAATAATTTCTTTACATATTTGGAATAATTTCGGACTTTTTTTTGGTATAATTTTTTTACGATTTTAAAGCTACTGTGGGATCAATTCGATACCACATCTAGATTGTTTCTTTACTGTTTTCAGTAAAATTCCGTGATAATATCTATAAATCTTATAAAATAAAATCGCTAAATACCATGTAGGCACATAACTTCACACATAATGCTCTGATTTTAAAACGGTTTTTCGCATTTGAAAGCTTAGCTACGTGAGATGGTACAGTTAATATAATTTGAAGGTATATATTATAGAGGCGTGGCAAATTGCCAAAATGTAGTAAAAAATCATAACATTTCTGTTTACACAGCTATAACTCATAAACGGAAGGATGGATTTGAAAAATTCTACTTTTCAGTAAAACTTTGAAATATTTACCTTCGTTCTGCATCAAAAAAAAATTCTTGATTCCTTTCTTATATCAGCCAAATTGTTTAAACAAAAGTAACATTTTTACCAAAAAATTCGTGTGTGTGATTGTTCGGTGTCAACTGTGCGAGCAAATTACTTTTGAGTGAGGCATGATGCGCAACATACGTATATACACATAACATTCGCTGCGTTATTTAACTTCGGCCGTAGGTTTGTAGGTATGTATGTGTTTCATATCAGCTTGACATAAATATGTATGTACATACACAAATAATAATTATTAATAAATGGTTAAGAATGCATACATCTCTCGAAAAATACTCTTTCGTTAAAAATTTGAACATTTCCTTAAAATTCTTAAACAAAAGTTTTATTTTTTGGTATTTTTGCATGTATCACTATCACTACGTAGTATAAAACAGAGTCGCTTTTTCTATCCCTATGTCCCTTTGAATGCTCAAACCTTTAAAACTAGTAGATAGAGTGATTGAAGAGGAAGGTTTATGTGTATAATAACATCCATTAAATAGTGGAGAAATGCTGTTATTTTTGAAGTTTCTAATGTGATGTATACATGTAAAGGAAAGTGGTGTTAGTTACACTATTTATATCTCAAGAACGGATGAACAGATTTGGCTGAAAATTAGTGGAGGGGTAGCTTAGAACCAGGAGACAGACATAGGATACTTTTTATCCCGTTCTGGCTAGGGTCTTGAGATCAAAACGTGCACTTGGGTAATCTTGGGATATGTTTGTAGAGTATGGGTGTCAAATGGAAGCTGTTTATGAGTACTTTGATACTGGGTATTTTTCGTACCCGTGGGTGACTAGCGTCTCGAGGTATAGGCCAAAACGTGGCCGCGGATACCCCTAGAATGTGTGTATAGAATATGGATGACAAATGAAAGCTGTTGATGAGTGCTTTAGTACAGGGTAGTTTTCATACCTATTCGTGACTAGGGTCTCGATATTGAGGCCAAAACGTGGGCCCGGGTACCCGTAGAAAGTGGTAATACAACATGGATAACAAATGAAAGCTGTTGATGAGAGCCTTAGTACAGAGAAATTTTCATACATAGTCACCAATGGTATCGAAATATAGCCAAAACGTGGACCAGGGTAACACTAGGATGTGGTTTTACATATTGGGTATCAAATTGAAACTGTTGATGTGTGCGTTAGTACAGAGTAATCCTTATACCCCTGGGTGACTGTGGTCTCGAGATATAGGCCAAAACCTGGATCCCGATACCCCTAGAATGTGTCTGTAATATGGATATCTAATGAAAGCTGTTGCTGAGAGCTGTAAAGTAATTTTCATTGTGATATTCGATTTAGGCGCATCAACCTGGCAGCAAAACTGATAAATATGCATGCGAAGCCGAAATAAAGACATGAATTAATAATACCCACATACCTATTTACATACGTCCTATTCGATTTTCCTGAAATTTGTTATATAAATTTGCCTATATTTACGATCCTTTTTTTCGGGAAGTAGACCAGAGACGGGCTGGGGCTGGGATTAGGACTAGGACTAGGACTGAGACTTGGAGTGGGACTGGGACTCGGAATGGGACTGGAACAAAATACATACCACCCTCTGGGATTGGCAATAAGGGATGAAGAAGAATGGGAAAAACTTCAGAGAAGAGAAAAGAGGGAAGGAGACTGACAAAGAGATAGAGTTAGATGAAGATAGAGATAGATGAAGCGAAAAAGACGGAGGGAGGAGAGAATAAAAGGATTAAGTGAAAGTGAAGAGGGGGGTGGCAGGGCTAGACGGAAAAGGCTTCTTAAAATGTATGCAGATAGACCAAATTTAGGGCAGAACAACGTCTGACGGGCCTGCTAGTAAATGAATAAAATAAACACTTGGCGCAATTTACCTCCGTCGAGATGTAGACCGAGCTTCTCCTCAAATTTTCATCGTGCTTCTCTTTGGTTTTCCTACAAATTGACGGGAGAGGATGTGCAAGTTTTATGCCGACTCCGAACGGCAGCTGTAAGGCAGGGTAGAAGTGCTTGTAAATCATTAAAATGAGAACATAATTGACTCAGATGAAAAAATTTAGCCTGGCTTTTTAGTGATTTTGACCACAGTTCCAACAAATATTTTTGGCGAAGCATAATCCTTTTAAATTTCCTTCTAACCTCGACCATGTCTCTGCTGAAATCGAATATCAGTTCCTTTGAAAAGTTCATCAAAATCTTTTTTTATAGTTCCAAACAATCCTGTATAACAAATTTAGTAAATATGTTTCGATTTCTTTTCATCTCTGCTAACGGACTGAAAGACGGACGAAGAAATCCCAGGCACAAATAACTCTCACACGAAAATTCCGAAGAAATATGGACCTTTTCCTATACTACAGAAGACAACTTAACTGTACTTTGTTTTGTCATGATTTAGATTATAAATGATTTTATTATGTCAATATTTTGACCTGCTGGATCTGGATTTCGTCTAGACGGGATTTTTGAAAGTTATCGGAATTTTGAGGTGCACCCTGAACGAGCAAACGGGCATGGCTCAATCGAAATCGTTTTTGATATTGATAATGTTGATAGTTAGCAGTCTTTATACCATTTCTATCCACTGATATGCGACCAAAGTTATAATACCCTCTGCACGAGAACAAGTGGGTATAAAAAAGTCGCTACCGTAGAAAATTATTTATTTTATTTCGCATAGAATGTGGCAGCCATTTGAGTTGTGTCTAACTTTGCTTTTTAATTTGCGCCTTTTTTGTTTATTTTTCAAAATTCTATTTGCATTTTTTTTTTTTTTTTTTTTTATTATTTGTTAATTTTTCATTTTATCTACTTTTAGTTACAATTTTAGCATAACGCTTTTGCATGTCGGAAAAATGGGAAAAACGTCGGCATATTAACGCCGGTTAATAGTAAATCATATTTAATTAGCTCATGTCATACAATGCCGTCGCCATTATTATTCGGTGTTTTGTGCGCTGCAGGCTACAGGATCACTCACACATTCTCATTTCCTCCTACTTCAGAGCCTAGCGATTTCGATTGTTACTCATACGACATTTTGTGCCAATTCTGTTATATTTTTTGTATATATTTTCACATATTGTGTTGTGTTTTGCCATTCATTCGTGCGGTGTTTAGCAGGAAGCATTTTTGCTGTATGCGAATAATAACGACAACATTTTTAATTACAGTTTTTTAATATGGCGATGAAACCGTTAAACGTCAACCGCTCGACGACTATTTGTTTTGACAATGCATTCAGTGTTCATACATGTTAGCGTGTGTGTGTGTGTGTGTGTGTGCGAGCTAATGTGCGTATTGTTTTTGATGCATACCATTACACTCAAAGGAATAATGAGGCAAATGAGCCTATTTGTAAAGTTTGAGCTATTTTGTTTATTTATTGGTTCCACTGGTATTTGCTGAATATTCCACATTGTTTCCTGGATTTAGGCATTCATCTGAAAAACAGACAAATGACAAGAATAATTACAATTAATAACAATGAATAAACGGATTTTAGCTGCTGACTTTTCCTATTTCTAAGCTTTGAATTAGTTATTAGCTGGAATAAGCATTTGGTTATTTGTTATGTATTGAATTATTGGAATGAGGGAAACATTTGCACTCACACCACTAAACCTATTTCATACATATTAACACGCTTATATTAGCTTCACTTGTATATATGTTTGTTTGTAACTCTCTTGGCTAGTCGCGCAAAGGTGAGTTAGACCCATTTAGCGGCAATTATTGAAGACTCACGGCAGTGGTTAAATAACTCGCTAAAAAACGAGTTATGCTTAATAGCGGAGACACAAACCTCTATGGTACTGCGTGTTTTTTAGTTTTCTTGAACTATATTTATGTTGTTTTATGTACATTGCTCTAATGTATAAGTGAACGGATTGTTAATTAAACGCTAAATAAACATAATATAAGTATACATAATACATATACATGCGCAAGGCCGTATTTAGGGGGGTTAGAGGTGTTTCAACCCTCCCCCGAAATGGTGAATGTTGACGAACCAGCTGCGTAGCTAAATTTTATTTCTACTATGTTTAAAGCCAAAGGTTGAAATTCAACCGTTGAATATCTCAGTACCAAAGCAAAGACAATTCATGCAAAAGATGTAAACATACGTACTTTATCAATTAATATACCCAAAACAGGTATAAGAATCTTTTTCTAGCAATATATTCTTTGTTAAAAGTTTATGCGACATTGCCGTTAACTACATGCTCGGCTGAAAGATCCTTTTCAACACTTAAAAGGCTAAAAAGTTTTTTGCGTTATTCCACGGGAGAGGAAAGACTTAATGGCTTAGCAATAATGAGTACGCATCGTCGGTTTCAAATTGAAACAGGCGAGGTAATAGATGACTTCGCAGCTAAAAGGTCCAGACGCTCCAATTTAATTTTTAATTGTAGTTCTAATAAAGATATTTACTTACTTACTTTTCATGTTTGGATAATAAGTAGAAATCGCAACATGTACACTAAAAAAATTTCTTTCAGTTTGTAACGTATGAAACGTATTATTATTATTTTATCTTTTTGATGTTTCTTTAAAAAAATTACTTGTGATAGTTTTATATTTATGCCTAGTTTTCATTTAAATGCATTACCATTTGTGGATTTATGAATTTTTATTCCATTATTTATAATAAAAACTTAACAAAAACTAAGCAAAGCAATTTTTCATTTTAAGAATGTGAACATGCGCATATGATACATGCTCCAGACGTGGGCAGATGGTCAAATTCTTGTTATAGGAATATGTAACTTGATTGTATGACGAATTTATTCAGTTACTTAATTTTTTTTTTACGTATAGAAACTTGACGGGAGGGAACACAATTATTCAATTTTGGAAAAGTATTTTAAATATATTTCAGTGTAAATATCATGTAGGACAGCGAAAACAAATTAACCTTGGAATAAAGCTTGGGAAATTAAATAGAAGAAAATTTATATATTTTTAACAAACCCTTTAATATCTTTATGTATCAGTATTTATGTCTGCACATACATACTTAACAAACAATGAAGTTAGATAAACACTGGAGGAAAATAAGATAACTACCAATGTGCTCGAATCTGAAATTTTAGAGGTCAACTTGCGAAATACTGGAGAAACAAGGCGTTCTCAAACAAAATGGGACCAAATTATCAAATCGATAAAAATTAAAGTTCTTCAATCGAATTCTGATGTATTTCTCTAATGGGATCCTAATGTGAATTGAAATTGCAATAGTTCTCTAATTATTCTCGAATTGATTACTAAATATTGTTAGGTAAGGTTGAGTTGGCTGGTCAGTAAAGACCTCACATAGGCTGTTTATGTTTACTAAGTAAGTTTTCTATAAAATTTTCTAGGGGAGAGGTTAGTCTAGCTATCTAACGTGCCCACGTAGAAAATTTTAATATTGAAGACCGTGTTTGCTGGGTAAATGTACATCTATGCGCAACCCGTATATAATTCTTTCTACAACCCATTATTTGAAATTTATTTTTTCCGCTTTTGCTGTCAGCAAACTAACAACCCGCTCAAGAAGCTTTAAGCTGTCCTGCGCTGCCCTAACATCTCAGCGTTAAATTGTGTAAGTTCTCGGTTTGCATAAAGTTATGAGATTAATTAAAATTTTACAAAAAAAAAAAAAAAAACAAGTGAACCGAAAATCAACACTGACAACGGGAGATATACTAGCGCTAGTTGAGCGTGTATTACGGCAATTTTATATTCTGAAATATTTTACATCGTTCTGTTTTCTCCTTTTTCTTTTAGCACATTTTTATGCAAAATTGTATCGGTACCAAACTCAAGAATTCGCCAACTACTCACCTACGAAAGAATTAATTTTTTTCTATCTTCCACGGCTAGCAGATACATACTTAAATAGGTACATATATTTGTCTGAACGTGATGGTTGTGGTAGCGTAGTAAGTGTGCATGCCTTTAGATACCGAACTCAAAATGCCCTGAGATCTATTAACAACACTAATTTCGTTTCAAATTTGCTTCTATCGCAGGGCGCCACACAAAATATAGTTACTATGTAAGCTCGGCCTAGTACCAGTTAGCGTTAAATAATAACGCTAAATATGTGAATGGTATAACTAATATACTAAGCCGGTTTAAATAATTTGCCTTGTCGCTTTGTTTTTCTTTCATTTTTTATTACTTCCATCCAAATCAGATGTAAAGTTTACTTTACTAAATTACATTACACGTGTTTCAATCTATAAAAAATATTAGGAACGTTTATCCCCTTTCTCGGAGAAAATATTCATAATTACAATTTAGTAGTAGATAAATGGAAGATGAGTAGCCGGATCAGCAGAGTAATAAATTATATAATATTTTATTTCCACAATTTTAGAAACACACAAACGCCTGTCTACCCATAATTAGCTCTCTGATGTATCAGGCGCTTTGGGGTGTACATGCCTGGGCGAGTGGAGTTGGGTTAACCGCGAACGCGGTTACTAGGAAATATACGATCCTTAAAGAAGCATAAGTTTGGAGGCGTAACCCTACACAAAAGCAACAGATAGCCTCCGTGCGACTAAATGCATGCAAGAGGATGCTTGGCGAAAGGTGCGAAAATGGCAGAACATACTATACGTGTATTTACCGATGGTCCCAAATTAATGTAAGAGATCGAGTCTGCTATTTACTGTTCAGATTCAAAAATAAGTAGATCCTAAAAGTTGCAAGATCACTGCAATGGCTTTCAGGCGTATTGTAGCCATGAGGAAAGCATCAGCAATACTGGGGGAAGCGTGCTAAAGCTGCAGTCCCGTCAATATATATTAGACTGGTTCGATTTATAGGCCGATATCGCGCCATCTACTCAATTTTTCGATAGGATTTGGGCTGAGGAAAAAAAGTTCCACTTCGCATACCCAAAAAAATTATCTTCGAGCCTGCGAAAAAAAAGATGGCGAAAGGTCGACCAAAACACTCCCCATAACCGAAAAAAATTGTTTCTTTTCAAAAAACTTTGGCGATAACATTTTTTTTTTTTTTGGGTTTTGGGGAGTGTTTTGGTCGAAATATTGACCCTTTCGCCATCTTTTTTCGCAGGCTCGAAGATTATTTTTTTGGGGTATGCGAAGTGGAACTTTTTTTCCTCAGCCCAAATCCTATCGAAAAATCGATGGCGCGATATCGGTTAACTTTCGTCCATACAAATCGACCCAGGTTAATATATATATTGATAGTCAGGTGGCGATTAAGGTAATAATCTCATAAGTCCTTCATTAAGAAGTGTCCTGGAATGCGGAGAAACATTGAAGGCACTTTGCTTAAGGTGGGCTTTATATTTTACTAAGATCCCGTTCATCAGGAGATAGAGGGTAACGAAAAGGCCAATGAATTAAGCAAGGAGAGTGCAATACTTGATGAATCGATGGTAGATAGCCCAATCCAATTGAGAAACATCAAGAGAAAAAGCCTGGATAGAAGCGTGAGGCTGTAAAATTTCTGAGATAATGTGCAATTTTTCCGACATAAGACTCACAAAGTTGTTCATATCATACTAACTGGGCATAAACTTTCGCACTAGACAGCTTATGAATAAAGGCAAGTAGGAGAAATGGCAGGAACACCCAAATTATTGTATTTTCGCCCGTCAACGCCACAGAGGTTAAAATCTCAAACATTTTAAGCCGTCAAAAGCAATGAACCTTTTCTGGAGCAAAATGCAGGCATGTCAAAATACCGCGCTCAGGAAACGTCTCCGAGAGCACTACGAAGAAATCCGGCAATCAAGAATTTACCCGTTGAACTAGAAGAGCATAAAAAAGCACTCAATCTCAACTACAAAGATTCGAAAAAATCTTGTTTCAATGAATTCCCGTGCGAGTTCGAGTTCTCAGTTAGGGGAAGCAGGCTGGTACACTTTGCAAGTGAAATTATTTTCCCCCCTCGTTGGTAACTTTTCTAACATTTTTCCCAATTAAAAACTGCAATTTAACAAATGAGTACGACACATAATATATTTATAGCAGCCCCGGACCTACGCAATATGTGTATGTAGGTGTTGTATGCAATGTGTCCACATATGACGCCAACCATCTTTTCATTTGCAATGTGAAACCTATGCCCCTAATATCCTCGTGTCTTTGGTCCAACTCTATTAAAACTGCAAGTTTTCTTGGATTTCAGTCAGAGGAAATCGAAACCAAATTGTATTGGGCGAAGCACTGCTAGAAGAAGAAGAAGACCTGCTCTTTGTTAGTAAATATTAACGAATCTACACAGCTGCTTTAAAAAGAAAAATGTATAGCTCAAATCGACTTAAATCTGCTACACTTCCTCGGCTAAACCTGTGAACCTGCTAAGTATCATTTCTGTCAAACATGACTTTTTGATTTAGTTTGGTGGATCTGGAAATATAACATCATATAATGACTGTAAGCGAAGTAAGCCAACTGTATACTACTTAATTTCCATGATTTCAATGAAAAATTAAAACAGTTTTTGACTGCCTTGTAAAATTTTGTTTATGCGACTTAGCAGGTTTACACTCTTAGCCAACGGCATGTTTTAGATATCTAGAAGATCTCATAAATTCTTAATATAATTTTTATTTGACAAACACATATTTCTCAACGGTTTCTCTTCCTGTCAACTTTCACGAAAAATACGATGGCAGTGATGTTGATGATCGCACGGCTACTTGGTCGATTGCTGGTCTGACAATTTGTTGGAGTCAAAGCTTTTTTTGCGCTGCCACAGAGCTGCGCATTTCCTGTCGCTATACGCGAGCAAGCAATCGTCAAAATATCAAAGTTCGCCAAACTAAAAATGCAAAAAGAAAAACTCGTTGCACATCATAGCTGCCAGCTGCATTTGTTAGGTAAACACCGACAATTTAAGCGACTTGTGGCGGACTATCGCAAAAACAAGAGCAACTAAATCCCAATTTTTCTACACAATTTAGAATCTAAACACCGCGCACAATAGGCACAAATACCTCCACTGCAGCCGCAAAGCTGAGGTAGACATAGCCAAATAAAATCAGCGGGAAATTTTTGTGTGGCTCGCTACCGCAAGCAAAAAAGTAATGGTAGTGTGGCGTTGTTGCTACCACTGTCGCTAAGGCGCTGCTAGGCCAATTGCTTCCATAGCAGAATTTAATGAGCAGCTTGGCAACTTAACTTGTTGCTACTGTTCCGCAAAATCAGCGCACAGCTAGTCGCCACAAGGCTTTTGCATCGCTGCTGCCGCCAATTTGATGTTTCTAATAAATTCTGTTAGCAAAGCTCGCAAAAAAAAAACGTTTTGCTAAAAAATTTGATGCACTACAACACAAAACAAATGCACACACAGCAGAGGGACGAATGTAGAAAGTCATGCAGCAAAATAGAGAAGGCACACCAATATTGTCACACACAACAAAAAGTCATCAAAAGCTCCAACAAGAGATCCAGCTGCATTTTCATCAACCGCAACAGAGGTGGCGCGGTGGAATGCTGTCGCACGTATTTTTACCAACTTTATAATATGTTGTCATTTCCTCCTGCGGCTGTGTGTTGTTTGCTGCCTCCTGGTGCCTAGTGACTGCGGTTGTTGCGACTCCATACTTCGCTTCTTCGGTTAAGACGGTGGAATAGATTTTGCAGCTGCTGTCATTTGTTGCTGCCGCGTTATGTTTGCACTTATTATTACCATTATTATCGTTGTTTTTGCTGCGGTTCATTGTTGTCATTTTAGTTTTTTCGTTGTGCTTTGGTTTATTTTTCGATTCTCAAATGCAGCCAAAAAACTTTAAGTTTTTTGTTCATCAACGCATTACGAATTGTGGTGGCATCGTCCATTGCCTTTAAATTGTCCTCTTGAATGTTGTTGGGCTGCAGCAAAAATTGTTTGTTGTCTGAGGCTATACCATAGAATTATCCTTATCTAGTACATACACTACAACATAAATATTCATAAAAAAGATAAGGCACATAGAAAAAAAAATGGACAAAAATAATCTGAAGGCCTAAAAAGAAACCAGATCGCAATGACGATTCATGTTCATTTTTTTTTTATATTTTATGTGGTTTTTTTATTCCTGTCTGTTATTCAATCTATCTCCTCATTTCTCTTCTCCCTCCCATATTTAAAAACAAAAAACTATATTTAGGCGTTTGTTTCCAAAACGCCTACCTTAGAAATCGGCTGAAAAACGCCCCATCTCCGAATTTTTAAAAGCGTCCCAGCGAATTGAATAAAAGACAGAAAGGGCGTTTTTGGTGACATACAACTCAGCAGTCGACACACATTAATATAAAAATTTTGAGCCCAACAGAACCGGGTTCTTTGATTTCGATTTTATTTATATTGCCTCTAGGCGTGGCCCCGTCTACTTTCCCAAAATTGCCCACCTTATATTGGCTACCAATTAAGCATCTTTACTCATGATGCTATAGATGTCGCAAGGCCCTAGTGTTTTCTGCATTGCCTCTTTTATTGAGCTTGCTATACGACGGTGATGTTCATTCTCCCATTAATAAAAATTTTTTTCCGTGATCGTCATCATAAAAAAGATATCTCCTCTGAGGCTTCTTACCTATTCCTTTTAAGTATGAGTTTTTACCTGGAGGGCTCAAGCCCATCGCACAACATTCGTACGAATTTGGATTTCAGTATCCTCTTACAACAGGCGTGTTTTATAACGTGTATATTCTAACCCACTGAGTGAGATTTATATTTCGATTCCTCACATTAAACCAATAACTTTTAAAGTACATGGATCTGTTAGAAAAATACTATCCCCGACACAAAAAAACAACTTCACTATGCCTCTGTTCTTATGTTTACTTCTAAATAATCATTAAAATCAACACTTTATGCAAACAGCTTGCGTCGTCGAAGATCTAAAAAAAGCCAAAAGAAAATTATATGCAATATATTTATGTTTGTTTGTATAAAAGCCGGACTACTCTTATGTCTTAACTTTTGGACAAATCCCTCGTGACTAATACCCGCCTCTGGACATGCATAGGAGGACGAGTTTTGCAGTGTCTAGTATCTTTGTTAATGTTTATGCTGACGCGCCATCTCCAACAACACTTACGAAAAATGGTGTTGCTATTCTTTTTGTTTTTGTCATTTATTTAGAGGATGTGCTCATTGCGTTTACTTATGTACATTTGTCATCATTAGAGAATGAGCGAACATGGGTTTTAGAGATTGTACCGTTCCGAAATTGCACAAAGAACCGAAATATGCGCGTGTTATTTAAGCCGTCTGAAATTGTTTCGAGCTAGAGTAGGCCCCAGATATTCTCTCGGTTCGCTTCACAAATTGATTACAGGCCTGGATCCGGAAAAAAATTACGCGACAAGTACTCTTTGTGAGACTTTCAGATGCGGAGAGAAAGCGCTGATCAGAAAGCTAATTGCTCCACAAATTTCAAAATTGTATCATTGAAAAAACACAATTTCTTCAGACATTTTCAACCAAGGTACCGATTTGTTTTGCAAAAGCCAAGCTAAAACCACACCGAACTTTTGTGGCTCAAAAATCCCGAAATTCGGTATTTCTCTAGTCATAGCACTTTTGTAATATTTATTAACTTCACGTACATATGTCGGTGAATATATGTATGTATGCTAGCTTGTGCTTTCTTATAAACATTTGTGTGTTGCAAACAACAAATTCGTCGTATGTTTATTCATTATTTACGCATAATTCTAACTTAACCCTTACGCCTGCCTCTCGTTGCGCCGGCACAACATGGACAAACATACGTATCTATCTACATGTATCCGTAAACCTCCCAGCAAAAAATCGTGTAAGACAAAAGTATTGGGGTTAAATCGATTCACATATATACGAGTAAACTATTCATCACTTGCTCCAATATAAAAATTAAAGGAAAGTAAGCTTTTGAGTCATATTTTCCGTCTGCGGAGTTATTTTCATCTGTATGTTCCTTCGCTCTCTAACGCTCACCTTCTTTTCCCTCTTCTATCTTTCCCAAACGTTCTCCTCCGCTCTCCTTCCCTTCCCATTTCATTACCTCGTTTTCCGGCTTCATACTACCGATCTCTTCGTTTCCCCTCTTCCTCTTCCATTCATTTACTTTTTCAACCCACTTTTCCCTCCTCTTCCACATGCTCTACGGCTTTCTCTCTTTCTTCGCCTCCCTTGTACTACCACCTTCTTTTCTTCCTAACTTTTACTCCTCTGCAACTTTCTTTCCCTTCCTCTTGCTCTTTCTGATAATTTTTCCCCCCGGTACCCATCCACCCAAACACCTTTTATAACATCCCGTAATCACTTTTCCTAACGATACTACTCGCTTCTGTTATATCTTTTCCTTCCATGAGATCAAGTCTTCGTCCTCCTTTCTCTCCTAACTCAGTGAAAGTATCTTCCTTGCTCGGATTCCAAAATACTGTGTCGCATAAAATATTTTCTTGATCGGAGCGTGTTCGGCTAGTCGCATAACAGAACTCATCTAGCGAGACCTTTTGGAATCTTAGTCGCTGCACCATCATCATACCTGTGTAATGCTCATCACCGACGGAACGATACGAACTTTTCTCTCGACTACTTAAAGAGCCATTTCATCCTCCTTCGACAACGTCCATGATTCCGAACCAAACATCAGGCTATGTTAGGTGAGGTTGCATTGGCTGGTCCGTGAGAACCTCACATGTACTGAATGAGTCCATAGTGTTACCAGAAGTATTTTCAATGACCAAACTGAAAAGCTCTATAAAAAAACAGGAACTTATTTATAAAGTAACTCCGTCCTCTTGGCAAATACCAGAAGCTTTCCCCGACTTATGCTCCCTGCTTCTTCAAGATCTGATAGCTGTGCCACTCAGTGCATAGGACGCGAGCACAAAACGTGCTCAATCGTTTCCTACCCCAACCTGTAATTCCTTCTTTCTGGGATGAATACCCATCGTGAGCCTACAGTCCCCTCCTTTCAATGATTAGATCAACTTTATAGGTAAAGACTCTCTCTCAGGAAGAGAGATAAAGGCGTGTATCTAATGACATCAGTAAAAAAAATTGAGGTAAATGTGTAATGGCCATATAATAAATGATTAAATTAGCCTAAGACCTCATGTTACAAGCCTTATACGAATAATCCTTATTTAAGGCGTAAATTATTTTGTGACTTTAAGCCTCAGTTGTCGGTAGTGAAGTCAATCACTTGTTACTAACTTTATTTGTTGAAATTACGTTGCATTTTGCTATTTCTTATCTTTTTCTTTTTTAGAACAAAATTTTGTCACTGAGTATGTCAAATCCCCTCGTGTTTCTTTTCCTAGAACTAATTTCGCATTTTTATTTTATTTTTCTTGTGAAAAAACGCATCTAAACAACCGCAAATCTGCGCATGCGCCACATCGCCGAGTCTAACTCTTTGGCATTGTGCGGACGCGCCTGCTTAATTCCACTTGACTACATCTTCCTTTCTAATCTCAAGTGCATTCATATCTTTTGTAGCGCATTTAGTATGTATGTTCGTACTTATGTTCATATCTCTTAACCAGTTCGTGTACTTTTTTCTTTCATTTAACATATTCAGCATTTATATTTTAAACGATTTTACAATGTTACTCTTTTTGTAACAACAGCCATGCACTGAAAGGAATTCGTCAATTGACTTGAATTCAAGCCCTGCTGCCCCTACTTCATGCTCTTTTTGCAAATGCCCGTAGGTACAGAAATGCCTCCGTACAACGTGTTGCAATGAAGTGTTCTGTCGGTATTTGGAAATACGACAATTTAGGCAACATTAGCATTATTTTATACAAGTTTGGTACAAAAATGGCATGCCACCGTTACCGATCAGAATTTCCGTTGCTAGGGAAAAAGGGCAGTAAGCGGGAACTGCATATTTTACATGAGTTTAGAACTCATACTGAACTGAGGTTATTTGAGGTGTGACCTTTTCTTTGGATTGATTAAAGACACCCTTTATTTGAACACGAATGAGTTTCTAAGCTGATTGCTGTTCTCGCTAACGCTGACATGACCGACCACAAGAGCTGCGAAACAGAAGGCAAAGCATACAAAGGACCGCAGTCACTATATTGGAATTGTGCAAAAGAAGATACACGTACTTTACTACACCTCCTTTTTTTTATTGGACGTTGAGATAGCGTACTACCCTCAAGTCGCCCAATGAAACCAGGCTAATCCTGTTCATGCGTCCGCACCCCGTGGGACCGCCGTTAGGCATAACATCACAGGGGAAAGGCGATTTAGTCCCCACTACTTCAAATGCGCATTCCTCTGCGCTCCC
Source organism: Eurosta solidaginis (assembly GCF_040869045.1). Taxonomy (NCBI): domain Eukaryota; kingdom Metazoa; phylum Arthropoda; class Insecta; order Diptera; family Tephritidae; genus Eurosta; species Eurosta solidaginis. Next base: position 388,580,281 of record NC_090319.1, on the reverse strand, counting down.
TTTCAGCATGCATCAATTGCGGCATAACTATAAAGACCATCTTGCGCACAACAGTCCAACAATATATTTGTCCGCACATACGGCGAACTAAATTCCTAATGGAAGGCTCCTCTCCACAAACTCTGTGTACAGAGAATCTTTCGCCGTGAAAACCAAGGCAGTGAAACATTACACGTTCTGCGCTTTGTAATGCAGAGGGACTGTGTGCACAGAAAGTATCCTTCTCTACCCCACGCTTATATAGATATTCCTTGAAGCTGCTGTGCTCGCTCAATATTTGTTTGAGGTGGAAATTTAGTTCGCCGTGTTTTTGTTCGTACCATTCCGCTATATTCCGAACTAGCATGAAGGTCCAGCGCCCTTTTCTCGATTCTTCCCATCGTTCTTGCCATCTAAGTGTTGTTCATGACCTTGCGCTTTTCTTATTATCTTCAGATGGTCGACAGACCGGCCGTTTCACCTGAGAGTTGTTGATCTACTGGGATTTTTCTGAATAAAACTTAGATCGGGTCGTCAGACACCTTCCGATAAGCACATCCTATTCGTATAGCATTAATACGGTAGGCTGCTAGTATATATTTTTGGTGGACCATTTTAGATCCGTGCCATACTGGTGCTGCTTTATTGAGTTGGTTACGTTGGATAATAGCTGACGGGTAGCTTCGCCTGGGCCGCCAATGTTGGGCAATATTTGCTTTAGGGCTTAGAATGATTGATAACAGAAGAATTTCGCTAGCCAGTCTGGATAATCAGCCTCTTACAGTTAACATATTCCAACCATATTCCGGTTTTGAAATTCTCGAAGATGATTTAAAAATCTCCTCTTATTTTCTTAGATCGTAAAAAAATGTATTTTCAATTTGAGGAGTTGAAGTTAATTAAACCTAGACAACTTAAGCCTTCGGGGAGTGTTTTTGTTGCTACAATAACAACAACAGGGAAAAATTTCAATGGCGACAAATTAATCCCATTTTCCATGTAAAAATAGCGAGCATTGGAAAAATTTGCAGATTAGGGATAGTCGATTTGAGTTAATGTTAATAATTCGTTAATTTACAATTTTTATCTGTACTTTGTTTTAATAAAATTATTGAATTTTAATTTATAAAAACAAAATATGCATAAATACCTGCCACTTTGGCCTAAGAGCCGCTCTGCTATTGTTTTGACATAAAATAGTTTTCGTTACGTTTTAGCTATTAAGTGCTTATTGTTTCCTTTGTGATTTTTCCAATTAGATAGTTTTTCATATGAATAATCAAAACATGTCTGATAACAGCGATCGTTAAAAGTCAATTTGTGTTTAACTCTGCCAGCGCTCTTTTTTGGAAGGCCTTCATACTATCGCGTCACGCAGTTTTGAGAGAAATACAGAATTTGATACAAAAAAACAAAATCATATAAAGTCAAGCATTTTACAAGCATACGCACACCTCTTGTGGCTTGAATCCCGATGTATGTATATATATATGCATCTACATTTATGTACATACATAAAATTTCAGCCAACGTATCAACGAAAAATATTTCACAAGCATTTGTTACATTTTTGTAAGTTATACAACAACAACAATGCAGTCATCGGGCGCTCCTTCAAATGCGGTAACGCAACAACATCCATCTTGTGGTGGGTCAGTATCGGCAGCAAAGTTGGTTGTCTTACACACACATACACACATTTTATATGCCTTGCGATCTCCATCACATTGCGGTCGATCAGTGTTTGCTTTCGCGCAATCTCTGCCTTTGGCCGCTCCATTATTTGATAACTGCAGGGATGTGGTAGAGCAGGTGTTACGCTGATGAACAACTTGCACTGTTGGTGGGGCGGGTTTTTGCCGCTTCCAGCAGTGAGTTTGCTGATAATGATGCAGCAACGCAGTTACCAATAACGCTGCTGCTACTGTGCTAGCTGCTGGGCGTTGATGATGTGAATGATAGGAAGTCCAGTGTGCACTGACATCATGCACACACATATGCGCCTCTATATATGTGTGTGTGGTTTAATGTATAAAGCAAAGCCTTCCGCATGGGAATGGCGTACCTTGCAGTAGCACAAAAGCAAACTGCAGCGGCGCTGGTGTCAGCAAAAAGTGGCAGATCAACATGAAAACAACAAATCTGCGCACAACAAAAACAGGAAAGAACAACAAACACAAAGAAACCAGAACAAAAATACCAACGGAAACTCAAGCGAAAGACTAAACCAAACCAAAGTTAAGCGAACATTGCAACGCAATGCCCAAGCTCCTCTTCAACAAAAAATTGCACAAAATGCTCATTTAAAAATGCCAACGTTCATTTGCTCAACGAATTTTATACTCGTACGTATCCCGCTGTCGTCACACACCATCTGACGCTTCGTTGTCTCTGCACATTTGCAGCTCGTCAGATTTTTTGTTGATTTGTCAAATTATTCAGCATTTCTTGAGAAATGTTAGCCACGGTAGCAGCTATTGAAGCCGGTTTTCTTTAAACCCCGTTGTGCTGGGCGTACACAGCAACAGCAGATATGAGCCGATATGTGTGTCGAGAAATTTCCAATCGTAGAATTTATCAAGCATCAGCCTTCTGCGATAGCTTGGCTTAGAAAAATACTCTGAAGGTACCCTGTTCAATTTGGCTACATGAGAGACCTCGGTGGGAGCTGGGTCATAATTCGTGATGAAGTCATTGGGATAGAAAATGGAAAATAATGCCCTGCCGGCGTTTGCAGTACTAGGGAAAATGTCATTACAACAAGAAGGCCAACTTGCATGCGTTTTAAACCTTTAAAGGTTTTCAGATCTGCGTGATTGAATATCATAATTCCCATAAAAGTTCACAGATATTTGAGGATTTTTGAAGCTAGCTGGCTTCCACCAACTTTTTAAATTTTATTTATTTTATTTTACTATATTTAAATTTTTTTCTTTTTGGTATCTTATTTCAATTCTTATTTATTTATTTTTTCCCGAAGGAATTTTTTTTATTTGATTTTATAAAGTTGCAATTGAAGTTAGAAACCTTCAATGAAATATTAATCATAATACTTGCATGCAGTAAAATTTTACGAGAAATAAAAAAGTAGGGTTAAAGACTCTGAACTTCAATTGAAAATTCTGAACTTTAATTGTAACAGTCTGAACTGAACCGAAAAAAAGTGCAGTTAAATTTTTTTATTTTTCTGCTCGGGTTTCATGTTTGTATAAGAATAGAGGAGGACATGCACATTCGGCACTTTGAAAACAATTTGTTCGAAGCAATCGTTACAAATCACCTAACATTTTCGATTTCAACATTAATTGTAAGTTCTCAGCATGGATTTTGTAAGGGAAAATCAACCGTAACTAATTTAATTGAGTTCACGACTCACATATCGAACGGGTTCACAGAAAATCTTCACACCGACGTTATGTGCACCGATTTTAGTAAAGCATTCGATAAAGTATGCCACTCTTTACTTGTATATAAACTCGACATGCTTGGGTTTCAACCTAGTCTCACTCGTTGGATTTCCTCCTATCTCTGTGGCAGAACGCAAAGAGTAATCTTTAAAAATATGTTTTCGAGTATAATTAGTGTCACCTCTGGTGTTCCTCAGGGCAGCCATCTTAGCCCTACTCTGTTTTTGCTATTTATAAACGATATCTGTACAACTATAAAACATTCTAAAATCTTGATGTATGCTGATGATGTAAAACTTTTTAAGACCTACGCGTCGATTGAAGAATTTTCTTTAGTTCAGACGGATTTAAATTTCTTAGCTGCTTGGTGCAATGTGAACCACATGCCGCTTAATCTTCAGAAATGTAAATTTATGTGTTTTTCGCGCAGGACTTTAAAACCAGCTTCTTACACAATTAACAACCAAAACCTTGAAAGTGTTAATGTTTTTGTAGATTTGGGAGTTACAATGAACTGCAAACTTAGCTTCAACACTCATATAAGTGTCACTGTCAATAGAGCTAAAGGTGTCTTAGGATTTGTGAAAAGGTGGTCAAAAGAATTTAGCGACCCCTACTTTACGAAAACCCTCTTCACAACATTGGTTAGACCGATATTAGAGTATGGCTCAATAGTCTGGAATCCGCGTTTTCAAGTCCATACTGATAGGCCCGAATCAATACAAAAACAGTTTTTACTATTTGTCTTAAGGAATTTTCAATAGGAATCTTCATTTAATCTTCCACCTTATACTAATCGATTAAAACTTATCAACCTTCCAACTCTTGTTAGTCGTAGAGAAATGCTTGGCGTAATATTTATGACAAAACTAATGAATGGATCGATTTCAAGCCCATTTCTTCTGAACGAAGTGAACTTTAGTGTTCACTGTCGCACCACGAGACACTACAAACCTCTTCTTTTAAAACAATGTAGAACGAATTTCGAACTTAACGAACCTTTCCGGTGTTTGTGCCAAGATTATAACTCTCACTCAAACACATTTGATATGTCGGACTCCCTTTTTTCTATAAAAAAAAGACTGTCCTTATCTCTTTTAATCGCCAATGCTAATATATTTTTGTTTCTATATTCTATTAATTTAAGTTTTACCCTCAGCCGATGATATTTCTTCTGTAGCTGAGCAGTTTTAGATCTCGACGCTTGACAAACCACTGCCCATCAATGACTCGGCCCAAAAAAAAAAACTAAAAAACAAGATTTATAAATATGTAATAAAATTAATAAATAACAAGTAAGGAAGGCTAAGTTCGGGTGTAACCGAACATTACATACTCAGTTGAGAGCTATGGAGACAAAATAAGGGAAAATCATCATGTATGAAAATGAACCTAGGGTAACCCTGGAATGTGTTTGTATGACATGTGTATCAAATGGAACGTATTAAGGAGTATTTTAAAAGGGAGTGGGCCTTAATTTTATAGGTGAATGGCTTTTCGAGGTGGACCAGGGGTGACTCTAGAATGTGTGTCGTACGATATGGGTATCAAATTAAAGGTATTAATGAGGGTTTTAAAAGGGAGTGGTGGTAGTTGCATATGTGAAAGCGTTTTCGAGATACCGACGAAAATGTGGACCAGGGTGACTCAGAGCATCATCTGTTGGATACCGCTAATTTATTTATATATGTAATACCCGCCAAGATTTCAAGGGTTTTTTATTTCGCCCTGCAGAGCTTTTTCATTTCATTCTACTTAATATGGTAGGTGTCACACCCATTTTACAAAGTTTTTTCTAAAGTTATATTTTGCGTCAATAAACCAATCCAATTACCATGTTTCATCCCTTTTTTCGTATTTGGTATAGAATTATGGTATTTTTTTAATTTTTTGTAATTTTTGATATCGAAAAAGTCGGCGTGGTCATAGTCGGATATCGGCCATTTTTATACCAAGATAATGTGAGTTAAGGTAAGTACGTGAACTAAGTTAAGTTATGTAGATATATCGATTTTTGCTCAAGTTATCGTGTTAACGGCCGAGCGGAAGGACAGACGGTGAACTGTGTATAAAAACTGGGCGTGGCTTCAACCGATTTTGCCCTTTTTCACAGAAAATATTTATCGTCCTAGAATCTAAGCCCATACCAAATTTCACAAGGATTGGTAAATTTTTGTTCGACTTATGGCATTAAAAGTATTCTAGACAAATTAAATGAAAAAGGGCGGAGCCACGCCCATTTTAAAATTTTCTTTTATTTTTGTATTTTGTTGCACCATATAATTACTGGAGTTGAATGTTGACATAATTTACTTTTATACTGTAAAGATATTGAATTTTTTGTTAAAATTTGACTTAAGAAATTTTTTTTTTAAAGTGGGTGTGGTCGTTCTCCGATTTTGCTAATTTTTATTAGGCAGACATATAGTAATAAGGGTAACGTTCCTACCAAATTTCATCATGATATCTTCAACGACTGCCAAATTACAGCTTGCAAAACTTTTAAATTACCTTCTTTTAAAAATTGGCGGTGCCACGCCCACAGTCCAAAATTTTACTAATTTTCTATTCTGCGTCATAACTGAACCCACCTACCAAGTTTCATCGCTTTAGCCGTCTTTGGTAATGAATTATCGCATTTTTTCGGTTTTTCGAAATTTTCGATACCGAAAAAGTGGGCGTGGTTATGGTCCGACTTCGTTCATTTTAAATACCGATTAGAGATGAGTGCCTAGGTACCTACGTTCCAAATTTCATCAAGATACCTCAAAAGTTACTCAAGTTATCGTGTTAACGGGCGGACGGACGGACGGACGGACATAGCTCAATCAAATTTTTTTTCGATACTGATAATTTTGATATATGGAAGTCTACATCTATCTCGATTCCTTTATACCTATACAACCAACCGTTATCCAATCAAAGTTAATATACTCTGTGAGCTCTGCTCAACTGAGTATAAAAAAACTAATGAACAGGATTAGCCTGGTGTCATTGGGCCACTTGAGGGCAGTGCGCTGCCACAACGTCCAATTATTATTAATTCAATCGTTCCTATCCTTCACACCTGTACCTAAAAAACCAAGATTGATTGTTATATAATCTGGCTACGAGTTGCATAATAACAAAGTCAGATGTGTTGTTGTTGTTCACAAAACATTTTTAATCCTCCGCACAAATAACACTTGACATATGACAAGAGGAAATGTCAAATTTAGCAACTCAAGTTCTTATTCTCTGCAAAACGTTTTTTTTTTTTCTCTTAACAATGGCATCAAATGTTTTTGACCGCATATATTTTGTTGTTGTCGATTTGAACACGTTTGTATGTGTGTACTTATGAAATCCTGCGGCATTGCAAGAAATTAGCAGTTGAACTTTTTTACGGACATTTCTTTTGCAATTTACGTTTTTCGAAGTAAATTAACATGCAGCAGCGCATTTGTATGCACGACGCGTTTATTTTACCAGCTGCGCATGCGCAACACCGTTTTCTATTCTTGAATGCACCAAACAAATGATATTTACCAAATTCAAATTTGCACGTTAGTGTAGTGAATGTAGCAATCGCTATTGTTGGCGGACACTTTGCTGTTGTTGTCCATAAGTTTCTGCCATTCAAACATAGGCCTTTCAAAAGCAAATTGTCCGCTTAAAATTATGTCTTCCTCACAACAAATTATTTTCTCTCTTTTTATTGTTATTGCTAAGTTTTCGAGTTGTCGTTGTTGCTGTAATTCGACTTTTGTTTGCAACGTTGCCGCAGACAAATAATTTAATATGAACAAATCCATCTACATTTTCCCCCCCTCGCACTTGATATTTTTTCAGCTATTCTTGTGCTGTTGATATCAACACTGCCTCGAAGCACAATCACAGATCATTGGAAGCCTGACGGCTCGTCAGCTAGCCAGTTTGTCAATTGCTGTTATTGTAACAATAAAGTAACAATATTGATTCGGTGCGTTGGCGGTATCTTTATTCTGGTGCAATGTTGTTTGCTTGCGTTGCAATTGATAATTGGCATTCGTACCCTAAGAATCCCCTCTTATATCTAATCTGACTAATTGCCATGCACTGCTGTCAATAGCCAATGTCAATCAGGCTTCAAAAATAAAACTTTTTGGTATACCTGAAATAATTTTTTGTAAACCGCGTGCCTCTGGTGCGGTGTTCATAATAATGTTGGACATTAAGGGTAGCAAATAAGACGAAGTGAGAAGTAAATTTTAATTTTAGGGAAAGGAGAAAATTTGACAACTTCAATGTAAATAATAAATGTATCCCTCGGTCTATTATAGGTAGATTTCATAGAAGTTTATTCGCAAATAAAAGAGGAAGAACTTTATTCGTGATATTTTATGAAAATTGCCGCTGCTATTTTTCTTTTGGTGCTGTATATGAAATTGGGTTGCCTTGAAATGTGAAAATCTAACTGATCTCCAGCCTAGCAGGCAAAACATACGAAATGACAGTTAAGCTCAAATGTACTGATCAATTGAATCTAAATTATATCACTCCGTATGATATCATATCCCGAAATATAAACGAGTTCCAAATTTGTTTCTTAAAATTTCATATCATATCGGAAATCGCATCTTTAACTGCATGCGATCTTAAAAAATATACTGAGCTATAAATAATTTTTAAAGACATCTAAAGTCGTTAAGCTCAATTTAATCCATCGATATCTGAATTACATCAAACATCAATTTCAATACATGATATCATATGATATTAAACTAGTTGAGGTCACTTAAGATCCAATCATGACAGATGATGTGGTCAGATAAAATTTGGTTAGCCCAATATATATCAATCACAAATCAGAACGCATGGTGCCGAAAATCCTTATTAATTTCGTCGTGGTTAATGAAAAGAAACGGATGATGTAATATTCCCAATTCAAACCCATCAATTTAGGTTATATTCCACGTATATCATGTGATTTTATCATAGCAATTAAGGCCACTAAAGCCGGGTTTTTCTCTGCGAGTTTAAGTAAACTACAGTTTAACCCTGCCAATTTTGCTGCTTTAACTCAGATGAGCAGTAACATATACAATATAACAATAAAATCTGAATGGTGCAGACTTAACAATCGATTACCATAACATGGTAATTAAATTACATCACATATGAGCTTTTTATGTCACATCCTAAAAACATCACTTCATACCAAATAAAAGCACAGCTTGTAAAATTTGTTAAGACATCATATCATATAAACCAATTATAATTACATTCCATCAAACGAGGTTAAATCATTTGATGTGATATGAGGGAAGTTAATGATGAAAACAAAACCTACGAAAGCAGGTTAAGTCTGATAATATCAAATTGTTTAATGGAAATCGTATCTACAGACTGATAGCATATTCCAAAGTATCACTTAATTTTATTATTTTATGATATTGTACCAGTTAAACTACAAGAGCATAGAAATTTGACAAAATGATAACATTTCGGTTATGATTCATGCAAAATTTATGTGTAAACGCATCAATTTAGGCACATCACATGTATGTCATGCGATATGATTATACTAATTAAGGTCACATACATGAAATAATAAAATTCGAATGGATCTGGCTCAGTCATTTATTCATATCATAAGATAACACCTAATCAAATCATATTTGAGCTTGTATTAATAAGATCACAAAAACTTGAATTTGTTGACAAAAACTCAGATGTAATTTTTACTATTTTACATAAATAGCTTCCGTCAAATTTATTGATATCAACTCGTGATTACCTTACAGCCAAACAGATTAATTTATAAAAAGCAATGAGACCTAGTGATTTTCAGATTATGACTTGAAGTTCAATACAATCTGGCAAGATAAAACCAATTTTTATCATATAAACCTCTCTATTACATCATATATTATCAAATCCAAATGAAATAACTATGCAGACGTAATAAGACCATCATATCATATAACCATATAAGATCATATCAAACCAAGCTACACCAAATATCACAAAATTGTAAAAATTGATAACATCACATCATAACAGCAGGTCACATACAACTCAACGATATCACATATACGGCAGTTGAATTAAATTTTTATGCAATGAAAGGCTATAAGATTACGATTTGATTTTCTGATCTTTAGTTCGTTGGCGTTACACAAAAACTGATAATATTTTTTGGCATTACAGTCCTGCATCCGGTCATTAATTTTTATAGCGTCTAAAAACTTAATATTTACTAAATTACAACGAAACTACAGAGTTTTTTCAGAACATTACATCTATCCATAATGTATTTAGTTAGATTGATATTACGTATCCCTTTTGTTCGTAACCATTTTAAATATAAGCGCAACGAATACAATTATTATTGATGAAAAAGCAACAAAGTTTAACCATAAATGCCTCAAATGAAGCTAAAAAAAGGAAAGGGTAAAAGAAATAGCTACCGTCTATGAAAACAGGGAGCACATTTTTATTCTATGCATCGAACCCGTTCTGGCCGATTACAACAATGTGAACATACAATTTGCGAGTCCATTATAAATTTTCAAGTTATTCGATGATGCCCGAAACGGCGTTGCTGCTGCTGCTGCTGCTGCCGTAAGGCGCGATTATAACGATCCCAAATTGCAATCGATCAAAAAAACTTGCAGCAATAAAAGAAAAATATAAGATCACAAGTCACATGTGAGTGTGCGTGAAACCATCGCAAGCTGCAAATAAGATCACTGCCACTGAGGCTGATGTTGTTGTTGTTTCGCGCAAATTACAATATCACTTTAATATTACAACAAACAGCCACAATTTATAAAATATCTGAGGTAAAGCGAATGTGCATAGCGATTGGCAGAAATGTGGACGGGACATACCAACAAAAAAAGTTAATTGCGCACTTCAGTGCATTCGATGCCACGTCACGGTTCCCCCATAATTTCGTTTTTATTTCAACTACTTTGGCCACAACGACTGCCACGGCCATTGCCATTGCCACAGCGTTTTGATGGTATGTGGTTGCTGTAGTTACATCTGTTTTTGTTTCTTTTTTTCGTAATGTTGTTTATTGCCAAAACGAAACACTTCTGATCCACACACCCTACCCTCTCACCCAATTACGTAAATAGCAACAACAACTATTTGCTCAAAAAAGCTGCATGCGGAATCCGCGCGATTGCCAAACTGCGACGCCACATTCAAATTTTAATGCACTAAAAAATCAAGACGACTGCAACGACGTCAGCCGCGCGGCCAAAATAAGCACACACACGAGCAGTTCAACGCCCGCTTGGCCTTGACAAAGCCTCAATATCAACAACAACTATAAAAAGTCTCGAAAATGAAAGGCGACCAAAGATCAACGTAGGTATAACGATGGCAGCGGGTGAATGCGGTGTATTGCGACGCATGACTGGCGGCCGTATGTTGGTCGCCGCACACCAGAACGTTGCGCACACACAAAATTAGAGTCGAAAACGAATATCGAAAAAATTATGGCAGTAGAGTAGATTTATAGGCCTACCCCAGTCGAGCATACATTGGCCATGGTCGCCTGTGTGTGTTGTTTGAGCTGATGCATGGACAGGATGACTGGTGCCAGCCCCACCACAGCAACGCGAAGAGGCAAAGATTAGACCGGCAAGCAGGCGTATGGCTGCCAAACCGGCCGAAACTGAAATTTCGGAGCTAAAAATAAACGAAATGCATTACTGCAAAACAAAAAATAAAATTATAAAATAAATAATCAACGAAAGCCATGTGAAACCGGCTCAGCGCCTTGACGAAAGAAACGAAATATTGCAAGAGGGCGCAAAGTACAAATCTGCAGCGCATGATGCATACACCGTTCAAAGACTGATCGAAGAATAAAGATGTTGCAGGGACGAAAAATAATATGAAGAAGCTTCACTAAACTTCTAGTAGGTCACATTCACCACTTACCACAGCAGAATTTGTTAAACCACCACTGTCTGTATTTGTTATTTAACAATTATTTGTACACTTTTTATTCAGCTAATGTGTTCAGAATTTTAACTTTTACTCTCTAAAACTCCAATTAGTGTACTTGTGTGCTTAAATTATGTTAAAAATTGTGTTAAAGTTTTTGGTGTGGTGGAAGTGAGCTACTAGAATTTTATTACGCTCCGCTGCTTTCCACTGAAGTTCGCGCATGCAACATCTTTATTCTTCGATCGGTCTGCACCGTTGTGGTAGATAAATGAAAAGACGATACGTGCAGGCGGTTGGTATTTATTCAATAAAACACGATCGCTTGTTTGGTGCTTAACAGAATATTGAGAATTGAAATTAAGTAAAATGGCATAAAGGAAGGAGGTGTTGATAATTGTTGTTGGAGGTGTGATTCCAAATAAGCACAAATATATTCAATGCAGTCATTTTGACTGATGAAAGTGAAACTGATTAAACACAGAAAACCCCCAAGTTGGCAAAAATTTTAAGAAAGCCCATTAATAAGAAAAATCATACGCCCAACTTTTAAGGACAATAATATCCAGCCCTAAAATTGTATGGGCCTTCCAAGGAAATCAAAGCAAACAACTGACTGTTTGTTAATATTTTTTGGGTAGCCGCAGATAGTTTAATCTCTCTAGGCACTGTCTCTTTTTCTTAACTTGGCCCCTACCATAAAATATAGCAGGAGTCTTGTCTGCTTTTTATTCCCCTCTGCGGTCCTAGCTAGGTATTGTCTAGTTACTTGACGATCGTCAGACACAACTTTCCAATGTCACTAATGGACCATGTAGTCGAACGATTGCTGGCAACTCATCCAGATGACCGTTGATAATTTAGAATAAGCCATTCAAAAAGAAAACCAGCAAGCAATCTGAATCCAAGACATAAACTGCCGGGAAGCTTCACTATACAACATTTCCTGATGTTAACTTCAAATTTGAGGTGCCTCATAGAACTGTCTTCCACGAAGCGGTACGAAGTTCAAAATGAAAGACCGCATTCCAACAGCTAAAGGTAGCAACAGTTAGGTCACCAGTATTGCAGTTGTATAACCACAGAGTTGTAGTGCTCATCACCGTGGAAGAGCAAACTATTAAACTATTATGAATTGTCAACAAAAGGAAATACGGAGGCTATATTAAAGGTCTTCTCCGTCCCGCATTCGTCCACTTAATCACCGTAAACTGTGAAGAGTTGCGTTGAGTGCATCAACGCAGGATGGGAGGTTTTTAGCTCCTACCCGGAGAGACAAAAGACCCGTGGAGTCATACTATTTCAAACAATTCGAACCTTTGAGGATTTGTTTGAAGCCGAAATATTAAGTTTTCGTTGTGGTGGATGCTTTCTCTATGCTCGTCCACTAACCACACCTCCTCGCAATACCAGGATGTCTTCATTCAGTTGCTTCCCTGGGTTGATATGCGCTTTGGTGTCATCACTGTGCTGCAAAAGTTCCTAGAAAAAGGCTGAAGACGGTTCATAAAGAAGTACAGAAGAATATCGCCGAATTTCAGTAGAACCCATACCAGAAATCGAAATGAAGTATTCAAGCCTTTACAAATTCACAAAGATTTTAAATCAAGATAAGTATGACTTCCGATGGGGACCATGAGTGTCCGAGTAACACCACCACGGTAGCTGAGAATCACAGCGTATGTCATCATCCGAATAGAATAATGAATCATAGGGCAGAATTAATGATATGTTTTCCATAACCTCCTATGCCATTTTGACAGCTGCGTAGCAAGTAACGCCCAGCTGTCTCTGTTTCGCTCTAATTGGCGATGATTGATAACGCCAAGAAACATCAAGATTTGCCTCTCCTAATTCAGTGGAGGTCTCTCCCATCTTCTGCTTCCAAATACGGTGGAAATTCTCTTTTCGCGGAAACGACTTTGTTCATTTGAATAACATGACCCAGCCAGCGAGCCTCGGGATTTTATTCGTTGCACTATCTTCATATCTCTGTAAATCTCATATAGCTTATCATTTTACCTTTTTCGATACTCACCATCGGCATTGCGAAGGAGACCATAAATCTTCCGAATAACTTTCCTCTCGAACACTCCAAGGGCCATCCCATCGTCTTTCGACACCGTTCATTATTTCGAGCCATATATTAGAAAAGTGATGATGAGTGGCTTCGTAATTTTTGTTCGTCGAGAGAGAACTATTTAATTGCCTATATAATTGCCTATTCAGTCCATAGCACTTGCTGAAATGTGTTTTCTCCGTCCGATTTCTGAGCTGACATTGTTTTCGCTGCTAATTCTGGTTACCAAATAGATGAAGTTCGTCATAGTCCCGATTTTATTTCGGTTCACAATGGCGGGACTTCCAAAGCGCAAACACTTTCTTAGATAACAGCAAGTACTGTATCTTACCTTCATTGACTGCAAGACCTACTTTTGGGTATCTTCAATCAGTCTAGTAAAGGCAGAACTTGCGGCTCGTTAGTTAAAACCTAAGATATCAATATCGTCAGCATAATTAGTCAAAACAAAAAAGAGAATGAACGAAATGTGAGGTTAGGATATTTGTAAATGTAAAATATAAATATTTTAGTAAAAAGTACTAAGTCCAGATCATAAGAAACCGCTTTTTATTTCCCTCTTTTAAGTTGTTTTTGTTTGAACATGAAATGGTATATTAACTTTAGTTCGATGTTTGTAACGATGAGAAATATAGAAGATAGACTCACCATTAAGTATACCGAATTGATCAGGGCGACGAACTGAGTTGATATAGCCATGTCCGTCTGTCCGTCCGTCTGTCTGTTTGAGCGCAAACTAGTCCCTCAAATTTTGAAATATATCAATGAAATTTGGCACAAGGATGTATTTTTGTATAATATTAGACATATTTCGGATCCGGTAGGATCGGACTACTATAACATATATCTCCCATACAACAGATCGTTCAGATAAGACGATTTTGGTCATTCCTGCCGCAATTTATAAAGTATAAACGTGAAACTCGGTGATATATATTTTAATATATCATAGAAGATTTCCTGTAAAAATCATTTCGATCAGAGCTATATATAATATAAGAGGTTTTTGCCGTTTTGTATTTTATATTTATTTTAAAAATCGTTTAGGTATGTACATCTGTTCACTATATATTTCATATCTTATACATCCGATTATGTGGAGATTACGAACGGGATAAGATTATTGTTCAGCCCCATTCATGAAAGGTATGAAGTCTTCGGCACAGCCGAAGACAGTCCCGTCCTTACTTCTTTTTTTTTTTTAACAAAATGCCCATTTGCCTGATTATTATTCATTTTGTTCACAAAATTGCATTCAATATGTGTTGTGAATAGAGTAATTGAAACGTGCACGGATTTCTGAACTTGACCATTTCTTCAAGGGTCCCAGTATAGCTCAAGAAATACTTCTACGCTTAAAACTTATGGACGCATTTTATATTGAAAACGAATATGAAAAAAGGAAAAAGTTCATATTTTCAAATAAAAACTGGTCAGTTTGGCTTACAAAAGGAAAATAGAAAATTCTTAAGCGTTTTCTTGTAATCTGAATACCACACTTTACATAGATCCCTATTTTTTCCTTCTACCCCAAAACGGGGTATAAAAGCATTTCGTCCAACGTATCCGAGTTATCTTTGAGAGGAATGGGTGCCGAAAGTAATTTTCTCAACCAGCACAGTATTTTTAATTATAGATCAAGGTACATTATCTCAATACATAATTAATTACTTCTCAAAGTACAGTCAATTTCAATTGATTCCCGCTTGAGCTGCGATCGCTACGCAAGATCATTACTCACGTAACATTAATAAAAGAAAATTAATTAAAAAAGAACTTCGAAAACAATGAAAACAATAAAAGCAAAAGTATTCCAAAACAAGAATGCATAATAAGACAATGAACTTAAGTACAAAAATGGCTGAAAATAAAATTGAAACTTGCACAGAAACCGAAACTTCGCAAGCCAAACAAAAAAATAAACACACACAAACAAACAAAGGAGCGAAACGTACGAATAAACGAAACAACCCAAATGAGTGAACAAAAATTTCGTACAAAATTCAATGACTTGGTCACTGACCGTCCTCAAGGTTTTTCGTATTTTCGTTTATATACTCGAATGTTATGCCAAGCCCACCAGCATTATTGCATTCATACGCGCCTTGGACCCTTCCCTATCCTAACAGTTAGCATGCGGAGCGTCCATGCATGCCGAGAGGTAGGTCGGCGCGAACAGGACGCGCAAATTACAGCAAATGAGCGGCAAAAAAACAACAACAAAAAGAAAACGAATAAACAAGCAAACTCGCAAAAATACCCAACCAACGTCAACATCGGCTGAGTAATAACAACAAAGAACTTTAACAACAATAATCAACAACTAATGAAAGCAAAATGCATATAAAATTGACGAATCAGCCGAGTGTTGATCAAAAGCGACAAAAAAACATATAAAACTGCACCAAGTTTTTCGACGAATATCAATTTGTTGGAGAAGAGATGAGAAAGCGGGAACCAAGCAGTGAAGGCAACGAACGCACCGAACTACGCAAAAAGTGGCGAAAAATGCAAAAGTTAACTCTACCAAAAAACTTGAAAAATTATGAGATCACAAAATGCACTCAATGGTAGGTTCACTACGAAAAAAAAAAACACAACAACACCAAGCAACATATGTACGCAAGGCACGCAACATGACGACAACACATTTGCTGCGCCGATGCAGCTGTGTGCAGTAAGAGGAGGCAACGCTCAAGCGTCACAGCAAAATTCTGATCAGCGAAGCTACGCAACAACGTTAACTTAGTGCCCATTCTCACTCCAAATTTTATGCTCCAAAAGAGTTTATGCTGTATTTTTCGGACTCTCTTAAGTAATTTTTGGTTTTTTGTTTCTTTATGAAATAAACGAGAAAGACGAAACCTGCTTTGTCTGCATGAAAGTGAGGCCGAAATTGCAAACAGTCACAGAATGCCCATGCACTGTAGAAGTAGTTGCTGTATCAGACAACCTGCAATTGTGTGCGCCGGCTTGCGGGAGAAGAGTGATTAATTGGCTGACATGCAATTGCCGACATTTAAGCGATAAGATGGCATTCATGACAGTGACAACAAAAAGGGAAGCAACAAAAGCAAGAATAAAAAAAACAATGAGAATAATTCAAAGAAAGAAGAAACTTTTTAGGATTTATGATGAAGCGATCTCTATGAGCCCGAATGTGTATGTAAGTAGGAGTGATGATGGGATTTAAACATGCAAAAATGAGAGGCTAGAATAGAGTAAGAAAAAATGTACCCTGTTTATATCTGATATTGTTAGTGATACTTGACGCGAAAAGTCTTAAGGCAGCTCTTCTATTCCAAAATATAGGTGAATAACGTCAACGTTCATCAGGTCAATTGATATTATAACCACATTTTTAATAGGCTGTATAGCAGCATTAAGACCATTTCACAAAAGAGCCACAACTATATCCTTATGGTATAGACTCCAATGAAGTTGTCAAAAGGTAAATTACCTTATGTCCCCAAAAATTACACCACTACACAGTCATTCATTGTCAGTTTCTAGCAACCACTCACCATTATGATATCAACGGTTCATCATTCACCACTCCACATCCGAAAGTTCACCATCACCAGCCGACTTTCAACCGATTCAACGCTAATCCATTTCGTCGATTGGTTTTTTGCATCAGCTATTATTTGCTTATGGCGGCCACCGTGATGTGATGGTAGCGTGCTCCACCTACCACACCGAATGCCCTGGGTTCACACCCCGCGCAAAGCAACATCAAAATTTAAAAAATTAGGTTTTTCAATTAGAAGAACATTTTTCTAAGCGGGGTCGCCCCTCGGCGTTGTTTGGCAAGCGCTCCGAGTGTTTTTCTGCCATGAAAAGCTCTCAGTGAGAACTCATCTGCTTCGCAAATTCCATTCGGAGTCGGCATAAAACAAGTAGGTCCCGTCCCGACAATTTCTAGGAAAAATTAAAAATGAGCACGACGCAAATTGGAAGAGAAGCTCGGCTTTAAATCTCTTCGGAGGTTATCGCGCATTTCATTTATTTTTTTATTTTTATTATTTGCTTCTACCGGCAGCCGTAGCGAATTCAACCGATTTCATATTGTGACGAATATTAGCATCACTAATTGATACTCACATCCCTAAGGTTATTAAATAAAGGAACGACAGCATTAAGGCAAGCTACATAAACACATTAATCATCATTTACCCACATACATAAAAGGCAACGAAGAGATAACTCACACACAGATGTAATCTTCAGCCGAAGTAGTACTCACATATACGCACGCATATGGCTATGCGATAGACTACAAACTACAAATATACATGTACATATATGGCTGGTAACCAGGCGTGAAGTTCGCGAAGTTACTACACCTTAGGAGAAATGGGTGAACGAGGCAACAGAAAATATAAAAGCAGCGAAAGCTGAGTAGTCAGTAAGCAGTTTGATTTAAACACGCAATTAGTTGTGAATTAAGAGTTATTGTGAAGTACTCTCCAAGTAGTCTAATAAAGACCATTTTGCATTATTGAATATTGGAGATATTTATTCAACAGTTTAGCGATTCGAATGTTACCAGAAGGTTTGGAGTAAGCGGAATTTCCCTAAATTCTTTACAATATTAATGCGTTACCGTCTCCTATTACATTTAGTGGACGGGCGGCAAAGCCAATTACCGCTCACCTCCCCACAAATACGAACAGTTACCAAAAGTGAAATTTCTTCAGGGTTTTTAGCCGGGTAGGGATGTGACATTTCTTACTTTTGCACAATTAATTGGTCCTTGAACTCAGGGACTCAGGTACCCAATAGTGTTGGCCTGTGTGGTAGCACTGCGACTTTTCCGAATTTTCCCATACCCCAAACTATGTGACGTCCTTGGCTACATGTTCCCTCCCTCTTTTCAAAACCAACATTACCTGTTTAAATTTGCTGACTATTGGCAATATGAGTGATACATTTTATTTAAGTCCACCGAGCAGTTCAGGCGACACAGAAGAGCAAAACCCACGTCTATGAATCTAATAAAGCTAATTTTCAGAATTGTTTTATAAGACTAAAAGCTGGGATGGAAAATTTTTAAGAGTTTCAGAAATGCGAATTTTTTCCGATTTTGTAGCATTTTAGTTCTGGAAACCAGAACTCTAGTATCGGAATAACCAGCTATGGTATATCATCGATTCCTTGGAATATAGTTCAAAATCCGATGGCAATGCAATAATAAGAAAAAACTCCGATAGGTGGCGCATAGATAGAAATATTTCAAAAAATCTTATTTGTGGTGCGATTTGGCTCATATTTGGAACAAATATTACATACAGTTCGGTAGAAGTGGCATCAAAATACTTTGGAGTTCGAGGAGGGACAAGCATACGTGGCTCCGAGTTAAGTAAAGTCTTTGGAAGGATTATGTATTGAGGACTTAGATTGCAACAAATTGTCAGGAAATAGTACTTGTAGTAATAAGTCACTAAATGAACTAAAATAGAAATAATAGGCGATTAAATAAAGACCAAAAACTTGAAAATAAAATAATTTAAAAAAATTTTAAGCTAAACGGTTTAATGGAAAACACTGCTTATATTAAGTAGCAATAATACTAAAAGCTAGAAAATAATTATATAGGTCCTAGGTACTAGTCTTCACACTCGTCATCAATCTAGGGCGTTGGTGAGACAATTAAATAAAAGCGTTGGGCGCGTGAAATTTCTGAAAATGTTAGGCGTAGCATAACCTTATTAAGGTTCAGTTGGTTTCACTTAGGACTATCAATAAAAATTTGACGGCTCCAACGCTTTTATTTAATTGTCTCATCAACGCCCTAGATTGATGAGGAGTGTGATGACTAGTACCTAGGACCTACCTAATTATTTTCTAGCTTTTAGTATTATTGTTACTTAATATAAGTATTGTTTTCAATAAAACCGTTTAACTAAAAAAAATTTTTTATTATTTTATTAAATTAACACGTCTTATTACCTAAAAGCTGTCAAAATTTGCTAGTATCAGTCAATCAAAAAAAAAAAAAGTTAGAAGAAAAAAAACTTCGAGGTATGCAAGAATGTATGTTGAATATTAACTTTATAATGATCGTTTCCTAAAAAAAACTCACTATCGAAACTATCGACAGAGAAAAAGCAATTACAATCCATTGTTTTGCAGCTCTAGTGTTTAGAGGCTCTCGTCACCTCTACAGGTCGCATTGACATGATCGCAGAGTTCCCAAATTTTGCGGTTTTATGAAATTTATTTTATAAAATCTTTGCCACAAGTCTAGCAAATATAATACCAATCGTCAAGTCCTTAGTCAAACTGGGAATAAAGTTGCCCCATTTCGGGAAGAAAATCGTTTTTTACTAATTTCAGAAACAAATTAAATTTTTTTCCTTTGAGTTGCAGGCAGTAAAACAAAGCCCAGTGAAATCTTCTTACTTGTGACTTGATTCCCAAATCATATTCACTTGACACACGATAAATTCCAGCTGCTTATCGCCACATTAATTTGCATTCTTTATATGTATGTATGTTTGTTTTTGTACACTCGTATTAACCAAATTCATATGGCTTAATATAAAACCTGTTGCTTTGTTTTGTTCATTTCGGTGCTTCATTCGTTTGGATGGTGGCTAAAGAATGGCTTTTCAATTATGCTAAACTTCCTAATTTTATTGTGCTCCGCCTAATGCGGAGTTTGTCTACTAACCGTTCACGCCATGAGAGCTGTCAGCTTTTTACGTTTGCAGTCAACAAAAATATGAATGTTTATAGGCTACCGTTCACTTGGATGATGTTTGTATGTGCTTTTTGGTTGTCTGGCGAAATTCGAAACTTGTTGGGATTAAGTGTTCAAGCAGACTAGACTACGTACGCTTGTTCACGAACATATGCAAGTGGGCAAAATGGTTCTAGTGGCAGCATGCGATTTTGTAATCAGCTTAGGTAGTTTGTCATGGTTAGATTTAGCTAAGCACCAATATGTGGTAAGGTTAAAGCTAAGTATATACTTACGTAGCACAGTGTAACAAATAAAACAAAAGCTACATCCGTTCGTTAGGTCAATGATGTTATATTTGCTCTGCCGAGAGCCCGAAGAAGAGCGGTCACGAGGTACTAGCTGGGTACTAGATGTCAAAGAAACGCATGAGATCATTGCATCTATAGGACTGATGAGCTTCTCCTCTTCTTCTCTCAGCGCTGGCTCAGTACTATTTGAGAATTGATAGATACATATGACTTAATTATGCTTCTTACAGAATGTAAAGAGTTTTGACGAAACTGAACTACGTAAACTACTTTTGACCGCGATTATTATGAGAACGTTACACTGTGCAGCAAAATGAATTAAGTATTTTGTGAAAAGTTTAAGAATTCGGTGGTGACTGCATTGTCGCTGTTGCATGCAGATGGCAGCGCTTCTTTTAACTGACGATGACAATTATTGTTTGCTTTTGAGATGACTGCAGACGGCGGAGCGAGTGGAGCGTAGAATTGCAGCTGCAGCAAGTATTTTTGAGTTTTGAGCTCGTACGTTTAGGATGCCAGAAGCATTGACCTAAAGCTGCTTGTCATAATGAGTGTCGGGCTCAGCTAATAAAATCGCCAATTCTTTTTTATTTTGAACTCACCTTACTGTCTCTGGATACACAAATTCGCAACAGTTTATGCATTAGTTGAAACAACAATTACGACATAAAAAAAAAAGAAAATACTTGGCGAAATCTGTAGAATTAACAGAAACGCGGGAAATATTTAGTTGTCATGTATTAAGTTTTTTTTTGTTTATGTTTCGTGGAAGGAGGAAATGCTTTATGCATTGACCGGCATATCTAAGCCTCACTGCGGGACTCTCCGAGAGTAGGACTCCTTACTCCCATGAAGGGCTACCCACTAAAACCTAACCTCCCACGGCCCGCGCAAATCCCCGTATCTGGGACCGCGTTTGGCATTACTTCGGGTACGGGTGCGCGCTACGTGAGCTCTATGGCTACTCTCACCCTAATGGGCTAGGCATCCATCTTCTCGTTTATTGATAAGTACATGCCTCACATATGTGCTGACGGTATACCATCTGTCTATTCGGCAGGTCATGTTATTGATGACACTGCCCGGGGATAGGTCGCCAAGTACCTCTACCTCTACCTACCCTCCCTCCCTGATCGGAAAAGTGACCGCATTCGAAGGAGGTACATCCTCTATTTTCCCACAGTACAGGCAGCTGGGATTATCAACCTGGTAAAAGTCTACCTTGCTAGCGTCGAATCGATTCTTCTCGCTCCTCATGGTAACAGCAGCTCGACTCGCTTTCGATCCGTTGTCGTATATTGCTTTTCTTTTCTCAACGAGAAGAAATATCGGCATAATTTTCGCAACGACCAGGACAGCTTCAGTCGAGACCGTGCGGTAAGCGGAAGCTTTTCGCAACGTCCCTCTGCGTTGGACCGAGGTGAGGGCGACTCGGTTCTTCCGGTATTTCATTGCGTTCGCCCAGATTTCTGCATCGTATAAGAGTATAGAATCCGATTTCTGCACCGTATTAGAGTATAGAACCCGAGGCTGATGCAAGCAGCTTCATTGTGCATGGCTTTAGACCACCTGTATTTGCCATTAATCTACTCAAATTCGCTATTGTGCGCGCAGCTCATTCGCAGGCTCCTCGTATGAAATCCGATAACGTGAATTTGGTGTCTAACCTCACTCCCAGATATTTCGTTGAAGTGAGTATTTCTATCATATTCCTGGTAGTGGGAATCCGTCTCTTTGTGAGGATGACGATCATCGTTTTTGCTGTTACTAGCTGAAGACCGTACTCAGCCATCCATCTATTTACATTACGCATCACCTGGTTTAATTTTAGCTGTGCCAGCTCACAGCTTGGTGCTGTCATCACATCTGCCACATTGTATGCAAAAGCAACGAGGAGGGTGCTTTCTGGCATGTCTAATCGAAGAAGACTCTCGTAAGTTATATTCCAGTCAAGTACTTAGTACCTGTTTACACTATGGACACATTCAGTTTATGTGAGGTCTTTATTGACAAATGGATCAACTAATGTACCTAAGGTTTTCAACAAAAATACTTCAGATAAAGATATTCAACAAACAGAGGCGCTGTCGCTGATGCGTGCTTACATTAACTTTGATTTTTTAGAGTTCTTTTCGTGATTTTAACTCAAGTGGGTGTAGCGGTATGAGGTGTGAATAGAAGCAGAAAAAATCGTTTAAAAAATAGTTTTCATTTGTCATCTAATGGCAGCTAAAAAATTGTGATATCGGACTAGCCGGCTGTCAGGCTAATCGAAGTTAATTTGATTGAAGAACCAAAAAAAAAAAACAAATGCTGCCATCATGCTTCTTTGTCCTTCATACTTTCAATTAGGCGCGATTAAGAAATTCATTCGACATTGACAGCGCAGTGATAGAAAAATTTATTTACCATAATATGACAAAGCCAAAACCTTTGAGTTTCCACTTAGCAGATCGAATTTCTTTGACTTAATTAAACGGATACATGAACGCGAATGAAACCAAACCCATTTATCCAAACTTGCTTACGGCCAAGAAACTTTAAATGGCCCGCATGTTTTAGATACAATGTTGCTCTATGATAATATAAATAATAATTTTTATTGCAAATTTCACTGGCAGGACCAATTTCCTATGAAATTAGATGGAAAGCAGCTTGGACCTAGTGCACCACATACTTCGAACCAAACAAATGTAAACGAGTTGTATCAAATTACATTTGTAAGCATCAGTGCAGTTAAACTCGAATGTATATAAATGCGCATTAGGGTGTACCTTACTTTTTTTTTAACGGGTTACAAGCCGCAGTGACCCCCCCCCCCCCCCCCGACTTATGCTTAAACTTTGTGTTTGATAAGGCCATAACCGTTTCTTTCAAAAAAACTGCTCAAGTTATCTTTTTCATTTATACTTAACTTATTTATATTTGCGAGCAGAAGATTTCAATGTGTGACTTTAAGAAAGCTTTTTTACACTCTTAAATTAGCTTCACTCGTATAATTGTATGTATTTATTTTTATACCAAATAATAATAAAAAATGTTACGTACACGCACCGGTACCCGACTTTTCAGATGGTATGAATATGTCTGCGTGTAATTGGTTGGTTTTTTATAAAGCAAAGAGCTTGTTTTTTTTTTTCAATTTATCATAAACAATACCGAAAAACACATAAAAAAGTTTGATATATTCCATAATAAAATTGTTTGTATTCCTGAACAATTAAGGGCAAATTACATTCGAGTTGCGTCGTTTTGGTGCTTACGTTTCGTCAGCAGCCTACTTTGAACACACACACCTAAACTATTTTTAACTGTTCCTACATAATTCTACATAACGACCAAATTCAGAAGTGGCGTAGTAATTTTGTTACGTAACTCATATCTTCATCTCCCATCAGTTACAACGTGATCTTTTGGGAAAACTTTCCGATATACGCTCCAAAGCATTTTGGAATAATTCCGAACACATTCTGTCTTTATGAACTTGAGGCATATTTAATTTCATAAACGTCTACAGAAGAGTGCACCTCACAACCCTGACTTGCAGAAGTCCTGACAAGGTACAATGCAAACAGTTCATAATAGATAGAATTTGAAGTGAATGGCAAATAAAATTACAGACAAATTAAAATGCAAGGATGGGGCGCTCTCCATAATCTGCGCTTTTCTGAAAAGAAAGTGCACACTTTATTTTGCTCGTCGAATAACTTTGCACTTTATATGCTCAACTGAGCAAAGCTCACAGAATGTATTAAGTTTTCTCGCATAACGGTAACTTATACCAGCATACATTAATCGAGATCAATCAAAATGATCAGAGTGAAAAAAGAAACTCATTTAGCTATGTCCGTTTGTCCGTCCGTCTTTCTGTGAAAACGATATATTGAGTAAATTTTGAGACATCTTGTGAAAGTTTGATATGTGTCTTTCTTGGCACTCATCTCCCATCTCTATTTAATATGAGCGAATTCGGACAATTACCACGCCCACTATTCGTATATATCAAAAAACACTAAAAATATGACTATTCAGTAAACAATGCAACTGCAGTGACCAAATTTCATGCACACACACAGAGAAAAAATAATTGTAAATCGAACAAAGTTTATTTAGTTAAAGAATTTTGTATGGGGCCCAAGAAACTTGTATATCCAACCAAAGTGTTCACACAATTTATGCTCGACAATGGAAACAAAGCTTTGGCAATTTATTACCTAACATATTTATTATTTATTGATGATTATTAGAACAATTAGGACTGTGATATAAACTGTAAGATTTAATAATTTAGGTGTAAAGTTTTAATGTTAAAAATGTATAATTATGTAAAATATGGAATTTTTTGTCGCAGACGAAGACGCCTAGTTGTCGTTAAAGGTTACAATGAACTTATAAAGTATTATATTTCTTTACAGTCAATTTATTTTTTACTTTTTAGTTAATTTTATTAACCAATAATAAAAGCTTATTTTTAAAAAAAGTTTATTTCTTTAATTTTATTTTTGTTCATTTTTTTCCCACGAGTATAGGACAAAAACGGTCCATCCCCCCAGAGGTCCATTGTAGACGGATAAGGCCTTCAGTATAACAGGGTTCGCCCTGGTACCCTGAGGCGCAACGTTAGCGATATGAAATTTTTATACACCCTCGACACGTGCTCACTTTGGCATTGGGTCATAAATACTAATAATAAATCAGAAAAAATCCACATTCATAACCAACAAATTTTCTCTGTGGCAGAGATCGGCATCAGGTAACTTTTTTGATACTCTAATATATCCGCAGCAATTTGAGTATGAGTACGTATAAAGCAACCAAGCGCAGCTAGCCTGATCTATTCGGTCTCTCATGAACTATTCTCGTGTTTGGTCTGCTTTGGTATGAAATTTTAATTGAAATACGTGGCAAAAGTTTGCTTCGATGGGTGAATTTCAAAGCACAACTGCTAGCTCAGCTAATCAGTTATCAGCTGAGTGAAAGAAATCGTGCTTTTGAAACGACACGTTGAGCCAAACGTCAACAACCAATCGATAAAAACGTGGAGTGAATGGAGCGGAAAATTTTTGTTGCAACTGTGCGGTCCAAGAAGTTATCACTAATCAACTTCCCCAGCAGTTGTGATTTTGGAATGCACCCCATGCTTTGTTGAACTCATTCAAATGAATTTGTATATATGTATGTGCATACACATGTTCACGTGTTTTTGCAACAACAAAACGTTAAATACATACATACATACATAAGAATATACAGATTTTCGAGAATACATATCGTATGTGTTTGCCAAAAGTGGCTTCACTTCGGATATCAGCATCTTCGGTTGTCAGATCTTTCGCGTTCAACGATAACGCGGTGTCAGGATGAAAAAAACTCTCAACCAAATTACTGATACGAATCACTACGTTTAAATAACCCTGACTGAGTATGAGTACACGATTTTTTATATCATGATCCGAATATATTGAGGCATATTCATAATCGAAATAAAATGTGACTAAGTTAGTTGAAGCATTTTTACAGAGAGCACATATAAAATTGTGTCAGAGTTAACTATCTTAAAATCATATTTTATTGTGACTTTGCCTATGTCGCGTTCAGTTTCCAACTACTCATTGCAGATCTCTGCTCTGTTTTAAAATAAAATTCCAACTTTCGCTTAGCTAAAATTCCATCGCCATAAATCTGTAAAACAAAATCAAGTGCGCAGAAAAGTATGGAACATTTAGCGGTAACAGCCTAACTTCTACGTTCGTTGTATACACAAACAGAGCGAAGTTACCTACGTTCCTGAGGACTTAGGCTTTTATGCCAAGGTGACCACAAATCTTTACAGAGAACTCTGTTATCGATTAATTTATCGAATTCTCGCAAAGTAATATTACATTGTCATCGGAGTTATACATGCGTGCAAAATTTCAGCTCAATCGGACACCGGGATGTGTATCAAATTTAACTCGCAAGATTTGATTACAAACAACAGCCAAGTGAAACTAAATAAAAGCTTCTAAAAAGAATTCACTTATCGTGAAAAAACTAATTTCCCTCATAAAGAGCAATAATTCTTATAAAAGTGGGCAAAAGAGCTTAATAAACAAGCCCACTTTTAATGATGATTTGGGTCAAAAAACTAAGCTGAAATATTTTATAGAAGCTTCCAGCTGAGGACTTAATGTTTCACTACAATCGCACTTAGAGACCCTTATTTTTTCCTTTAGGGAGGCTTAAAAATATATATATGTACAAACGTAAATAAATTTAATTCAATTTACTGCACTTACGAACCGCGTCCACCTGATCTGCACATCTACTTCAACCACAATTGGCAAAACCACCATAGTGTGCAACACCTTTTGGCCACTGCATTTACTAATCATTTCATGCAAATCGGAAATGGCGCTACTAAAATAAGGAACATCGCTGGCAACAAATATGCGAGCACATTCTCAACTGAATCAACAATTTGATGCTAAAGTGCTTAGCTCGCCCCAAGACCACATTGCAGCAGTCGCTTGTATTATTTTTAAATTGCAATACTGGAAGTCTAGCAATCAGGCAGGCACATTATTTCTGGCAAGAGCCTGCAGCAAATACTTGGCCTATGCAGTGTACTTCATGCCGTACTTGGCGCGCATGCGCATCCCGACTGCGCATTCAATTTCCATAGCCACTCGATCGTTGGAGATGATGTATGCCTAACTTTTACTTGTTCCAAATACTATGGGGTACAGGCGTTTTAACAACAATTTTTTGATGTTGTTATTGCTAATGTACAAATGCAAGTTGGTCATGTTGCACGCGTTTAGTTTGTTGTTGCTATTATTGCTACTGTTTAAATAATGTTTACATATCTCAATCAGTGCCGCTATCACCTTTGCGACCTTACACACCAACACCGCCACCATCAACGCCAAACGACGGTGCCTACCGTTGTGGATCCACCCCATTCATGATGAAACATCACCGTCATATGTACCAAACTATTACTACGGCAACATTGGCTTCAGTATAAACTTTTCTGTTACCAAAAGCAACTGCGTCTTGCAATGGATGTCTATTGCTAAAACTGTTCGTCCATTATGTTGTTTCGTTTTCTTGATTTTTATTTTTTTAGCTGAGAACATCTCCACTGAGCTTGTAAGTTTACCATTGCGCTGCTTCATAGCGTTGTGTTTTTTTAGTTGTTGGTCGTGTCTATGCCTCAGTGTCTGGGTGTCTTAGCGCCTTGGTGGCATGGGTTGCTGCTTTGTGGCATGGTCTTACATGTTGGTCGCGTGGCACACTAACTGGCGACGCTACACACATTCAAACAAACAAACAAAGGTTCACTGCAATCGCTTGCACTCAGTGCCATTTTACAATCTGTTAACAATGGTTATAAATCCATTTGTAGTTGTGGCAATTTATGCCAACACCTATTAAGTTGTTACATTCAATTGTCTGATTTTTTATGATCTCATTGACACAAATCAACACATTCACAAAAGGACGCTGCATTTGCAAAATGAGCTTAATACATATGATTAAAGATCACAGCCAATTTGTACTTATGGATATGTGTCTATATTTTACCTCATAGATTGAGAGTTCAAAGCGGTCATGGAATGGAAAGATGTCTTAATCCTGTGGAAGTACGCACAAATTTATTGAAGATTAAATCGTTCTTTGGGGAGTAATTACATGTGTTTGTTGTTGTAATTGTTTTGGTGTTAATGTAAGGAACCATCTCCAAATAATGCACCACCTAATGTGGGCGTGATAACCAGTACTAATAGCAAGTTATTTTGTTAGCTCAGAGTTTATTTCAAAAAGGACTCATGTCAGGTTCGCTCTGACTTAAAACGATAACTTGTTGTTCTCCAAGTGGGCCTTAAAAAGGCAGCTTTTCATTAGATTTCGGTAGTTATAGCGCTTTCAAATCAAATGAACTTTTTTAATTAAATTAAACATTTTTAAGATCAAATCAAACTTTTTTCAAGTCAAATTAAACTTTTCCAAATCAAACGAAACTTCCAACAACTTAAAAAAAACCTGATTATTTTTTGGTCCTTGGGATCTACAGTTTTCGAATTGTGCTTTTACAACAATTGCGCTTTTAAAAGTATACTGTAGTAATTTCTTATATTCAAATCTATTAGATGACAGGGTCTAAGGTCAAATTTATCTTGAAAGCGATTTCAGCATAAACAAATTATCAGTTATCTATAGCTAATAAAAAATTCTCACTCTATTCGCCTTAATTTTCCGCTGCCAGTCAAGTCGCCCACGGTTTACTAAAAAGAAGCATTAAAAAGCTCTAAGAGTAATTTCGTTAGAGGTCTCCAAATTCGGGCTAAGCAACATCGAAAATTTAGAAAACAAGTTTTTTAAGCGGGGTTGCCCCTTGGCGGTGATTTGGTAAATACTTCGACTGGTTTTTCTGCCATGAAAAGCTTCTCAGTGAAAACTCATCTGCCTTGCAGATGCCGTTCGAAGTTGGCGTAAAACATGTAGGTCCCGTCGAACCAATTTGC
The DNA here is from genome assembly GCF_040869045.1 of Eurosta solidaginis. Taxonomy (NCBI): domain Eukaryota; kingdom Metazoa; phylum Arthropoda; class Insecta; order Diptera; family Tephritidae; genus Eurosta; species Eurosta solidaginis. Next base: position 388,551,383 of record NC_090319.1, on the reverse strand, counting down.
AGGAGAAATTAAAATGAGCACAACGTAAATTGGAAAAGAGCTCGGCCTAAATTTCTTCCGAGATAAATCGCGCCAAGTATTTTACTTCTCGAGTTCCAATAAATTTGGTATATATTTGCTTGGGTTTACTATTTGTTTCTAGGACTTCTATGACAGCAAAATTTATAGAAATTTGAATTCCACAGTTTTTCCAAAAATCTGCTGTCAAAGAAGTCCTCCAGTAAGTCATTTATTCGGGTATTAATTTCTTTTGGCACTGCACCTCTTGCTCTTGTCAGCGTTCAATAGATGCTTTTCGCGCACGCATGGCGGTAACATTTCTAAATTTTTCTGCGCTGAGGTGAGAAAGTGTCTTCTTTTCCTTGGCGAGAAAGTGTATTTCTATAGTCCCCGAAACGTTCAGGACGACATAGCGCATCTCTAATGGACCGCGATAAAAGGTGCTTGGTACACGTGTTATGTTATTGCATCAACCAAGATTTCTGTTGCATAAAAAAGTATAAAATCCAAAGCACATACAAGTAGCTTTCTTATTTCTGATTTGGCCCATCTCTGTTTGCCATTAATAGGCTCAGATGGTGTGCGCAGTCTCCTCGCAAACCTTCTTGAAGGGGTTCTGGGAGGGTTGTCCTGTTATTTGACCTCATCCTAAGGTAAGTATTTAGTGTAGACCTGTGTTACCTCTTGTTGGTCTCCAAAAACCACATTGATGATGATGGTAATTCGCCTATTCAAGAGAGTCACGAAGCCCGTTTTCGCAGTCGCCAGATGAAGACTCTGTTAAGTTTTGTGCCACGAAAAAAGGCTGTAATATCTAGCATCTCAGTCGCCCGGGCTTAATACAACTTCTTGCGCTAATCCCATGATATCCTCAGCATTCTTAAGCCTTGATTTAGCTTGTAAGTGAGACAACGATTTTTCTTAATGAAAAGTTTGGTTGACAATTAACCCTTTTGCATCTTTATTCAGAATCGGTATTCCAAACAAGAGTTGTAGAAATTTTCAGATCTAGTAGTGAATCCAAACCGTTAAGGCCTTAAGTTTAAGTTACCAATCCAAAATCCTAGGACCGAATTCATCAGAACTTTTCAGATTTCATTTATATTAATGCTGTGTAAACTACTTTAAATTTTGAGATGTTTGAGAACTTTTGTTATCTTTTCTTGGTCTAATCTGACCAAACTAGAATCAGTAATAGTTATGTAAATTGAATCTGTTTTGTTTTTTATGGCAATTTATTTACTTAAAATAATAGTGAAATGATTTAGCTTCATTAGCATGTATAATATTAAATTTGTCATGTAAAAGGTCCTACCATGGCCTACCAAACCGCCATATTAGCTAAGCGAGCTAATGGAGACCGCGTTCACGGATGGAGGAGGGAATTAGCTGCGACAGTGAATGTTTCATTAAAATTCGACGAATTAAAATGCGGAATACGAAATCGTCGAATCGCCAATAGAGCATGGCGGCAAAGCAAAAAAAATACCAACGATACACAACTAGCAAAGAATAGTAAAATAAAATAGTAGTAATACACTACCAATAGCACCAACAACACTAGAATGGGGAACAACTACGACGACGGCAACAGCGACAGCGACAGCGACAATAAATCGTTTTCTAGGAAATCCAGTTTTGGCATCTAAACTGGATTTAAAAGCGTTTTTTAACGTTTCGCTTTTTATACGCGCACAAGCAGCAGCACAAAAACAAATGCAACAACATTTACAACAAATTTGCGCAATGCTCGTGGTACTCAACAACAGTCAACTTAGTAACAATAACAAAAACAACAATACAAAAAGTTGACGATTCGCAGTGATTGCTAAAAATATTGTTGATATTGTTGTTGTTGCAGCAACTGTTGTTGTTGTGTATGCAACAAGTGATGAATATGGAACTTGGCTTTGACTTTGAGACATGACTTTGGCCCCTGCGACGCATAAAAGACCAAGACTGGTCATTTGTCGTGTTCATTGTTGTTGTTGTTGCTGCATGAGCTGAGCCTGCTTTTAGGCATTTCTGATGCTGTTCGCTGTTGCTGTTGCATGTTAGTGCACTTATGTATATGTATTTTTGTTGTTTCTGTGATTAGTTTTTACTAACTTCTGTTAGCAGCTAACTACAATGAGCCGCTTTTGTTGTTGTTGACATAGCTGTTGACTGTTTTTCGTCACTCACTCATTCACTCCACATTACATCACGAATGCAACCACAGAATTGGTCAAGCTAAACAAAAATGCTAACAAATAAATTGGTACATTCATACATATTTATAAAAGTATTCATACATGCATGTAAATATGTATGTTTATACTCACTAGACACATACACAAACATCTGAGATCAAACACCCCCAAAAAAATTTCCTGTTTGGATTCTTTTTGATTTTTGGTTTTTCAACCTCAAAGTTTTTTAAGCTATTGCATAGATTTTATCGCGGGCTTGGCGACTAAATCAATAAAAACCGTAACGGATATTTGTCAAAAAAGGTTCGAAATGGTTCGAAAAGGTTCGAAAAAGTTCCGGTGTTAGCAACAGGCTGATTACATAAAATTGGATCTATTTATGCGAATATTGGTTGTTTTCTTTGGTGTACATTTATCTTCACTACTGCGCTGTAGAGGGCACTGATAACCGCCAGATGCCAGATGACCTGCATGCTAGATGATGCACACCAACAAACTAGAGATATTCGCCGCCGATAAACGCCGCCGCCGATTAGGGTCGTTTTTCGCACGCCGCCGCCGAATGTCAAAAATATCGGCGCGGCGCGGCGGCGGCGTCCGGCGCGTTACTATATTTTCTACTCGTTTAAGACTGTTTAGGCCATTTATTGTTCATGTCGAAAATTGGTCGGATATGGTCGAAAGTGGTGTCAACGGATGCGCATCACTGCCAGTTATAAGAAACTAATTGCGAAATTTAACTCTTGCTAACTGTAACTGAAATGTTAGTTTTGTTTTTCACACTTAATCCTTCAACACCCAAGTCTCCCGGTTTGAGATTTCCTAAAGTTGGCGGCCCTATCCAAACTAGTCCCTTGGAGTGAATCACATTGATTATAGCCTATCAACCAAGTTTAAATATCACCTACACTTTACGGCTCCTTTTACAAATGTGAATATGTAGGCACATATATATATTTGTCCTTCGCAAGAACACTCAAAGTGATGAAGGAAAAGCTTTCCCAAGACAGTCGAACTAAGGACCGTGTGTTCTACTACCCTAACGTAGTGGACAGTCGAACTAGTCTGAAAACTGAAGCTACGCCATCCATAATGAGCTCTTATATCATAAGGCCGGAAAACAGAAGTTAACATCTTTCAACTTAAAATTGGTCGACTTTCATTATAAAATATCGTTTTGATTTAACGAAGACTATTGAAATCAATGTTGTGGATACAAACGTCTGCAAACTTTGGTCTACATTTTAAAAATTTTATCCAGGGTCCTTGTAAAATTTTAATTATGTAGATGCGCCGAAGATTATACGATTTTCACCCATTACGCAATGACATCCACTTAGCCTGCTTATGATTTCGAGGGCGGCATCTTTAGCTGAATAGTCACTCCCTAACATTTCAAGGTGTTTCTCTGGTGTAGCTCGGCATCCGTTGGAAAATCTTTGGAGCTACACCTATAGCTTCTAAGAAAGTGACGTCAACGAAGGTATGAGTTCGAAGTCGCAGTCATATAGCTTCTGTGCTGGTATATGGTGTGAGGGTCAGGAGGCGTGGTAGAGACTGTTGGTCGGGATTGCTACTGTTCGCACATCGGGAATAGCTCTTAAAAACAGCCGAAACACCTGGAGGCGCCCTGTACCACGAGAGTTATGAGTATTAAAAGACCATTAATAGCAACCGTAAGTCGCCTTTGTGCGTGGCCGCCAAGGAGCCACAAACGATTTAAAGGAATTGTGTTCGCGACGATTATTAGGACAAAAGTGTGACTATGTATCTCTATTTCTTTTCAGCAGACGCAGCAGTACCAATTCCAAAGACCGGGGTTAGGTTCGAAGCCTCTCTGGAGTAAGCGAACGAGGGACAATCCCTCAGCAAGGAGCTACTCCTGAAAATTTTTGAACGGTCTGCGAGATCTTGAGGCAAAAACCCCGGATCTTTCCGAAATGGCCAACACGTCGATTTCCTTAAATATATACAAACGCCGCCGCCGCCGATAAGGTGATCGGCGTAAACCTCTACAACAAACACACACGCTGTACATAATTGCCTTTGTTGCTGTTGAGCTTAGTACAGTAATTACGTACATAGTTGTTCCCTTTGATTTTAAGCTATTGCATAGATTTTATCGCGGGCTTTGAGCGTGGCGACTGAATCAAAAAAAACCGTAACTGATATATGTACATAAAATCATGGAATAACATCTGTTAACAACAGCAAAAGTTTCGGTGTTAGCAACAGGTTGATTACATAAAATTAGATATATTTATGCGAATATTGGTTGTTGTCTTCGGTGTACATTTATCTTCACTATTGCGCTGTAGATGGCACCCAGTGGCACACCCCCTGGAACCCGCCCCGGCGGTTCTCCATACAGAAATTTCAAAAAATCGCCGGTTTTGCACTTTACATGCACTTTACCCCCAGGGGGGTTCCAGGGGGTGTGTCACTGGCATCGGTGGGTCGGGCCTCCAAAGTTAGTGGGGGTCGGTCATACATTTGGACTCGATTGGAGCACTCTAAATGGGTCAAAGTGGGATTTTTCAAAATTTACCCCTACCTGGGGGGGGGGGGGGGCATCAGAATTCGTTTTAGAGGTATGGTTCCTTCGGCAAAGTTTCTTATTTTGATCCCTAGAATACGATTTTCACAGAGCAATAAGCGATTTTTAAATCGACCCGCCCTAATGTACATATCTTGTAAGATAATAATAAAAAATTTTTAACCAATTTTAACTTCTCATTTATTCAATAAAAGTAAAAAATTTGTTTTCTTATCGGCCACCACGCTTAAAATTTTTGACTTTAATTAATATCAAAGACAAAACTTGAATTAATATCAAAGAAAACAAAATGTTGCATAAATATTATAATTGCATAAGTTGATAATATGCAATAGCTTTACCGTGGCAGTCCCCGAGTGCCACACGTCCTTTTTTTCCAAAGATGGGCTAACGAAAAGAAGACTGGCCTGACCCGGGCTAATCTTGGGCAAACAAACCACATAGTTTTTACTAAAAATCGCGCTTCCAGGTGCCAGCTGCACACGGCCGCTGAGCGCTGCCACATGTTGCCATATTAGAGAGAAGCAACACAAATTCTGTTATTAAATGCTCAGAAACAATAAGGTTTATCGCTTATAAATTTTTTTGTTGGTTCAAACTTACATATATTTATCTACTATTTGTTTAGTCTGAAATGCGATAAACCTCTGTTCATTGGTAATGATTTTGAGGATTGGTAGTAGTCATATTGGTAGTGGCACCACTGGCAACAGCACCGATTGCAGACACTATTTTGTGCAGTAATGTCATAAATAAATTGCGCCAACAATTGTCAGCACACTGTGGCATCTATTACTTAGTTAGCTACTAACAGTTGTCGTACACACTCGCATGAATTAGACTGTGTCAGAGAAATTTTCTCACTCAAACAGGCTAAAAAATATATTGTGACGAATATTAGCAACACTAAGGCATACTATCATCTCTAAGCCGATACGTAGCAGTCACTTGTATCTACATAAACAAATCAATCATTATGTCTACACATATGTACATACAAGAAGCGGAGAGATATGCACAAACACATGCATATATCTGAGATGCTCACAAAGTATACAATCATCGGTCGAAGCATCACTCACATATACACGCGCATATGAGAAGCTATAAATGTGCATCTGTAGTAAAGCTGGTAAACAAGTAGTAAATTCTAGAAGTAGAAACGCCTAGAAGTATGCCGACGAGGAAACGGAAGAGTATAAAAGCAGCACCAGCTGTGGCATGAGAATCAGTTTGCTTTAATCACGCTTTTGGTTGTGAAGTGTTATTGCGAAGTACTTTCAAGTAGCCTAATAAAGACCATTTTTGCATTAATGAATATTGGAGTTATTTATTCAACAGTTTAGCGATACGAACGTTAGTAGAAGGTTGCAAATAAGAATGTTTAACGCATTGACGCAAATGGATATTAACGCAATTCTAATTCTTTTATTGAATTTAATACCTAAAACTAATAATTGGAAATTAAAGGCTGGTACTTCACACAGCAAATATGATGATGTAAAAGATAACTAACTATTGTGGAATAGAAAGAAAATTTAATGAAATGAAATTTGAATAGTTAAGTTGAAGAATATAATTCGGGACTTAATCCGTCCTGCGACCGCGCAAGGGCTAGGTGGGATTCGAGAACCAATCTGACGCGAGTATGGTGGTGACCGCGCAAGGGTTAGATTGAGTTAGGGGATTACCGCAGCGCAAGTGCTACCTCGGATGATTGATATTTACAGATATAACTTACGGTTGTGGGTGAATACTTCCTTTTATTTTCCCTGGAGTTGGCGTAGGTGATGATGTTCGTACTCGCTCCGTAATTAATGATCCGATGAAGATTTAATATTGGTTGATGATATCTGCTTAGCGTTCCACGTAAACAAGAGAGCGAGTTAATGCATTGCACTTGTATTTATAGTATAGATTAGTGATGGAAAGCAATTCCAACACTGTTGACTGGAAGCACTGGATGGCAACTCCAGTCTGCTCTACCGCCATAACTAGTGAAGTGAACGCAAGTCACTTGGAGAAGTGATCGCAAGTCACAGGTGGGGTTAGGTGACAAAAGGTCAATTAAGGACAGGAATATCATTTGCTATTTAAGTGAGTACAACTCACTTAAACAAAGAGGAAGACCACTAAAATTCGTTACAAAATAAAACACTAATAGATAACATGACATTATCAAACGTTTTATACTAAAATATATACAAAAGATAAAATTGCATCTATTTAAGATTTATTTTTGGTCTCGGTCTCATTATTCCCTATTGCTTTCAAAATTTCTTCGTTGGTACTGAATATTTACGAGATTGATAGTACCATATAGTAAACCAACAAATAAACAAATAACATTATAAATTTATCTTTCGAAAATTTGTGGACGATTTCGGCTCGATTAATGCCTCGGTTTATTAACGGAAAAGAGCTTTTTCAGGTCAAGTCTCTGATGTATAATATTTTTGTTTCGGGGCCCTATAAACATGAGTCACTAACTTAGGAGCGATTTATTGCAACTATTTCTCGATTCGGTCTAATGTACTGCATATATTCATATGTGATGTATATGAAAAGCAAATTTTACTTATTTGATAACCCAGGTAGCAATATTATTTTAGAAATAAGTGGTTAAGAGGGAGAGGAAGACAATTAGAAGGAGGTAAAGGGATTGGACAGAGATTGAGTGTTGAGTAAAAGACGTAGATGAAGTTGTTTTAGAGAAATAAATTATGTCAAAAATGAGCGAAGAGTGGGAGAAGAAACTTGTGAGCAGACAAAAGCCTGTGATCGAAATGGCAAGACCAAAATATGAAAAACAAAGTATTATATATATTGATAGTCATATATAAGACCAACTGAGCCTTAATAAGGTTATGCTACGCCTCACATTTTTAGAAATTTCACGCTCCCAACGCTTTTATTTAATTGTCTCATCAACGCCCTATATTGATGAGGAGTGTGGTGACTAGTACTTAGGACCTACCTAATTATTTGCTGCCTTTTAGTATTATTATTACTTTATGTAAGTATTGTTTTCAATAAAACCGTTTAACTTAAAAATTTTTTTTAATTATTTTTTTAGTATTGATAAGGCTAGCGGGGTTGAAACTGTTCAATAAACATTTAGTGTGCATGCACATTTGCAGCCTCTAAATAAAATGCCATAAATGATTTTCAGTAGTATTTTGTTGACAACCATTTCTTTGGCTTTTTTGCAGAATATGAGCAAATACAACGGCAGCACGACAGCCACTGCACCAGCCAAAAGCGTTATGTCGTTGACCAATGACAAAATGGCATTAAAAGCAGTGCAAAAACAATAAAAAAAAGTCGTATACAGTAGCACAGCAGAGCAAAAAACGCTACTTTTAAGAATTTCAAATGCTTTCTTGGTAAATTAACTAAAAATGCTGAAAACGCCGCTTTACTGCTGCTGCCATTCGCCTATCCATCCAACAGCCTGGATCGATGTCAATAGCCAACAGCAAACATTCACTATGAAACGCTTACAAACGAGTCAATATATGTATATGTAAGTACATATGTTTGTATACATTACAAATAAACAATACATAAAAAGCGTAATTTCCTATTTTACTAATGTCGCCATTAACGATGTGGCTTAAATGCATTTTTAACTCGCCTCATAATTATGCTTAAGTTTTGTTGTGGCGGCTGTCGCCAAATGTGCGGACACTATTGGACACCACCAATCCCTCCACCTCTTTGCTTAGCAAGTGCAAATAACTTGTTGCCGATCATTGTTGTTAACTTGTTTTGTGATTTTATAATTAGGATTTCATTTGAAATTGCAACTGGAATTAGTTTTCTTATTATTATTTTTTTCTTGTTCTTCTTGCTCTTTAACTTAATCGTGTTCTTAATTGTTGTTTGCTTGTTCTTGCAACATTTTTTGTTTGTTTTTTATTTATGTTTATATCTCATGTTTGGCATATTCTTATTTAGAGTGTTTCTTTTTGTTCATTTGATAAGAATATTTAATTCTAGTTCGAAAAGTATCTAAGCATTGGCAGCATTTAGTTACAGCTCATCGACGCGTCGCCATTCGTCGATTTGGGATGCAAGAGTTCTTGGAAAAATTGTAGCAATAAGCGATTTATGCATGAACAAGGATTACTAACAAGCTTTAAGCATACACACGCTCCTACCTACATACATACATATATAGGATGATAGTACACTTTTTGTATTTAGCACAATACTATATATTATAATACCATATTTGCACCTCTTCATGGTTGTTGTTGTAAGTCGTATTTTTGTACAAACATGGTATAATACCACTACAAGCTTCTGTATGTGTGTACATTAATTGCATTTAATTTCTTGCGAGCGCTATTACTAAGTATGCAAGTACATGTGTAAGACAAGGTTTCAGCCGGCAAATATTCCATGAAAGGTCGTAAATATCTTAGAAGAAGAATTAACAAAATTCGTTTTATTCAGTAGGCACCTCAAATATTTAAGTTCCCTTAAGGACTGTATGGATACTTAAATGTCATAGTACATTCACAGTAAAAACTGAATTTCCAATCAAAACAGTGCAAACTTTATTGCATCTTGAAACAGTTATGGGCTGTACTTCAAAGAGTGATTTTTGTCAAAACAAAAATTATCACCCCCCAATGTCTCACGAGAACTAAAATCTTTTTTTAAACTAGTAGGAAAAACTTAGAGCTTACTACATATTTCACTCCAAAATTTATTTTAAACCAATTCTTTCTCACTTTAAAATCAATCAAAAGGCAAAGGCATTGGACCAAAGAATGCAAACTAGTTTAAGATTTCACTGTCTTCCATCTAGAATACCAATTATTCCGCCCCAAATTGTTGCAAAATGTTAGGTTAGGTTTGATTAGTTATTCTGGCTGCCTGGCAGGCCATGGGGCACGCTTTGGTCAGCTAGCCCACTGCAATACCACTGAATGAGCTAATGTCGTTCCTTTTGTTGTTGTTTCTGTAGCGATATAGACACTACTCGAAAGTTTTATAGAATGTTATTGGGGTTGATTGTTCTTTGTCGCATATTAATCCGATACTAGCCAGAAGATCCCGGGACAATTTAATATGACCATGTTTAACCTTCTAGGCCACCCCCCTTCCCTGCTGCCTAGTTCCATGAAAAACTCAGGGTCGCCACAGCTTTTCCTCCAAATATGTATTTGGTACACTCATAAATATTTGTAACAGAATTCCGCTCTTGGAAGTAAGGTTGCCAATGGGTTGCGGAAGCTGTGAAGCTGAAAAGCTTTGTATTGTGCTTGTCAACCCTATGAATCCCATAATGACTTTCCTTTTTTATATATCAAAAAAATTTAACCAATGTCCGTTTCAGCAGAGCAAAGCTTTGCTAAACATCCACTAAAGTGCTAGCTCAGACACTCCATGCCTGTTCTGGCTAGAGCCGGATATATGCAGAGGAAATGTTGAACAATTTCTATATTCTCTTCCTCCATGCAGCTTCGACAGAGGTGTACTCCCATGAGGTCGTATCCCGATAATTTCCCGATAAACAAAAAAAAACGATTAAAATTAATAAAGAAGAGAGTTCAGTTCTAATTTATGCGAGGTAAAGTTTTGAGAGACACTTTAAAAATAAATACCCAACTTTCTCGGTAAATACAGACATTAAGAAGAGTTTCTACGGTGGTAAAAGGGAGAAGCGATGTGACCTAACTGAATTAACTCGATGTGTTGAGCGACTTTCCTCGCTAGTTCATCAGCAACGCAGTTCCTTCCCGGGTATTCTATGAGACCCTGGACCCACATCACCATTGTGATGCACCCATAGTTCGCTCCAGTGCAGGACTGCATACAGCCTGGCCGCATTACAACTCGCCTGTGATTTACCAATCAGGTCTATTTGGGATAAGGTTAAGTAAAACTAGTCTAGAAACTTTGTGGGTGCGGAGTATAGTTTTCCTGATATAAGCACTCCTGCTAATCACTGCACTCTAGTTATCTTGCTTACTGCGCAGCTTCTTTCGATTTTTGGCCACCAAAAAGCAATGCCATTGAATCAGATATTTCTAACGACCGCGGTGTACAACTAATGCATTATTTGTGGCTCACATTTGCCCACGACTGTCTTCAACATGTTTGTTCAAGTTCAATTTACTGTCTTGGATAACTCTGGGGTATTTAAACTCTAGAGATAGGTCGAGCCTTACCCCGTTTAACTGCGGTGGTTTGACAGTTGGTTTATTGTAGTGCCTGATGAGTGGAACCATTTCATTCTTCGCAAGATTTACTTTGAGCCCGCTTGCACGGGACCAGACCTCTACGAGGATCAATGCGATCCAGAGAAGATGCTTTCCGATTGCTCTTACGGCTATATCACGGTGTAAGCGATAACTTGGCAGCTAGTTCTTTCTAACTGAAATATTAAGGTATTCACCGTTAGGCTGCTTAGTAGATTGGGGAGTTTCCCAGGATTTGACAAGGTGTGGTATTCCTTCTCGTAAGAAGTTGCTTCACGAATTTCACAAGAAATCAACTACGACTTGCGTATTGACTTTGTTAAACGCTATCGATATGCCTAGAATTATGAATACCATGTCAAAAGCAGATGAGGTGAGATATCGCCTCTGCTGCATCTTGGACTATATGACGCTCAGCTTTCTTCTTTGGCGTTTAAGGTTATGAGGCTAATAATCCCGCAACACTCACTTGTTCCTTAAATTCGCACAAGAAATTTTTAAATTGAATACAGTGGACTTTATTACAGCTGGTGGGGGCAATTGGATTTGATTTTTAGTAGATAGAAGTTGCATCATTAATTACAATGATGGACGAAGCCATCATTGCAGTGGCCGAACATGGAGTTTCTCGAAAATTCCACGTCAAAGGCAACAGCATCAAGTATATAATTTTTACGGAACAGGGATAGCTCAAGTGATACGCACCATTCTACCGACGACCTGTTTCCACGATGACCCTTCTGGTTAAATTCGCAAAGCTTTTTACATAAATTGGATGCTTCTATCCATATCACTGACTAAATTGCACAGCACCCTATCTTGCTGCACTAGCACGCACAGCCCCCTACCGCTACAAAAGTAGGTGTGTTGCACCACATAAACCAAACCGATAGTAGCAACCAACAATAAAAAAGAAAAACATGGAAACAATTCAAAAGTTGAGTGCTTTTCAAATAACAAAAAAAAATAAACAAATCCTGTAGCACCGGCACTACCCAAACACCGCAAATCCAACATAACATTGCGTAGCGCTTACAGCGCTCGAGGGGATACCGCATGGCACGGGAAAGTTCAACGAAAAAAATGAACGAAATGAAAAATCCAGAAAATTAAAACAAAACAATGCAATGGCAAACAACGCACTGGTTTACGCATGAAAAGATTTTGGTTGCGGCTGACTAACGAACTTTTTTTGTTGTAGTCGTCCATAAGTCGTCCATGCACGCATTCGTAATTCGTCCATATTGCAATTGCATTTGCTGATGATGTTTGTTGCTGCTGTTTTGTGTATTTTGCTGTTATCACTATTGTTATTACTGTATTTAATATGGTGTTTTTGTTATTATTGTTGCTTTGCTGTCAGTAGAATATGTCAGATTTAGTACATTTTCATTTGGCTTTTTTTTTTTAATTTTTCTCAATCCATTCACTACCTCAACCCGCCATTTGATGCGCTTTCCCTTAGCAAACAATCATATCACTTCATCCCCTTATGCCTCATACCTCCCACCTAGCAATGCATCACTTCGCATCAACATCAACGATGCATTCAAATCTATTTGATGGACGACGGCAATTTTGCTGTTAATATATTTGAATTGTGTACGCAATTTCGTTGATGTGGCATGCCACATCAATGTGGGGCATTCCGTGTTAGGTACGGGACAACAAAATCTACGAATTTTTACAGTTTTCGTCGTTAACTAAAGACAAGCCATAACTTTATAAAATAAACGATGCAGTGATTAATATCGTTTGTTAAATTCCGAAATAAAATATAAAATATAAGTAAATGTGTTTAAAAACATAAGCATACGATGTACGGGACAGCTCCAGGACATCTAACTGGCCGCTCATATTTTCTCTTTTTATTATATTTTAAAAATGAATATTTATACGTAGTCTGTTTTTCTTTAGACTTAATTGGAAGAAAAGTGGGTTTGAGACACAAATGAGCAATTCATGGCAGTTCAATTTATTTACGGCGAGCAAACAAACAAACCTTTCTTTCATTCTCTCTCCATTCGCGACAGCCATTCATATTTTACAGATATGCATGGCAACGGAGGAATGAAAATATTCTTCACTGGTAACAACTCTCAATGGCTGAGTGGATTATCACTCTATCATGGCTCCCGTTTCTAATCGCAATATCTCAGAAAACTTAAAAAACACCTTATTTTAAAATTGTATTGAAAAAAGACCATATCTTATTATGAAACAATTTTTAGATTGGGCATTCTTAATCCGGATTCTGAGCCGAACTTGGAGATAACGTGATCTTCAATTGGTTATTCTTTATATATTTTTGATTTTTTTTGTAATTAATTAAAAGTTTTCTTTCTATGTCTAAAAAAAAAAATCTTAAACTTCCATTTTTCATTTTTTCTACTTGTTTTTGCATCTACTTTTTTTTCTCCTGCAATTATCTTTTAAATTTTTTGTAAAATTTTTCAGTTTTTTATAATATTTAAAATTTTTTTTATTTGTCATGTTTTGTTTTAAAACTTTTTTGTAATACTATTTTTATACTCAGTTGAGCAAGAGCTCACAGAGTATATTAAGTTTGATTGGATAACGGTTGGTTGTACATATATAACGGAATCGAGATAGATATAGACTTCCATATATCAAAATAATCAGGATCGAAAAAAAATTAGTCCGTCCGTTAACACGATAACTTGAGTAAATTTTGAGGTATCTTGATGAAATTTGGTATGTAGGTTCCTAAGCACTCATCTCAGATCGCTATTTAAAATGAACGATATCGGACTATAACCACGCCCACTTTTTCGATATCGAAAATTTCGAAAGACCGAAAAGGTGCGATAATTCATTACCACAACGGACAGAGCGATGAAACTTGGTAGATGAGTTGAACTTATGACACAGAATAGAAAATTAGTAAAATTTTGGACAATGGGCGTGCCACCGCCCACTTTTAAAAGAAGGTAATTTAAAACTTTTGCAAGCTGTAATTTGGCAGTCGTTGAAGATATCATGATGAAATTTGGCAGGAACGTTACTGCTATTACTATATGTACGCTTAGTAAAAATTAGCAAAATAAGAGAAGGACCACGCCCACTTTTAAAAAAAATTGTTTTAAAGTAAAATTTTAACAAAAAATTCAATATCTTTACAGTATATAAGTAAATTATGTCAACATTCAACTCCAGTAATGATATGGTGCAACAAAAAACAAAAATAAAAGAAAATTTCAAAATGGGCGTGGCTCCGCACTTTTTCATTTAATTTGTCTAGGATACTTTTAACGCCATAAGTCGAACAAAAATTAACCAATCCTTTTGAAATTTGGTAGGGGCATAGATTTTATGACGCTAACTGTTTTCTGTGAAAATGGGCGAAATCGGTTGATGCCTCGCCCAGTTTTTATACACAGTCGTCCGTCTGTCCTTCCGCATGGCCGGTAACACGATAACTTGAGCAAAAATCGACATATCTTTAATGAACTTAGTTCACGTGCTTACTTGAACTCACTTTATCTTGGTATGAAAAATGAATGAAATCCGACTATGACCACGCCCACTTTTTCGATATCGAAAATTACGAAAAATGAAAAAAATGCCATAATTCTATACCAAATACGAAAAAAGGGATGAAACATGGTAAGGTAATTGGATTGTTTTATTGACGCGAAATATAACTTTAGAAAAAACTTTATAAAATGGTTGTGACACCTACCATATTAAGTAGAAGAAAATGAAAAAGTTCTGCAGGGCGAAATAAAAAACTCTTAAAATCTTGGCAGGTACTACATATATAAATAAATTAGCGGTATCCAACAGATGATGTTCTGGGTCACCCTGGTCCACATTTTGTTCGATATCTGGAAAACGCCTTCACATATACAACTACCACCACTCCCTTTTAAAAATCTCATTAATACCTTTCATTTGATACCCATATCGTACAAACGCATTCTAGAGTCAACTCTGATCTACCTTTATGGCTATATCCCTAAATGGCGTCCACCTATAGAACTATGGCCCACTCCCTCTTAAAATACTCTTTAATACCTTCCATTTGATACCCATGTCATACAAACACATTCCAGGGTTTCCCTCGGTTCATTTTCCTACATGGTTATTTTCCCTTATGTTGTCACCATAGCTCTCAACTGAGTATGTAATGTTCGGTTACACCCGAACTTAACATTCCTTACTTGTTTTAATTTTGTTTAGTTTTTTATTATTTTGCTAACTTTTCTTATTTTCCTTTTATATGCGCCAGTTTTTGATTTTAATTTTTTATAACTTTTAAGCTCTTTTGTTATATTTCAAAAAATTTTTTGATTTCTCTGGTTCTATTTAAATTTTTTTTTTCTATTTTCCTGTTTTTCTAAAAATTTTTACAATTTTCGTTTTAATTTTTTGAATGATTTTTTGTTGTGTTTTTATAATTTTGTTTTACTTATTATTATTAAATTTTTTTAATGAGTTATTTAAAAATAAACGGAGTTTTATATAATCTTTATTATTTTTGTAATTTTTGTTTTCAATTTGATATAAATTTTTAAAGTTATTTAAAATTTTATATTTTATTTTATTTTTTTATTTCGATTTGTTTTATTTCTTTTACCTGCAATTTTTTTTTTTATAATATTTTATATTTTTCTCCATGTTTTAGGCTTTTTATAGTATTCAATTTAGTTAAGTTATTTAAATTTTTGCAGGTTTATTTTTTGTTTTTACAATTCTATTGTTCTATAACTAACCTTAACTTCTTTTTTCTCTTTACATTCAGGTGTGATATTTTTTTGAAAATAAATCCACTGAAAATAAGTAAGGAAAGCAAGAAAATCTCCCGAAATTTACAGTTTTCCATGGAATGCTCGATACACACACACAGCTAAGGAATTCGCCTACTCTGACAACAATTGGTTGTATGCCGTTACACAGCATTTTATTGACTTTAAGGATGAGCTTCGCCTAACTGCGTATATGATCCTGTATCAGCGCCTAAACAAAAACAACGACAATCGCACTGCTACTGCAGCAACAATTTTCGATTAAGTAATCGCATAGGAAGCTGAAATGGTGGAAGCTGCTTGATGTCGACTAAGTTGGGAGTTGGTTGAATCTGTTTGTTAACGCATTCATGAATGATGACAATTAAATGCATGGCAATGCAAAAATTAACAACAGCAAAAAGCGAACAGCAACAAAATTACCAGTGAATCAAGTGGGCCGTACAACAGTAACGGTATTACCATCTGACCGACAAATGCGAACAGCTTTAACGGCAACCCAAACAACAACCAACTGTAGCAACAACAGCAGTACCAGCAGCAACGTCACTCCTAATGCAGCAAAAATACAACAATGGCATTCTTAGTGCGTTTTAAGCATTTAGAATTTGTTGCCTTTTTTTCTCTCTCTCTTTACAGCACAAACGCGTAAGCCCCAACTTTGATTTTACGCTTATTAAAACTCATGTTTGCATAGTTTATGTTGTTGTTGTGGTTGCTGTTGCTATTGTTAGTTTTATGTTGTTTAATTTACAACTTAAAAATACTCAAATCAGTGCATTTCGCATTTGATTTTAATTTTGAAATTTCTTTTGTTTTGTTTTTGTTAGCATTTGTTGTCATTTGTCATTGATGCTGCTACTGCCTTACTTGCAACAAAATGTTATTTGCCGCCACAACCGCTGAAATATGCAATTACTGTTGTTGCTGTTTCTCATTGTTTTAACTACACTTAGTGCTGCTCTGTTAATAGCAGCAAATTAGGTTTGTTAATTTATTAAATGCGCACTTAATTAAATATTTTTCATTGCTGCAAGTACAAGTATGCTTCATCACCACTTCGATGCTTTAACAGTGCTTTGTTGCTGTTGCAGAAAAGGGTGCTGTCAAATAAAGATGAAATGCATTCCCATCGAAATGAATTTCTTCAGAATAGTAATTAATATATTCATATATATTTCGATTCAAAATGTAACATTTCGTAGCAACAGTTTGGTTTTTTCTTCTTATATAACTTCGTTTTCTTCGGCACCGTCTTCAGGAAGAAAATAACACATATAATTTTGTTCATGTTAAAGTCTTAAGTTACATACCAAATATAACAGCTTAGTTGAAGTATACACAGTGCGTCTTTTAGATATCTAAGAACAACCCTAAATTGGAACCATAAGATCCAAATGATCCTTAATATTCATAGAATAAGTAATAGGAAAAAAAGTCTCAAAACTTTGTGGAAACAGGCTCAATTTTTTTAAAATTATAATTCCGAAATTAGCTCGAATACAATTCCGAAGCGTTCCAAAACTGTCACGGTATGATCCTTGAACCAATCCTGAAATGGTTCTTAAGATATTTCTATGTAACCATGAAATATTAGTCTCTAAAACTATTCTCAATTTACTCGGAAAAAATAGTCGCAAGTTATCATAAATCCGAAAAATAACTTGGAAATAGCCACCAAATTATTTACAAGCAATCTTGGAATTATACCGGAGTGATTTTAAAAGAAAGTGTACGCAGGGACCCACGTAAATTGATGATTACTCCACTCGGTCTTCACACATACTAACTGATAGCAATTTTGGCCTCTACGTACCTCCGCTACGGACACCAAAGGTTTCCAACATATCAGAAAAAACATTTGCTATGGTGTGGAATGTCCAGTTTTTCCTTCTTCTATTCTAATTTAATAATTTTTTCAATTAAGGAAAAATTTATCATAACAATAATAATGATAAAATAATTACTGTTAGGCTTTGGCTCGATTCAAACCCGCGATTTTACAAATCAGTAAGCCGATATAACAACAAAAATTGTCCAGTTGTCTATTTAGAAGTGAGAAACATAGTTATGAGCGTCCTGAGTACAATGAGATTAATATGCGGGCTTTTGGGATTATTGCCTGAAAGTGCAACCGAAAAATTCGGCAGATGACTGAAGGTTCCACGACCGGTTCAGATTCCTACAGGGAATATAATGGCAACCTGTTTGGCAAGGTAAAGTGTGAATTTTTGTTGTGGAGAGATCACAAATGACGACTACGATACCCAAAACCCCGACGACGGAATATATGATCCCCCACCTGACAGGGACCAAGGGAGAAATGTTATAACCCGCCCGAAAGGAAAGCATATAGCCCAAAGAAAGGAAGGATATAACCCGCCTATGATCCACTGTCATGTTTTGTATGAAAAACAGAAGTCGAAAAATTGATTGAACCTTATCATTGCGGCTTCGAATCATGTAGGTCTACGATCCAGATATTCACCATACACTTAATCAGGTAAAATATTCGTAATAAGAAAATCGACCTACACCATCTTCTGTCGATCATCTTGTCAAAACATCTTGAGACACATGAAGATAAGTTGCTTATACCGTACTATGAATGTCTGAGACAGTGGCAAGGAAAAGTCGAGTTGTAAAAACTCTTTTCTGAAGTATCGAAATTTCCTCCAGTGTGCGATTTTCTTCTATTCTCGAAGGGCTAGCACAAAAACCTCACATCCCACTGCCCGGGAATTTTTTCTTAACTAAAAGCAGGTTAATGTTCTTAAGCAAACTACTTCAGCCTTTCGGCTATTCTCAAGTTATTGGGTTTTCCAACGTATCTCCGTATAGCGATAAGAATGGTTCCAAAAGCTTTTGCTAGCCCTATTTCATCTCATTCTTTTCATTCTGAATTACCTCGATGAATGCCGAGTGTGGGCGCATTCGTACAACCATATGCTGCCTAATAAGTTTTCAGCAAATCACTTCTTTGCCTATTAACTTAATCTGAGTCATCTTGTCCAGGACTGCATACAGAAATGCAAACGTCGGAAAGGAAGTAATGAATCGCCCTCCACATGCTGACAGCTTCTGCAGAGGGAGTTTGCTGGTATGTGCCGTCGTCGAAGTATCAACGACCTGCCATTCCGAACTTCATACCTTACGACAATGCCAACTAGTTCACAGCACGTTTTCGCGCTAATAGAAATTTCTTCGATTTTCTTCTGTTTGACCCCAACTGCTCGCTTTATTCAGTTCCTCAAATTAGATTCTCCCCTCGAAGAATACCTTAAGTTTTGTACCTGAAAGTCAACAACTGCCGTAATATAGTTCATATCAGACGGTAGATCAGTTTTTGCCACCGTTTAATCTGAACTAGTTTTCGGAACATTTAACAGGCAATAGATCGGTTGAGCTCCTTGAATAAAGTTTAGTTTTTTCACTTAACCCAAGATTTCAACGAAGAGTAAACTAACTTATTAATGTTTCTGGTTAATTCTTGTAGATTCAACTAACTGAGTGCGTGCGTCATTACATTCCGGTTCACTGAGTACCTGAAAGTAAATTTAAAAAAGGGTTTTTTACGTTATCCGTATTAAAATACAAAACCGTAGGAAAATCATAATTAACCCAAATTAAGGTATATTTTTGCATGAATGCAACAAAAACAGGTGCAGCAACAGGAATACAACAACAACTCAACTGCAGCTTGTTGCCCACCCACAGGGTGACATAATGGTGGTCGAAGGGTTAAATGCATACGCACTCATTCACGCAATAGGCCAATGAGGATGAAGCGCAGAGCATATCAGACATAGACGGCAAGATGAAGCAATGAGGATGATAAAAGTTTTGTTGCGTGTCTAATTTAGTGCAGC
Source organism: Eurosta solidaginis (assembly GCF_040869045.1). Taxonomy (NCBI): domain Eukaryota; kingdom Metazoa; phylum Arthropoda; class Insecta; order Diptera; family Tephritidae; genus Eurosta; species Eurosta solidaginis. The sequence continues at coordinate 388,531,781 of NC_090319.1, read as the reverse complement.
AAGAGTAGAGAGGGTGGTGAGTAAAATATGCGTACTGAATTTTTTACTTTTTCCAATTTACTTGTATAAAAATTTATTTGTTTTAGCTTTGTCAGTCGGTCGGTTGGGTCATTATATGTACATCACACATATATACTAGTATTTAAGCTTCTAGCCAGCGGGTACGGCCGACTGGATCGTTGGACTGCTCATGGTTGATGTATCAAAGTGAGTATCCAACTCGTCGCTTCTATTCTTATATGCCAATATTCACTAATCAGGGGCCGTAACCATTTTGATTTTCATCGGTGTTGTTGTTGTTGTAGCAGTGCTTCGCCCCATACAATAGGTGTGACCGATCACAAATTGTCATCAATATCCTCTATCGGGAGTTTAAGGAAACTTGCTGGTTCAACAGGAGAGCGGTGTTAGAGTTTAACCTGTTACAGTATCCCGATCGAAGTTGAGCTAGAGTGGCTCGCGTGTCCCTAGGGAGTGTGCGTTCCTCTTCTGCAAGTTTAGGGTATTGTTCTTTGAGTACAGAATTCACCGAGCATTTTCTGGCATAGAGGTCCGACGCCTGTTTGTGGAGTTCACTGAGGACCTTCTTGTGTTTTTTGGCTTCATACGGCTGTGTTGTCAGGTGCCGTGTTTCCTCACAATGCTTACGGAGATGACTCTTTAAGCCCCTATACGGTGTTGGCTCATCAATCAGATGACTGTTTGGATGCCCAGATTTCCGGTATTCAACAGGAACTGTTTGGTTAGCATTTCATTTCTCTCCCTGAAGGGGAGTATTCTCGCCTTTTTATGTAGATGGTGTTCTGGGGACATAAGAAGACGACCCGTGGCGGTTCTGAGGGCGCTATTTTGGCAGGCCTGTAGCTTCTTCCAGTGAGTAGTCTTTAGGCTTGGCGACCATATCGGGGACGCGTAGCATGCAATCGGTTGGCCAATTGCTTCGTAAGTGGTAATGAGCGTTTCTTTATCTTTTCCCCAAGTGCTGCCAGCAAGAGATTTGAGGATTTTATTACGACTCTGGATTTTCGGTACAATTGTGGCTGCCTGCTCACCAAAATTTAGATCCTGATCAAACGTCACACCCAATATTTTGGGGTGTAAGGCAGTTGGTAGCGTAGTGCCATTGACGTAGATATTCAAGATGGTCGACATTTGGGACGTCCATGTTGTAAATAAGGTCGCCGATGATTTAGTCGACGATAATGTCAGGTTTCACGAGGCGAAAAACTGGAGAGATCAGGGAGGAAGCCGTTTATTTTGTTGCAAAGCTCATCGATCTGTGGGCCTGGCCCTGTGCCAATTAATGTGCAGTCATCGGCGTAGGAAACGATAGTAACTCCTTCTGGGTGCGAAGGTAGCTTTGATATTGACTTTTCATCGTAGTTATTAATTATCGTTTTGGTCGTTACAAAGCAAATGCCGCCAGTCATTACTGTATCTCCGTAGTAGAGAGCATCATGAAAGATCACGCCTGCAACCTGTATCAAGAAAACCAATGTGGCTGTCTCCTTCTCCACATCTGTCAAGTCCAGGCGTGGATTGGAATAGATTCTGAGCCGGCAACTGCTATTTCAGAAAGTCATCTCTTTTATTATTTAAAACTATCAAGACAATTATTATTGTCTGTCCCTATTTTGGTGTTTCATCCTCATCCGATAGTCCTGAATCCTGTGCGTACTCTATGAGTTCTCAAATGCACTTGTGTAGCTTGAGGCACATTTTTATGGTTCTGTGTGGGTGTGTGTGTGTGTGTGCGAGTGTAAACTACTAGTTTAAATTATTATACATTTCTACAGTGTCGGCTAAAAAAATGGCACCGAAATTGAAAATAGTCGTTCGGGGTGCAATATTAACAAAAGGATGCCGGCTTGATAACTCTGGAATTTCGACATTATAGTTCGTCCCTGGAAAAAAACAAAAAAGGGTGCGCCGGCTAGTTGTGGAGCCCAAATTTGAATTTGGTCATAATTTGTATGCCACAAAATGGAATAAAACCAAAAACACCCTTTAAAAATCACTTCGAATTTTGGAGAATTATAACTTGTACTTTGTTAGACTAAAATTGATTGGGCTACAAAGCTGTGTAGTGAAGGAAACTCAGAAAACCCTTAGTAAAAAGTTCGACATTTTTGTAAAATTTTATAAAATTTTCGATCTTTTTTTTTATTGAATTTTCTTTGCACAGTTTCAATAACAAAGTTCGTGGGAACTTTTTCCTGAATTATCGAAAATAAAACAAAAAAGAATTTGATTGGCGAAATTTGCTTAAAATTACCACTGTTATTTTCATGCTCGCTGCTTTGAATATAAGTGATCCCCTCCAATCTGCAATCACTTTTTTAATATTTGACTGCTGTGGAAAAAATGCGTAACTTTAATCAGCAGACAACGAGCGCAGCGCATCCGAATGAAATTCAACGCACCGCAAATGTTGCAACAAACATGAAAAACAGTTAATGGGTGGAAGTTGGTATGTGAAGTGTGGGTGCGGCTACACTTGCGTGCGTAGCCATGCTTTATGACCAAATGCCGTGCATTGCGTATGGAATGGACGAATGGACTAACTCACTGATTGTTTGCATACCCACTTATAGATACACACACATACATATTATAATTTGAATCTTTTTTTTAAATATTTTTGCAAAGTTTCAAAGAGTGAATCTTATCGTATCGTTTGTTAGTGTTTTTGTTACTGTGATCTTATTTTTTTGCAATTTTTTAATGCACATTTATTTTGCCTTTTGCAATTCTCATTATGCCTACATCGTCTGTCTATACATTTTTTCGTTTTCTGTATGCATGTATATATGTATGTATGTATTTATATTCTTAATTAAAAACAAAAAGCTCTAATAAAAGTGCAATTGATTTTATTGTGTGTCATCCAAATCGAAATATGCAGGTATGGGCAGTTCGTTGATTGGTCGGTATTTATTTTATATTTCGCTTCAAAGCCCCAATAAAGAACAGTAAAAGTTAGCTAAAATTTTTGCTACACCGAATAATTGGTTTTATTGCCCTGCCAAAAGAATTGGCGTGCGTACTTCAACTACTGGACTATGTAGCTCTACACTCCAATATAAATGTTGGTAAAAATTCACACAAACAATGTGTAGTATTTGGTAAAATCCAATTCATCTCTCACTTAAGCTAGCAAAAACTAAAAAAAAAAATGGCGTGAATACCAAAATGCTGATAAAATTATATATGTACACAGGTGTAGGTCTAAAAAATAAATACTTTTAAATAATTAAGAGCTCGCCAAGAGGTTGAAGGTAAACAACAACAGAGGTTACATTACCAGATATAAACAATTTAGGGCTATCTGAGGAGAACTTCGTCGACCTCTTATAGGTAACAAACGATGGGCACAAGTTATTGTTTAAGTATCTTCTTATTACCAAAATCGAATTATTATCGTCGGTTATCGGTTCTTATTCTTCTTATTGCTTTCGGCTTGTTATACACGGATTACAGATTTGTTATTTCATTTCAAGTTTTATCGGCGTCTGTATCATAACGATTCGGTTACAAAAAAAATCGTTAACCCGTCGATAACAAATCAATAACTTTTCGATAACAAAATGATAAAATATCCATAGGAAATTACCAACACTTCGATAACAAAATGATGACAGTTCCGTTACAAATGTGCCATTTGTTCATAAAAATGAATAACTTTTTGATAGCAAATCGATAACAATTCGATACAAACTCGATCACTTTTCTATATTAAATAAGTACCACTTCGATTAAAAATTGAAAAACACCGATAGCAAATCGATAACGCTTTAGTAACATAGCGATAACTTTCTTATAACATATCAAAAACCCTGCAATAACAAACCCATACATTTTCGTCGAAACCCCATAATTTTTTGAAAAAAAATAAAAAAATCGTTGATAACTTATCGATAACTCGTCTGTACCTCGTCTTTTCTTTTCTTTTCATTCCTAACCATACCTTTCTTTTCTTTCCTTGCCTTTTCTTTTCTTTTCTTTCCTTTCGTTTCTTTTGCTTTTATTTCCTTTCCTTTGCTTTCCTTTCCTTTTCTCTTCTTTCCCTTTCTTTTATTTTCTTTACTTTCCTTTTCTTTTCTTTTCTTTTCTTTTTTTGTCTTTCTTTTCCTTTCCTCTCCTTTTCTTTCCATGGCAAAGTGGAGTGAATTGAAGATCCAGGAATTGAAGAAGAAGTTGGAGAGCCGTCGATTGAATACAGCCGGCAATAAACTCGAACTTCAGGCAAGACTTCGCGAGGCAATGGAAGCAGAAGGAATTAACGTGGAAGGGTATGTCTTTCATCTTGATGGCGACGAGACAACAACGAAAATTGAAGAGAAAAATGAAACACCGCAGACAATGGCGAACACAGACTTGAACACGATATTAGCTGCAATATCTGCACAAACGTCGACAGTAACATCCAAAACGGATAAACAACTAGAATCCCAGGAAACACGTATAACATCCAAGATGTAAATCACAGGAGGCACGCATTTCAGAAATGTCGACACAGATTACATCCAAGATGGAAGCACAAGATGAGCGCTTATCATTGCAAGTGGCACAAATGTTTTCGCAGTTAGAAGCACAGGAAGCAAGGGTAACATCAAAGCTAGGAGCACAGGATACAAAAATTGTACAGCTCGAAATAAATCGCCCTGCAGTTTCAGCGAGTAATCCAAAGGTAAAGACACCATCCTTAGACGGTTCTGTTCCTTTCCAGGCCTTTAACCTACAGTTTGAGAAAACCGCTGCAGTGAACAACTGGAATGCGGAAGATAAAGTTGCTGCACTGTTCGTGGCATTGAAAGGGCCTGCAGCTGAAATCTTACAGACTATTCCAGAGTACGAAAGGAACAGTTATAAAGCATTGATGGCCGGTGTCGAGAGATGTTACGGAAGCGAGCATAGGAAACAGATATATCAAATTGAGTTGCAAAATCGCTACCAAAAAGCGAATGAGACTTTGCAGGAGTTTGCTTCAGATATTGAAAGATTGGCTCATCTTGCAAATGCGGACGCACCCGTGGAATACACTGAAAGGGTAAAAAGCCAGAGCTTCATAAATGGCCTACGGGATGTGGAAAGAAAACGAGCTACATATGCGAATCCAAAACTAACATTTGCTGAAACGGTATCCCATACATTGACGCAGGAAACTGCCTCCCTATTGAGGAAACCAGCATACAAGGCTCATCGTGTGGAAGTAGAAAGACCTGATTGTGTGGACACACTGAAAGGATTAGAACAGAAAAATTGCGGAGTTATTAAATGTTTGAAGTGCGGCAACTCAGGCTACATTGCACGTCATTGCAGCACCGGTCCCAATAGTTCCAACAATGTGGGTGGCCGTAAAGGCAGAGCTGAAGGAGATGAGCAAATTTTGGGATTCAAGGGGTTGTGTAGCGCAATATATAGCTTCTCCAACCCAATTGTCAACCTTACCTTCGAGCGGCGAATCGCGTTTCACTAACAGACGAGGCTCTGGCGACCCCAAGCTCCTCATGGAACTTGGGGGTGGGGAGGGAGGGATGGCCTGAAGGTTCAATGTGGCCATATAAATCGTTCCCGAGATGGTCGGGCCAGCACCTTAATGGTGTTGTGTTACCGGAGCGTATCGGATCTGTATCCGACAAAGGACCATCACATCGATAATACTCCCCAAAGCCTTCGGGGAGTAACCTAATCGCTACAACAACAACAACAACAGCAAATTTCCAAGTCCACTCAATTGTTAAACTAAAGCGAGTCAGCCGCAAGGGGCGACAGCTAGCTCCCTCAATTAAATGCCCCATAATCTCTATCTCGCAAATTGGAAGAAGGTCAAGCAATCTTACTGTCGGAGGACATGTGGATGGAAAGGAACGTTTACTGACTGTAGGTACGGGTGCATCGCATTCCATAATTCGATCAGATTTAGTCAACAAGAAGATAAGATCAATGCTTGGAGCAAGATTACGTACCGCCACGGGAGAGGACACCCAGGTAATTGGAGAAGTAACATGTGAAGTAGCAATTGGAAACGTGACGGTACCACACAATTTTATAGTGGCAGAGATTGTTGATGAAATCATAATTGGAGTGGACTTCTTAATCGACCAAGGCATCAATATCGATATGCAAAGCAAGACGATGCGATATAAGAACTTGGATGTGCCACTTAATTTCGGCTACGAGAGAGGCTACAGCAGTGAACGAGTGCTGGTGAAAGAGCGTCTGCAAATACCACCAAAATCTGAAGCAGTCATCTGAGCAAAGGTTGTTGGGGATTGTGGGACAAACAAATTGTGAGTTGTCGAGGCAGCAAATCAATCAACACCGAACATACTTGTAGGAAAACCCTGGCTATGACAGAATGGACGTATTCCAGTAAGAGTACTCATTGAGTTCAAGTCACCAATCAAACTGACCAAAGGAGCTATATTGGGAAAAAGCCAAGAGGCTGATGTAGTTATTAACTGTGAGCAGTTCCAGGAACACGTTTCAACCAGCAACACTGATCTTTCAAATTACATCACGGCATGGACGGAGGGGCTAGAGGAAGACTATCAGAGTAAGGCAAAACAACTGCTCCTAAAGTACGCCAACATATTTGACCAAGATGGCTCCAAACCAGGCCGCACTAACGTTGTGAAACATCAAATTGACACTGGAGATGCGAGACCGATCCGTCAAGCTCCTCGTAGTGTTCTACTGGCGAAGCAGGAAGTTGTGAGTCAAATCGTACAAGAAATGAGCGACAGCGGCGTCATCGAACCATCAGCTACTCCATGGAGTTCACCGGTGGTACTTGTGAAGAAGAAGGATGGGAAAATGAGGTTATGCGTGCACTACCGCAAGTTGAATGACGTCACGAAAAAGGATAGCTATCCATTGCCAAGAATTGACGATACTCTGGACTCGCTATATGGTACGAAATAGTTTTCCACACTGGACTTGAAAAGCGGCTACTGGCAAGACGAGGTGAAGGAGGAAGATAAAGAGAAAACAGCCTTCACTGTAGGTGATGGTCTTTGGCAATTTAGAGTGATGCCTTTTGGACTTTGTAATGCACCAACTAGTTTTTAGATACTCATGGACCAGGTACTGAAAGGACTACATTGGAAAACATGCTTGGTGAACATGGACGACATCATCGTATTGGGCAAGAACTTTGATGAACATCTTAAGAATTTGGAGGAAGTTTTCCAGAGAATAGCTGGTGCTGATCTGAAACTAAGTCCCAAAAGTGTTCGCTGTTTAAAAAGGAAGTAAATTATTTTGGTCACAAGGTAACCACGGAGGGCATCTGCACTGCGAATGAAAAGATCGAAGCATGAATTAAGAAGTTGCCTTGGGCTGTGCACATATTACCGCCGATGTGTACCAAACTTTTCCAGCGTAGCCCATAGTCTCCATGAGCTTACAAGAAAAAATAAAGCTTTTGAATGGAAGAAGGAGCAAGAAGTGGCTTCCCAAGGAGCGTTTGTGCTCTGCCCCAATGTTGGCATATCCGATTCCAGGAGCAACATTCATTCTAGATACAGATGGGAGTGGATATGCTATAGTAGGCATTTTATCACAACTGGTCGATGGACAGGAGAAGGTAGTTCCAACGATTCCGCGTCAGGACAGATCACGCAGCGTTGAAATGGCTTCTGCAGTTCCGTAATCCGGAAGGACAATTGATACGGTGGATCGAGCAACTACAAATCTATGACTTTTCCCTTCAGCATCGAAAAGGTAGTACCCATGGAAATGCTGATGCAATGTCACGAAGACCATGTAGTTTGGAATGCAAGCACTGTTCAAAGACCGAGACTAAACAAGACATTATAGATATCTGGCTAATGACTATATTGTGTACGGATGAATGAGACAAGGAACAACTAAGAGAGTGTCAGCTAGGAGATACAGATCTGTCACATATTATGCAAGGGCTCGAACGAAACGAAAGACCAAACAGAGAGGAGATGTCAGCAGAGAGTCCCATTGCAAAGTGATATTGGGCACAGTGGAACAGTTTAGAATTGATATCCATGTATGGGAGAGTGAGGATGGTCAATGCAAGAAAAAACTGATAGTTGTTCCCAGAAAGAGGATTCCTGACGTACTCAGCGAGCTGCATAATGGTCCAAGTGGAGGTCATCTTGGAATCACGAAGACGCTCGAGAAAATTAAGCAGATATTCTATTGCGTTGGTTGCCGTCAGTCGGTCACCGAGTGGATTGCCAACTGCGAGGTTTTCAACAAAGCGAAAGGGCCCAAAACACGAAGTCACGGCCAGATGAAGCAGTATATTTCAGGTGCACCATTTGAAAGGATCGCCATGGATGTCGCAGGTCCATTTCCTACTAGCACCGCGGAAACAAATATGTACTGGTGGTTATGGATTTTTTCAGTAAATGGCCAGAGGTATACCCAATCCCAAACCAAGAAGCGGAAACAGTAGCAGAAGTGGTTACAAACGATTGGGTTGTAAGGTATGGTGTACCAATGGAGTTACATTCTGACCAAGGCAGGAATTTTGAATCAGCTGTGTTCCAAGAAATGTGTAAGAAGTTGGGCATTCGAAAAACACGTGCATGAGACAACGGTCCAAACTCCCGCAAAGGTAAGTTTTGGCAATGACCTTCGACTGCCAGCTGATTTGAAGTTTGGGATAGATGCCGATGCGGAGAGAAATGTCAAGAAATCCTCTGGTGTCTTGGAAGAAGAGCTGAGAGAGATACACGATCTGGTAAGGCAATGAGCAAAGATTATGAGTGACAAGATGAAAGCCAGATACGATAAAGCAATTAATTCGGAAGGGTTTCAGGAAGGAGATTTGGTGCTGTTATACAACCCACAACGAAAAAAAGGTTTGTCCCCGAAATTGCAGTGTAATTGGGAAGTCCCATACAAAGTTGTAAAACGGATCAACGATGTAGTGTACCGCATAGTACCGCATACAAACCATTGGCAAATCACGAACCAGAATGAAAGTGGTCCATTTGGAAAGGCTGGCAGCGTTTAGATCGAGAGATTTGTGTAATCGGGACGATCAGTCTTAGATGGAGGGCAGTGTGACGAATATTAGCAACACTAAGGGATACTATCATCTCTAACCCTGTGCTAAGGAGTGACTTATACGCACATCAACAAATCAATCATTATGTCTACCCATAACGCACAAACAAATGCATATATCTGAGATACTCCCAAAAGTATGGAATCATTTGTGCAATTATCACTCACATATACACGCGCATGGGCTATGAGAGAAGCTATAAAATCGTGCATCTGTAGTTATAGCTGAGTAATTTTATAGCTGATAACTAACTAGTAAGTTCTGAAAATAGAAGCGAGGAAATGTCAATGAGGAAACCACATAGTATAAAAGCAGCAACAGTTGAGGCACGACAATCAGTTTGGTTTAAGCAAGCTATAAGCTGCGAAGTACAAGTGTTATGTGAAGTACAATTTTGTGAAGGCAATTTTTGCATTATTCAATATTGGAGTTATTTGTTCAACAGTTAAGTGATTCGAACGTTAGTAGAAGATTTGGAATAAGCGGAGTTTCAGTAAATTCATTACAGTATGTTAATATTTCGCTCCCAACTTAGTTCATATGGAAAATCGAATGGTTTATTGAAGTCCTATGAAAAAAATATGTATTTTGCCGAATGAACCCCCACCTGGAGGAAATAAACTACATACATATTTCTTGACTTTAACAAATTAGCATTTTTGATTGGCTTGAAATTTTCTCTTCATATGTCTTTCACATTTTTACTGAACATTTGTTCAAAAAAAAAAATTGTCGTTTTGCAATTTTTTCGTTTACCTGCATTTATAAGCTAACAACTAGTATGCAATAGCATATAGAATATACTATATACTAATACTTTTGTTTTTGTGGTTTTTTTATTTTGTTATTTGTCCTGACTCCGCCAATTACCGCTGTGGATGCGAGCAATTTCGTAACATCCGGTCAATATATAAACTATTCGCATTCGTTTTGCTACTGGACAGCTGTGTGACTTGTCGTATAACCACAATTTGTTGTTATTATTGTAAATGCTGTTTGTAGTTGTTGCTGTTTTTTATTATAGCTTTTTTTGTACTTTTTTCCAAATTCTATGTTTTTTTCTTTTGATAGTTAAAATTCCATCTGATGGAATGATATTTCGTTGGTTTGAGGTTGTTAACTTCGTTTTCAGCGATACTCCACCTCCTTTTATAAGCTAAACTAGTTTAAATAGTTTTTTAGTTTATGCCAGAGCACTTACATTTTGAAGCGTCGGTTAGATTGGACCAATCAGTGTGGCATGATTGAGCTTCCTATCAATTTGCTACGTTACTGGCAACAACTAAAATAGATTTACACATATATATGCAGGTACATTTTTACTTGTAAATCTTTTCTGTGGATGCTACAGGGAATCGAAAATTGATCTTTAAGTTGTGGTTAAGTAAATGTCTCCTTTAGATACACTTACATATATGCACATAAAACATCGCTGATTTTGCAGATATGCAACAACGCATCAAGAGAACAAGACCAACAAATGCTTTGGATGCTGCTGCTGCTTCATGCTTCCACGTCTGGTGGTTGGTTTTTGATTACTTGGCATGATTTACATACATAATTACAACTTGCAACAAACAACTCCTTACATACAATCGTAGTTAAGTGAAATTGAAATGGGTATTTAAGAATTGAACCCAATCGTAACGAAAAAATTTAAATAACAAAAACTTTAACAACTTGTTATTCTGTTGCTTCTAAGGTAAGGTAATATTAGGAACGGTCAATTATGAATGACACTCCAACATGTGGTTTCCAAAAATAATTATACATTTAAGGCTTCGCTTTTACTTTTTTTCATCTTAATCTTAATGCGGTCATCCTGATCGGATAAATACCAAATACTGCTAAAAATAACCGTTTTATAAAAATATTATTCAGATCAAAATTAATAACAATAAAATTACTTATCGAATGATATACGAGTGAAGTTCCTGGCATAAATGGTTTCGCTCTTACTAACGAAACACTAAAATTTTTTCTGAAAAATCGCTGTTTTTTCTAACTTTGACCTCAATGAGGCACGTGTTAAAATTATCGGATTGGCCCGAAACTTTGCAATAGTCATTTTCTGATCTATTGGCATATTTTACGAGGTTTCCCCGAAAGATAGAACAAAAAATTAAAATTCACCATATACCTTGTAACCACCCTAGTGTTCCAATCATCTATATACTTATTTCAGCGTAGGGACCATCGTAGGTGTGCGTTACTGAAGGACAGACGGAGTAATTTCTGACGAAAATGTGAGTCGACATCAATATTTTCGGCGAGACAAACGTTTTTGGCGGCGAGATCGCTGTTTGAGTTGATCGAAATTTCTGCATGATTTCCCGAAATCTGTTTCGATTGTCGGCTCTATTTTTTTGGTAGATAGAAAAATTTCGGATGGAACTCTTAACGTAAGTTCCATAGACAAGTTCTACGGCAAAGCACCAATATCCGGTTTAAAAGTAACCTGATGCCAAGAAAGATTAACGAAAGAAAACATGTTCTTATTTCAGAGTTGGAGAGTTTATAAAGTTCAATGCCACTGTTTTTTAGATGATTTGATTGGAGGTGATACGAAATAGTTCGAAGGTGATTTTCCTCAATCATCAAAGCCAGTTCCTAGAAAATGGATGACTCGAACTGTCTGGCGGATGTTATAACTTGTGGTACCCCAAATCTGGAAATTCGATGAGTTATCACAGCGTCTGGTGTAAAGGTCTATTATTAGTAAGACAGTATCGATGTCATTCGCATGTTGAAAAAGGATCAATGTTGTCTATGTTTACGTCCGATAATCTCTCCTGTGGAAGTGTCGTTGAACCTTCGAGCGCTGGTATACCTCACATTTGCGTGCAAAACTGTTGATAAGCGATATTCATTGTTTCTGAAATCCAATTGTCAACCTCAACTACGCGAGGAAAATCCTGTTAAAAATATGCATGTATCATAGACATATTTAGCAGGCGAGCCTCTGGCGGCCCCAAGTGCTAGGCCAGGGCCGGGATGGCCTGGAAGGTTCAATGTGATAAAATTAAATCGTTCCCGAGATGGTATGGCTATTATCTTAACGGTCCTTGTTACCGGAACGTACGGGATCTATATCCGGCAAAGAACTGTTAACATCGTTAATACACACCAAAACATTCGGGGAGTGTCCTTACAACAGCAACAACAACGCACCACTTACATATCAAATATTCCTCCGATAAAATCCTGCACTAAGTGCCAAAAGTAAAACATAAAGAACCATGATTCAATCACAAGAGGTTTGCTCGGCAGACACATTTATTGACAATTGCAGCCATTTTGCTCCCAAATCGAATTGACATCCGTTAACTGCGTTGTTTCTTTGCGAATTTCCGAAAAATATTAGTAGCAGAAATAGGAAGCAATCAGTTTACAAATACCCGATAAGTACTTAACTGCATAATTCCTTAGAACATTTATTTTAATTTTATGATGAATTTATTAACTATGCCATGATCTATTAGTGTGGCTGAACATTGAACATAGGTAATTTTATGAAAAGTACGGACACCAAGGAATCGTGCACTTTCGTAAACCTACATATGAACATACGAAACCTAAACCACTTTCAAATTCATCGTTCAACGTCAAAACATCGACTATTAAATCGATTCACGTAAAAATGTCATTAGTAAATAATGGAGATGACATAACGAAATGTACTCATTGGGCATGTTAACTTACTCAGGTAAAAGTCTAGAACAGCAGTCTACTGCTAATACGCGTCCAAAAATATCGAGAGAGGTGACCTCGACAACAATAATCTTAAATCGAAAAAGAAAAATTGAATCTCTGTCCGGAGACATTTGCAGTTGAAATTGGCAATTTTCATGTGGTTGTTGTAATATTTTTGTGCACTGAAAAAGATTTTGTGTACAAAGGGATTTTGCACGCATTTAATTTTGATCCCACCTCAATGGTGGACCGGCCCGGGTAATTTTTTATAAGCTCGGCTGAAGGCCGCCAACGCAACCAGGGGTCATTTTTCGGTTTTTCGTCAATATCTTTTGAACGAGCTAAAATATTATTTCCGCCTTCGAATTATTGTTATCGAGGCCAATACGCGTTTTCTGACATTTCTCTCCATATTTTTGGGCGCGTATGAAAAGTCTACCTACTGTTCTATTAATTCCGTATGTTCGGAACATTCGTCCCCATTTAAGAATTTGGAGAATCGGTTTATGTTTGGACTATTATGCATATTCGGACCTCGTGAGATAGTATCAAATGAACGTAATCCGAATATTCAAAATTAACGGTTTATCCGGAACGCTTCCATGAATACTTAACGGAAAAGAGCTTTCCGAAATTTCAGAATAAAAAGGTGAATACTCCCTGTGTAGCAGGACCGCACAAAAGCTTAACTCTTCTGTGAAAGTCAGTTCTAAGACAATAAGCCATTTTCTTTTATTTTTGCTGAGTAGCATATCACCCCATGTCGACTGCCTGTTGAAAATCATGTTATCTCAAAATATTTTTCAAAAATTTCCCAATTCAGGATTTGTCACAAAACCGCCCTATATTAGAGTTAGATTGAAGAAAGCTTCATCTCAGAATGCTTTTCATTAACACCTTCTTATGACAAAATGCATTGAACTTATGCTCATATAGGGAGTTTTGGAAACAAATTTTGAGATAGTGCATTTTTGAATAAAATTCTAACGTACCGCATTCTTCAAACAGTTTCTGAAAGAATGACCGAACCAACATAACTTTATCAATTCACGAAACATTTAGTAGAAAATGAAATATTTCTCCAAAAACTTTTGGCATTTACAAATTTATTATCACTACTAATATACTACCAAAGATACTTGTCTACTACAATTTCACTGAACGGGATTGAATAATTCCCCGTTTTCTTTACTTCGTAAAGCAACCCGTCCAGACTTTTCAATTTGGGAGAAGAACAAACCTCAAGTAATTGAATCATGATAAAGAACAACATTCTTGACACATTTATTAATTTTCTATTAGAAACCATAGAAAATGTTTCACAAATGTATTTTGTTTTTGCGTGTAGAGAACTTTTGACAGTAAACTAGAAAGCTATCTACGTTTTCTATGGTTTCTAGACAGCGAGAATACTCCTAATAAAAAACCTCCAACCCATTGTTTACTATATAGTTTGGCAACTTAAACAGAGGTTATGTTGCGAATAGAGTGGAAGGCAGTGGACTAGGCAGTCGAATGTCATAAAATGAAGGAATGGTGTTCGGAGTTTTTTCAAAATTATAAAAAAAATTGATAAAAGCTTTAATAAAAATAAAACTACTGTTTTAATAACAACAAAAACGCCTTATATATTCTATGTACATAAATTCGTAAAGACTATCTCACTGTAAAATTTGAGTTAAATAATATAAAATTTTGTTTTGAAACTGAGTCGAGAACTGTTCGTGTGAATGTGCGAATTTTCACCGATCAGCTGTTAGTTGCGCTACTTGGTAAAATTTACAATGCTCCAACCTTAAGAATAGATTTTGCGTGCAATAGATTTGTCGAACAATTAAACATCAATTAAATGAATGTAAATGCTAATGGAAATACATACATACGTATGGTACATACATATTTATGTATTGGTGTATTGGTAACAATTTTCACCTTGGCGCTGCGTCTGCAGTCTGAATCTAAAATTTCAGAACATGCGATTAAAATAATTAAAAAATACTAATTACATAAAAATAGCGCTTACGTTAAGCAGCAGCCTTGTTTGTATGCAAAAGTAGCTATACGAATATGTAAGTATGTATGAATGTGTTTTTATGTAAGTAGTTATTACAAAAACATTTCCAATTGTTTGCGCAAAAATGGAAGAAGAAAAAATTTTTTTTTTTTTTTTGTTTTTTTGTTAATAATAATAGAATATAAATAAGTAAAGCAACCAGAAGCTCAACAAAAACGATAATTCTATCTTAGTTTGTTATTTTAGAATTAAAATTCAAAAGCGCGCAATGTAATGTAACAAGCACTTGTAGACGCATCTAATTGTGAGCAAATTAAAATTATTTACAACTAACTTGATACGACATACATACAAAAGCATAGAATTTAAAATATGAAGAAAAAAATTAGCTAATTCAGCTTTTGACTGGTTGACTAACTAACGACGAGGAGAAGCGCCAGGTAAGTTACATAACAATTGTTGAAGGCAGAAAAAGCGGTGCATAATTTTTGTTTGTATACCGTGCAATTATTTGCAACATTGTTGACGTAAAATTATGTTGCTATAGCTATTGTTGTTGTTGTTGTTGTTGAACTTTCTAGCTGTTTATGTAAGCAAAATTGCTTGAGAAGTCATAAATATTTAAAAGCATTGTTGTTAGTGCCGAACTCTTCGCGAAATTTTTCTCTCTATATTGTTTACTCCATGTTTATGTTTATTTTATAAATCCAAAGTAATTTTCAAAAAATCATCACTTGTTTAATTTCGCAGGCAGCTGGCATGCTGCGAAGTTTTTCTAAGTTAACTCTTGTAATATGCAACAAAAACAATAATTACCACTATAATTAAATTGAATGCAGTGGAGCCAAAAAACAACTCTTTATCCAGTTAAGCTAATAGAATGCATAATAAAGCTTGCATGCACATACATACACAATGTGTATTAACATACATACACACCTCCATACGAACGTTATAACAATTTCACACGGAGGCTTAATGAAATATTTAGCCTAGTATTCTACACTAAAGCCCTTATTGAACTCAATCTTCAATACAAAATACAAATTCATAATTATTTTATTATTGCTTTATTGAAAAGCGCGGAGCTGCAAAGTGCTTTTGAGGAGGGAGTAATTTTATAACATAAGTCCTGGTTTTTGGTAGGAGACTTCAGCTTAGTCGTTGAGCAAACTTCCGCTTACACTTTGCACTCGCTCAAATTATGTGAGGTCTTATTGACCGGTCAATTCTGCACTTAAATGATAGTTAGGTCATAACAAAATTTAGAAAATGCCGCGGGAAATATTGATCTTCCTACTAACAGTTCATTGCCGATGTTTTTCCTACGTCTTCCTGAACATAAAGTTGTAACTTGTTGATGCATTATGCTGGTGATCATTTATTTAGCATCTCCCATTCTCGTACACAAAATAATATCTCTTCGAAGTAATAAGTGATTTTGAAACATAGGAAAATGGATTTTTGGAAATTTACCAATTTCTTCTGTCGCAAAATACAAATTTGAAAGAACGGTCGAAGGTAACTTATGGACTCATTCCCTATTACGAAACCAACTTTCATTTCGCCTCAGAGACGAATCGCTAGTGTATTTGCACTGTGTCAAACGATGGTAACATAAGATTCGAAAATTGTTTTCGCCATCCTCTTACACATAAAGTAAGAAACGTAAAGCCCGGACGAAAAGGATAAAGAATATCATTGCTAGACGAAATCGTTTGGAGGCTTTTATAATAATTATAACTAATATCGCCTATGGTCGAAATTCGACCAACGTGTATTTTTTTCAACTCAGTCTATGCATCAAGTGTTGGAAATATAGCAAACTGGTCTAACTTACTTAACTTTTTCTTTAAAATTTTAAATTTGATCTAAGACTTTGTACTTTTTGTTTGTATTTTCTTAAATTTTCTACAAACTTTTCACATGTAATTATAACGTTTTGGTATGGAGCTCCTTAAACAAAAATATAAAAATTATGTAAAATCAAATGAAATTGACATAGAATTATGGTGAAATTACTTGAAATTGAATTGAAAAATAGGTTTTTCCACACCACACGTGAGGTCCCCGTTGGCGCGCAACCGAAGTTAGTTTTGGGTGCTCGGTTCCCCAGTAGGCCTATATCACCCATATACATACATATATCGGCCATTTACTTCAATAGTGTCATAATTCAAAAAACACCCGTTTAATTTTGTATAAATACATATCTAATATGTAAGTGTGACACAAAACAAAAATTTAGAGTAGAATAGAGGATACCTTCATAAAAAATAAAATAAAAACATAAAAAATTATGTAATGAGAAAGAAGGCAGAGTTTACTAAAAAAATGTTTAATTAAAGAAAAAAAATTAAGTACTTAAATTGAGAAAAAATTAAGTGAAGTGGACAAACAGTTCCATATAAAAACGCAATAAGTGCACTTAGACTTTTTTCCAGGTTTTAATGTAATCATTGTGGAAATATGAAGATTCTAATGTTCGGATATTTAATGTTGGGACTGCCCTTGAGATCTATGTACGTAATTAATTTGTATTAAATTTGTAAACACTCCATTTCATGAATATATATGACCATATCTACCATAAAATATCGTCTGTGAACAATATAATACTAAGATATAACAAAGCAGAATAAATTAGAAAGAAAAGAAACACAAACAAACACATTGAAGTTATTCACGCAAACATATTTACTAAAATAAAATTAATTTCATAACTTTAAGCGACATAAATTAGGGTTATGGGATCCAAGCATCCGATTAATGGATATATAATCCAACAAAGTTAGCCTAATAATAAATATAGTGGTGGGTAATATACTGCCTATGCAATACGGCCACTATGATGCCGGTTGCCGCTTTGACCAAAAATCAAAAACCTTTTTGGGACGTTTTTTTGTTTCGTTTAATATACAACGTGAAACTTTCCGATTCAGTCAAGTTGCATTTACATAATAATAAACCAATTTGAAATAAGAGAATATATAATAAAATAAAATAAGAAATAAAATAAATTAGCTTAAAAGGCTATATAAAAAATTTAATGTTATATTTTTGTAACTTTTTTTTTTCAGTATAAGACGTACTTTATCTAAAATGAGGCTTAAATCTGCAAATGCAAAAACATTTTCCGGCAAATTTGCCATTAATTGTTATAAATAAATTTAGTTAGTTTCAACAAAAGTTAACTCATTATTTGTGATTTCATGTTTTTTTGAAAACAGCTAAAATAAAAAAAAAAAACAAAGAATCTGTTAAATAAAGACTTATGTATTTACGTGTAAGTGAAATTTGCCACAAAAAATTGGCCGGTCAAAAATTAATTCTATTTAAGATTTTTTGGTACGCTACAAATTATTTTCGAACAATTTTTTAGGATTTTGGTAGAGGCTATTATAGGTAAGTGGCAACAATGTTTTTATCTTTCACCGTGTAGCGCGTACGCTTATGTAGGTTTGTGTCTTAGAGCACTTACATAATTGGTCCAAAGATGGCGCGCTTTTGTGCAAGAAAGTAAATATCGATATTTGGAGAGCTTGTTGGATTTACAAAAAACTTTTTCTTCTAATTATAAACAAATAGAGTAATATTTGTTAACCAAAATAGGCCTATGCACTGCGGCTGATCCATACGAATCGATTCATATAACTTTTATATGATTTTACGTATGCTAAGTATGCGAAACAGCCTGTCAATTGATTGTATGGAAATTTTGTTAGCGTATTAATATATAGATATCTGTGTGACACATAAAAAGGCCCTCTAGTTTTCTTAAAGCCCTCAGTAATTGAATCTGAATCCGGAGAACTTTTAAATTGGTTCTGGTGTTCGAGATATGTATTTGTACTCGAAAACGCCAAAAATAGTATTTTCTGCTATATTTACTGTTTTTTCGCACGAAATAAAAATAAGTAAAAAAGCCTGATTCGATATTCAGATTAAGCGAATCGAAGACCTTTCGGAAAGTATTAGCTCATTTCGAAGTCTCGACTTCTTTAGCTCATTTCGAAGATAATGGCTACCTTATTTTCCAAACCGATTTAATATTAAAATTTCAATACTTTGCTTTGAATGTCTCTGTGCGATATCCTTAAATAACTTTTTAGCATTTAAAGGATTTCAATTTTCATATTAGTTCAAAGAACATATATTTTTTTTTTTTTTTTCAAATCACAATTGCTTCCACCTCTTCAGTATGAAAAAGAATACAAATAATTTTAATGAAAACAATAATAAGTACAGCACACCCAGTTGCTATAGGACGGGTAATATAGTTCGCGAATCTCACGCAAAACATAAAAAAAACGGATATATGCATAATAATGAGAAAGAGTTGTCAGTTACAAAATTTAATACGCATTTACTATCATATAACAAGTCACAAATCAATAAGAAGGATGTACCTTTGGTATTCAAAACAACTCCTGGGTCATTAGTCAATATGGCATCCTTTGTGCTTGATCGCATGAAATTGCCTACGGTTTTTGAATGGTCAAATCATGAGGTTTGTAAATGGATACGTGAATATGGATACCCACAATATCAGGTTAGTACCGAAAATTTTTTAAAATACTATAAAACAATTTTCATACTCTTCTAGAACACTTTCCGGGTAAATAATATCACAGGACTCAAATTGATATTAATTGGAGCGCAGCAATTATGTGCTATGAATATAAAAAATTATGATGACATCAAACACATATCTTATGGCATACGTCAGCTCTATGGCTATCAGCTGGTTAAATTTCAACGAAATAAATCTCTACCACCGGAAAATTATTACGAGCTTTATAAACTTTATCTTACCCAGTCTGGTCCTAGCTACAAATCCATACGTCCAAGTGATCTATGGCGCGAAATGCAGCTTGTACGTCCCAATTCGAAACATCTTCAGCACTGGCAGCTACTTGATATGCGCATGCATCCGAAGAACCTACCAGAACTGTTTGCTGACGCAAGACACAGAACATTGTATAGCTGTAAGAAACCACCACACGTTGCAGTTGCTAAAAAAGTCGAAAGAAATTGTTGCCAATGCTCTATGAACTGTGAATGCCTGCACATGGCAATGGAACCCTTGCCAAATATTGCAAAAGGTTTTACATTTCTAGGTGGCCGTAAATCGAGCTCCAATCGCTGCTTACCGTCATGCACAGAACACTGGCCATTGGAGAAGTTCGAACATGCTTATAAGCATAGTTTTGAAGTACGATCCGTAGCAGGAGCTGCAAAGTTCTTATGACTGTTAGAAAATGTTGCTAATAGTTAATAAAACTTTTTTTATTTTAATATATGTGCATACC
Source organism: Eurosta solidaginis (assembly GCF_040869045.1). Lineage (NCBI taxonomy): Eukaryota > Metazoa > Arthropoda > Insecta > Diptera > Tephritidae > Eurosta > Eurosta solidaginis. Next base: position 388,511,707 of record NC_090319.1, on the reverse strand, counting down.
TATATAAACATAAAAATATATGGAAATAAAACAAAAAGGTCCGCTGTATTAAATTGGTAGTGCCAATGTGAACAAGTTGAACGCGCCAAATTCCAAAATGCCCTATCTATAACGCTTTGTTTGCAAGAACGGGCTATTGCAGAATCGCTTTCAAATACAGCCAATCTCAGAATGTCTTCTTCAATTAATTCTGATGTCTAAAATTGTCTTAAAGTTTAAATATAATGAACCCAATCGGGCTTGAAAAACGCATTTTTTTTTTTTTTACTTATCAAACACCTTTCAAAGGAGCCAATAAATAACTTTTCATTCAGTTGAAATAATTCACTATTTTTACAATTGAATTTAAATTCAACTTCCGCCATAAATCTTGCACTAAATTTGTGCTTCCGTTTGAAGTTTCTTAAAAGTCGTGCGTACGAATGCATACTAGCATACATAAATACATGTGCATTAGACCGTATCAAATTACCAGATTTTCTTCGTACATATAATTTTGAAAGGGTGCTCGTCAACCCTTGTTGGCAAATTTATTATAATTTTGTTTGGATAACAATTGTATGTAGTAGCATAAAGAATCAAAACTATCAGCATCGTAAACGATATGGATTGGTTCATGTCCGTCCGTCCCTTAACACGTTAACTTAAGCAAAAATTGATATATCCTTACAAAATTTGGTAAACTGGCTTATGTGGACTAGATTGACAATGGAAATGGACGAAGCAGAACTATTCGAAAATTGGAAAAACTGCGATTTTTGGTATCGAAAGCCCGATAATGAAACTTGATATTTGGGTTGATTTTATGACGTACAAGTAAGAAAGTCTAAGTCCAGCTGTGCACTTTAAATGTTATTATTTTTTGCTTTGTGTGGTTAAAAATGTTATAAGGCTGTGCAATAATACATATGTATAAGGTTCTATTCTGAACTCATTTTCGTTCAAAGAAGTAAAAAGTATGCAGAGGCTTCCACTAATGAATTCGAGCGGATAAAAATGCAGTTTGACAGTTGTAGCTATGAAAGAAATGTTTATACCAAATTTCGTTCGGATTGGAAGATTTTTGTTCAACTTATGGCATTAAAAGAATTTTGGAAAGAGTAACAAAAACAAGGGTGGGTCACGCCCATTTTCAAAATTTGTTTAAGTTTTGTTCTTAGCTCAACCATACCACTACTGAAGTAGAATATCAGTCAAATGTAGTAAAATACCATAGAGTTATTGCAAACTTTGTTAAGGTTAGACCTTTAGGAAAAGTGGGCGTGGTCTTTAACCGATTTTGAATATCTTCGCTCAGTTTATACAGTTTGGCAAGAATAGTGTTTCTGCTAAATTTCAACGTTGTATCTTTTACGGCTTTTGATTAACGGCTTGTTAAACTTCTTAACTGCTTAATTTTATAGGGCATAATAGAAATTTGGTACCATTTTGGAAAATCCACGTGAAAACGAGAGAAGGGGAAATTTAAATGTTTCGCAAGTGCTACATCAGAAGCCGTTACAATCACACCATTGCTCAGTTTTGCAGAATTATGGCTCACGGTTTTACATTTACATCTTAGCGAAATTCATTGAAGACTTTTTTAAAAAAAGTTGCTTAAGTTTTAACCATAATTAAATTTGCATAGTACGCAAATAAAAAAAAATTAAGTGGTCGTGGTCCGCTCCTTTTGGTTAAGCTCTTCACAAAACTTTTAATACCAAAGTCGAATAAAAGCGACCAATTTACCGATATTTGATAAAAACATTGTTTCTATGACAGTAGATTCTACAGGAAGATGATATTTTAGCTTTCATATTAGTCAATGTTCATAACATTTCTCTTTAAATGACTCCTCAATACAAATAAGAGAGCACACAACTGGGTATATAATGTTCGGTTTCATCCGAACTTGGACTTTCTTACTTGTTCTTTTATTTCGTTCTGATAAAATTTTAGCATTTTTCATTACCTCACGGTACCGTTGTCATTTTAATCAAAATGGCTCGTCATAAGACAATAAATGTGTTTGTAGTCCATTTTATACGCCAAGTGACAACTAAGTAACATTTAAATGAAACGGCAGTGGACTGCCAGTGCGGAAGAATTTACATCCCAACTTGATTTGCCAACAAAACTGTATAATGCCATGCCCCATAGTACAGGTCTACAAGTAGGATATGCAGCAGCACGCACAAACACAGCCACGCTCACCTGATAAAATGCTTGTTCTTGTTCTTGTTTTTTTGTGGATGCTATTTGGCACCGTTGTACTTCTTGGGTCCAAGAAAAGTTCAGTAGCTGCTAATGAAAACTGGGAAAAATTTTTATTGTAAAATTACAAAGAAATTTCCTTATTTACTTTCAAACGATCACTTAATTACATCTCTCTTTAAAATCCATATGTTTTGGACAATGTTAATTAACAAATTGTGATACTTTATTACCGGGATCGATTGCTAAAACATGACCAAACCGTTGGGGGAAGTATTAATAGACGCGTTTTTGCCTCGCCTCGCTTCCAATAATTCGAATAATTATTCAGCTAAAAATCAAGTTTGATAATTTTCAGAGTATTTTTTTATATACGGTCTATTAATTAAGTAATATTAGCGAATAGAGAACATCTAAAAAAAACGAAAATGCAATAAATTAATTTGCATGTAAACCAATACTTCAGTATGTATTTGTGCGTATCAAAATCATACGAACTTACCTTGGTCTACGCAAAACGCACCAAAAAATACAAACTTCCGCTTCATCATAAGACGGAGCTACGCACTACGGGGTTTGCCACGAATCGCTTGGCACCTGTTCGTACTTACAAAGATTCAAACGCTGAGTTTGTATAAATTCGTACGCATTGCAAAGCTTGTGATATTTTCATTACGCACCAACAACGAGGCGAGTCAATTGCGGAATATAAATTTCACTGGTGAAAACTGCGTTGCACTACAAATACGCATGCAATTACAAATCCACACATTTGTGCATACGAATTTATATATCACACACACGTTTATACATCTCTCCTAGCAGATCCTTCAGCACAACACTTCGTTTTTGAACTGAATTCCGTTATGTGTTGGCGCACAAAACACTTTACTTTTGGCTCGCCAATTCTAGTTAATGTACGGTTGTAGCACCATGAAACCGAAAAGAGAGAACCGTCCCCTTTCAAAATGTTACGGGTTAACTCAAGACCCAGTTTAAGCAAAACTCTTTACAAGATTAAAGGAACCCAGATATGGTTTCAAGAGAGCCTATATTTCCTCCAAAGCCGGCGAACCCCGTTTCTAAAATATTCCAAAGGTATTACTCGGAAAACCCACTTGGGATTGGGTTTGACAGATCCGTCTCCTTAGTATTTCAAAACCTCACATCACTATTTTTATGTGCGTAAAACATTAAGGTGGAACGTCTGCGTAGCGAAAAAATTTTTTCTAATGCGCTCACAAACTCCTAATTCAAAATTTAAAACGGTGAAATTTTTGATACAGACCTGAGATCCGGCAAATGTGGTTCTAACAGGCCCTGCCTTTTGCTGAATTATTTAAAACAGAATTAAAAAATGTCTACCGCTCCCTCATCCACTTTCCATCCTCTTTTCTTTTACAACTTCCACTCCCACTCCCTCCTTCTCATATTTTCGATATTTCTTCTTTATTTGAATGGCTAAAACGTGACAATGTTTCGATTTTTCGCTCATCTGTTCTGGAATATTTTCTCAAAAATGTACAAAGGGGGTTGTTGTATATAAGATTCCTTTCAATCGATTGCTTGCGCTATCTCTGCTATAAGTTCGATAACACCCTTACTCAGAGCTTTCTTGAAGAAAATCCTACTTCAGTTCTATTGAATTTTTGTAAAAAAAAACTTTTTATTAGAACTTTCTTTAGAGAAATCTTACAACAGGGTTTAGAAGGACTGCCAATAAATTAGGTGTCTAAACCATTTTAAGTTGGTCGGTAATATCACAGACTATTCAGAAATTATAATTTAACGTTCACTTTGCTACGAAAGTTTCAAAAACTAGGGATTATAGTTTAGCTACATTCAAAGCATGGTATAAAAAAGAAAGTAGTTCCACTCAAAATTTGTTGACGTTTTTGGGGACTTTTGAAGTTTCATAATGTTTGTTCTTTTGCTATAAGCGTTGCCATACCGTTACTGTTTAAGACGAAATTGTGGTTTTTCGGGACGGAAATGTCCTTCAGGATAAGAGAATACAGTTAAGCATGCAATTTTGTTGAAAAATGATGGATAATGACTCATACATTGGGTAATGACTCATATCTTTATGGCGGCTTGACAGATAAAAAAATACACTAAAAATCCTGTTGTTTTAGCATGCCTCTACAGTGAATATTTCTCAAGGCATGGTATTTAATTTGTTACGTTTATAAAGGCCACATCCATGTCAATTCTAAAACGGCACAGAATGTGTATAGGCCGGGCTTGTGATCCCTGGTAGGGCTTGTGATCCCAAACAAACTCTCATAACTAGTGGCTAACCTGCAGAGAAACAGGGCAATGTTCTCCCTCCTCAAGAGCTACGCTTGAATAATACAATAGATAAAAAATGTAGACTTATAGCCAATTTATGACCATTCAATTTCAAAAAATTGCGTTAAGTATGCTAACCTCTTTAGAAACTTCGGTATCGGTTTATGAGGACCTCCTTTGGGCAATCGATTGAAAACGTGTATGTTTGGTCAACATGTTCTGAGCAAACGTACGAACACTTATTCCCCCTCTTTGTATACTTTGATCCATGTTTTTTCCACCAAAGCAATTTTCGGGAGCTCTAAAAACTTACTAAAAACCTTCTTTTCTAGGCTGGTATTTCGTATTAAATTATTTACAACGCATGCGGTTCTTTTTTTTCTTTTTTATTTAAAATAATTATGAAAGTAATTTCGTCGTATCCGTTAATATGAAATCCATCAAAATTAGAAAAATTCGTAACATTTTTCAATCTGGTAGCTTGTTTTTGGTGAAATTGTCATTGTCCCGCAAACGTCAAGTGGCTAACGTCACACTAAATGGAACTACCTCCATTTTTTGTATCATGATTCAAAGTAAGTTTGAGAGGAATATTGTATATATCACGGATAATATATGGCGACAGACCCCAGTTTATTATTAAAACGTCTGACCCTCCTTAATAGCCACACACGTTTTTAAACCGCACGCACTTTCGAGTGCCCTTAAATTTGTAATGAAATGTTCTGCCACTCAGCACAAACTCACAAAGATTTTTTCCACATACACGCATACTTATACATACATAGGTTGTACATACACACATCTTAGCAATTTTATAAGCATACAAATATAAGTGTTAGGAAATTTTCGATAAAAATCGCATAAAATTTAGTCAGTTTCCCTTTCCTGAGATTGCGTGCAAGTGTGAATGCGAAATTTACACCCTTTCCAAGTATTAATGTGCAACTCAAAAATATGTTGATAAAAATTTACACCAAAATGCAACAACGAATCTATCCAGCGCAATGCGTACACCGGAACAGGAAATCAGAGTAGTTAAGTTCTGTAATTTGTTACATTTTTACTCTTACACATTCGTTTGAACTTCAATGCAAGTGCTGATATATAAATATGTGCTATATATATTTACTAAGTTTTTGAAGGATTATAGCTGCTAAGAAAGTTTTTTTGTGTTTGAGTAAAACTCATGTTGTGGCGTTTAAGTGGTCAACTAATAAACCGCAACCAAGCACACATCACATCGTCAGTTACGATTCGTTAGCTTAGTGATTAAATCACTCCAATTTGTATGGGATTCAATTATTTTTCATGATAGAAAGCTAATCAGAAAAGGTGATGGTCTTCGAAAAGTAGTTTTCGTTTATCAGAATGCTACGGAGCAGTTTTCTATTGCCATGAAAAGATTCTCAGCAAATTCATCTGCGTTGACTGAGTCGGAGTCGGAATAGAAAATGTCGGTCCCGCACCACCAATTCGTGGAGATAATAAAAAGTAGCATGAAGCAAAATGGAAGACACGGTCGGCCTAAAGGTATGGCGAATTGCATCTATATATATAAAAATGAATGTCCGTTTATTTTTATTTTTTATTTTTATAGAATCAAGAACTATCCGGTCGATTTTGTTCAAACTTTCACATAAGTTGCGTATACCTCACGCAGTGATTTGCACATAGGTTTGGTTGCGATCGACGCACAGGGTCTCGAGATATATGCCAAAACGTGGACCCGGGTACCCCTAGAATGTGTTTACACAATATGGATAACAAATGAAAGCTGTTGATGAGTGCTTTAGTAGAGGGTATTTTCATACCACGGGGTGACTAGGGTCTCGAGATATAGGCCAAAACATGGACCCGGATACCCCTAGAATGTGTGTGTATTATGGATATCAAAAGAAAGCTGTTGCTGAGAGCTTTGAAGTAATTTTCATTGTGATATTCGATTTAGTCGCATCAACCTTGCAAAACTGATAAATATGCATGTGAAGCCGAAATAAAGACATGAATTAATAATACCCACATACCTATTTACATACGTCCTATTCAATTTGCCTGAAATTTGGTATATAAATTTCCCTATATTATTATTTACGATGTTTTTTTCCGGGAAGTACACAGGGACGAACCGGGACTGGGATTACGACTAGGGCTGGGACTGAGACCGAGACTCGGAGTGGGACTGGGACTGAGACTCGGGATGCGACTGGAACAAAATACATACCACCCTCTGAGACTGGCAATAACAGATGAAGAAGAATGAGAAAAACTTGAGAAAAGAGAAAAGTGAGAAGGAGAAGGAGACGGAAAAAGAGATAGAATGAGACAAAGATGGAGAGAGATGAAGCGAAAAAGACGGAAGGAGGAGTGAATACAAAGAGGAGGGAGGGCAGAGTTAGACGGAAAAAGCTTATTAAAATGTATGCAGATAGACCAAAGTTAGGACAGAACAACGTCTGCCGGGTCTGCTAGTACCAAAAAAAATAAAATGTTTTTACGTCGTACTTCTTTAAAAATATTTCTTAGTATTTCCACCTAACCTTATTATATACATATATATTATAAGTCAAAGTCGAACATTTTGGACACTACCGAATATAACTATTATTTCTTTAAAAAAAAACTTACATTTACGTCATTATTCCGTCATTACACGGCTTTCAGGCCTAGAAGCAGCAAGTGGCATAGGTCAAATCTTCTAGTATTTGCAAATTAGACGAAGTTATTTTATAACATAAATCCTGGTTTTTGATAATGTTTTTCAGGTTGGTCTTATACAAACTTCTGGTAATACCACGGACTCATTCAGTCCGGTCGGTTCTGACAAATGATTAATCTAGCTCCCAAATACCCCGACTTACCAAATTTCATGAAGATATCTCAAAAGTTGAGGAACTAATTTGCATGCATTCAAACAGAGATACGTACAGATAAACTGGCGTGGCTAAATCAACTCAGCTTCTCATCGTGATTATTTCAATGTACTTGTTGGTGGATATATCTTTTTTCCTTTAAGGACTGACAATTTAGGGCCAAACTAAATATACCATTTCATTTGCATTAACTATAACCACGCCTAGTTTTCCAAAAAATGGGATAATCAATTAACCAAGAATGATAAACTGATTAAATTTGAATAATAAATGGATGATTTGACGGCAGTAACGTTAGGTTAGGTTGAACTGATAACTTTGGAAACACCTTCGGCATTGTTTTGATAATCATTTCAAAATTATTTTCGCGATTTTGGGCAATTTTAGGTTCACATCCCAAAGCTAGAGCCTCTGTTTTTTCAACGACAAGTTGTATTTAAAAATGTTTATATCTTTTTGTTAGAAGAAAAAGCTATACAAATCGCCCCGATCTGTACTTTATTACGACATATCAAAACCACACCATAGATTAACACTAAATTCGCCTTTGATTAAAAATAAAATATCCATCGAAAAGTTACAAATTTGTTTATAACAAAATTAAATAAGGGCATAAGAAATTAAATAAGGACACGGAGAAAGAACTTTTAACTCCACCGAGACTTGATCATTTGGTGCGACTACAAGTCAATTTAAACATGTGAATATCAACGACAAGTTGTACGCTGGGCCGGCCCGGGACGCGCCACCTCAAAACCTCTTTAATTTAAAATATTTAAAAAAAAATAAGCAAACTTCGGAGATGACAACCACCCCCTTTTCCTACGGTAAATGAGGACAAGATAAATTATTTGCTTTTATCAAAGACAAAATCGGAGCAATCACAACTTGGCAGCCATATCACTCCTGACGGATATAAATTTGAAACTGTTAAGGCATTCCATCTGCAGTGGTTTGGCAAAGAGCTTCCCAGTAAAAATCCATTTACCTTGCGCTATGGCTTGGAGTATGCAAAAAACTTATAAGTACCGTCCTGGAAAATTTTAGAAAAAAATTTAAAAAAATTTAAAAGTAGTACGGTAGAGTTCGAAAGAAAGGCACGGCCTAAAAAAAAATTGTGTCAGGCTACAAAGCTGGGAGGTAAGACCCTTATGGAGGTAGACCTTCACTCGGTTGGTTAAAGAAAACTGTCTGTACCAACTGGAAATCGGTAAAATCTTTTTTCCTGTGTGATAAACATTTTTGTATGTATTTATGTATATATGTAAGCATTTCACAACTTTAGCTGCAAAATTTTCATGGGTACAAGGATTTGCCATATAAAGGTTCGATTACCTTATTCTCACGCTTTTGGTTCAAATACGCACTTTAACATTCACTGTACTCCGTTTGCGTCCTTCGCTAGTGAATATGAACCACCTAGTTTTGGTTGGCCGTATTTTAAACTCATCGATGGCATACACATCCGGTGCCTCTCCCTAACATCGCTTATTCCACTTCTTTATAATGAAAATGAACAATTTTTTGTGGCGGAGGGTGCGAAATTGCGCTGATTTCGTTATTGAGTTTGTTGTGTGGCAAAGTTACTTTTTTTGTTGCATATTTTGTGGGGCACATCGAGCCGAGTTAACAATAAAAAGGCCTCACGCATAGTACAAATGTTATGTAATAAACGCGTGTTTTTAGAATGAGATACGGCAACGCACTCCATTTGTGGGCATATTTTATTGTTTGCCCATATTTATTTGCGTAAGTGTGTATGTGTGTGTGTATGTTTGGGTGCGTGTGTGTGAATGCACCTTCGAGGCTCTTTTCACGCCACATTGAAAATTTTCCACAAGAACACCCTTTTGCACAATTGTATGTCAATGCAATTTTCATGCATTCAAACACAAACTCATTCCACGCACTTTCCAGCTAAACTAATTCGCATTACGCCACATACACATGCACACATACAAAGCACACACATATAAATTCCTTAAATGGATTTATACGCTCAAAGAGAAGTTTTCTTTATAAATAAATAAATAAATAATGCGTAAATTGTTGTAATTATAGAAGAGATTATTTTTAAAATATCGGCACGCAAGCACCATGAATTAAATTCACTTGCGTGTATGTGTGTGTGTGTGTGTGTGTGTGTAGGTTTGAGTGCTCACAATATTTGCGTATGAAATACAAATTACTTTAAATTTTATTGACACTAAAAATATGACTAACGCATTCACCACAAATTCCTTAATTTCATCAGCGTGTTCTGCATGGTGGTAATGATAAAGTGAAAGGGGGATGAGGTGTGATTATTGTTTACGCAGTCCTTTATAGTGGGACATACATATCTATAAGTATTAGGCCGAGTCGATATGTGGGGAGGATAAAATCGCACATTGCTCTGTGAAAATCATATTCTAGGGATCAAAATAAGAAACTTTGCCGAAGGAACCATACCTCTAAAACGAATTCTGATGTCCCCCAATTTGGGTCGAACTTTTGGGTAGGGGCAAATTTTGAAAAACCCCACTTTGACCAATCGAGTCCAAATGTATGACCGACCCCCACTAACTTTGGAGGCCCGACCCACCGATTCCAGTGGCACACCCCCTGGAACCCCCCTGGGGGTTCACCATACAAACATTTAAAAAAATCGCCTGTTTTGCACTTTACATGAAAAAATCAGCTAAATGGCTATGTGGTAATAAGGCCAATTGACCTTATGGCCGTTGACCTTGTGTCACCACACCATTACATTAATGCATTGTCATCGGTCCTTGATACGTATGCAAAGCTTCAAATTAATCAGACTTCTAGAAACCGGTGAAAATTAAGCTCAAAAATTCCGTTACATACAGGCCAAGCTAATAAAAGCGTGCTAAAAATGAATTTAACTTAGTAATAGAAAAGAAATTAAAAAAAATTATTAGAAATTAGCGTTTTTACAACCCCCTTTTAAAACCAAGGCATCACTGTGATGCATTTGCATGTCGTAAAATTGCTTGTGTTGTTTTTTTTAAGCCACCACAAGACACAGCAGGTAGAATTGAAATTACCATTTCATTCTTATTACCTCGTCTCGTAGACCATATATAACGCAACAGTTTTTGTGAATGCATTAAGTCGTTGTGAAGAACTCAAAGTGTGAAGTGCTAATTTCAGATAAAAAAATATTTCAAAAAAAATAATAAGTGAAGTGACCATTCCAAATCAAAAAGTTTACAATGAATCCACCATCCTTTACACCGCAAGATGAAGCAACTACATCAACAACTATCGAAAATCCAATGAGTCATATACCCAAGCATGATGTTACTGTTTTTGGTGTGTCTACTGATTTAACTGATCTTAATTTACCAACCCATCTGGATATCTTGAGATATTATCTTTACTTAAGCGAACGTGCTAAAACAGAACAAAAAAAGTTTTCCCATAAATCATTCACTATTGAAGTACAAGATAAGATGATTGGAATTTGGGAAAAACTTGGTATGGAAATAATGCAGAAAAAAATTGTATTTAATAAATTGAATAAATTGCTTGACAAATATCAAGAGCAAATCAAGATAAGAAACGATAGATAAAATTGATGAGAAGTATCATATTAGGATGGTAAAAGAACCTCATCCTGTTATTTTGAGAGAACCCAATTCTGAATTGATTGGTTACGTAATACTGATCCCTTTTGATCCCTAGAATACGATTTTCACAGAGCAATGAGCGATTTTTAAATCGACCCGCCCTAATAAGTATATATGTATGTACACACATACATATATTGTTATAAATTTGAACAATTTCTTTTAAACACGCGATTTGCTTGTCAATTATTTGCTTAAACGCCGGGTAACAATTTTTCTATTGTGTCATTACCACAGTTTCAAATGTAAACAGAAATTAGGAACTTATTTTTAAATTTTAATAGGTTTTCACAACTAAGTACATATTTGCTTGTTCATCATAAATCTTTTATTAGTTGACGCTTAATCGTCTAGTAATTTTTGGCCGTCTCTCAGTAAAGCAGGCTAGAAATTTATTCTAAGCAAAAACTGACACCATATCGGAAACACAATGGGGTATCAAATTTTCTTCCACCTATTTTGCCACTTCACTTTTTTTATTGGCAAAGTCGAGTGCCAGTAAAAATAGCTTATGGACCCCGTTTATAAGGAAAGATATGATTTCTAAGTCGTCAATTTTTCAAGTATCGATAACAGTACAATTATTTGATAAGTTCAACGGGGTGGCATGGAGGAGACCGCGGGAAAGGGACGGGATACAATTTAAAGTGAAATAGCGTACCTAGGAGTCATGAGAAGGGGTAGAGGGACTATGCTGAGATTTAGCGTTTTTTTAGTTCAGTTTTAAGAAATATAATTTAAACTTCGTTGATTTATTAAGTTCAAGGGATGACAATGCAATTACTAACAAATGTATAACAATCGTGTGGTACGAGCTATTAAAACCAGGGCTAAAGAGGGCTCTTATAATGCAAAAAAAAACAAACATTTTTTAAAGCAAATCGCTAAAAAATTGCCAAAATAATATTTGAATTATATATTTTGTTCAACCATTATAGAAAGTCAAGCATCGCTAGTGGCACCTGCACTCAAAATGACTATTTTTTATTTAATCTTTTTTTTTATTATTTTATTATTTTGTGTTAATCGTCTTTCATCCATAACGAATGAAACAAAACAACTACCGAAATTGGTCAAGCTGTTTTTAAATTCCAGCAAGAGCAATTCATTTTTTTTTTTTTTTTTTATGTATGTATATAAATTGTCCCCCAAACCGTCCCGAAGTAATATTTTAATGGTACCGAAGTGATCCCGAAAGCAATATCTCTTGCGATAATTTCAAAAAAGGTCTGAAACAGTTAGTCAAAATAGTCCCGAAATGATCGCAAAAAAATTCCGGTAAATACCCGAACTGTTCACTGCTAACACAACAACAACAACAACCTAAACTGTTCCCTGAGACAACTCCGAATAATTCCAAAATGATCGCGAAGGATTTACGAAGTGATCCTTAAATAGTTTTTCATATAAACGAGGAGGACATAACCTGACATTTCCCTCCAGCACCCCAATAAAACCAGCAAGAAACCGAATTTCGCTAAGCATTGATCTTAAAAACAGTTCCGGAGCAATGCCGAAATGATAATGAAGCGATCCCAATGTAATCCCACATTGATGCCGGAAAAGTGTTTCAAAAATACGACAAAAAAAAAAAAACTTCTCAAAATGATCCCCAAGTGACATAAACGCTTCTCAAAATGATCCCCAAGTGACTCCAAAATAATTCCGAGAGCAATATGGAAATGGTCACAAATTAACAGAAATAGTCCTTGCATGGTCCCAAAAACATACCTAAGCCCGAAATTACATCTGGCGTAGGCTCAAAAGGGCTCATGGTAGATAGACTTTGCAAACTCCAACCGTATTGATATTGATAACTTTTACAATTTTCCATGGCATCGCTTCTATCTTTGGCTAAGGAATTTTGGTACTTCATACATGGTCGCCTCCGCTGTAAAAGCTTCTAATTCTACTTTCCACTCAAAACGACGGTATGATACTTGTGAAAAGGTCGATTTCGGCACATAGCGGTAAAATAAGATTATATGCTTAATACTCAGAACTGCTGAATATTTCTAAAATTAAAAGCTGCTAACTCCTCACATGCCTCGCCCCCGGCAGTGATTTGTCAAACACTCCGAGTGTATTTCTGCCATGAAAAGCTTCTCAGTGAAAATCCATCTGTCAGCATAAGAAATATAGGTCCCGTCCCGTCAATTTGTCGAGAGAAGATCGGCCTTAAATCTCTTCGGAGGCTATCGCGCTTTGCATTTATTTATTTTAGCTTCGCACATTTTCAGGTTTGAGTGCACATTTTCGTGTCTCGCTCACCCATAATACGGTTTCACCACTGGTGTAAGTGGTGTTAAAAATTTTATTATTTGTATGGTAAAAAAGTTTGACTTTAAATCATGTTTTGAAAAAAAAAAATTATACCATTTCAAACTCATTTATTTCGTGGGTAATACTGGTCCCACATTCGTGTGTTTGTAAATTATTTTTGTACTTTTATTTTCCTATATCAAGCATCAAATCCTAGAATAATGTTTTGTTTATTTAGGTTCAAATGCTGTAGAATCATATATGTGACCCGGCCTATGAAAAGCTGGTTTATGACTCAAAAAAAAAAAAGAAAACTACGAAGAAACTGAAGAAATGCATTGTTTATCTTTGACAGCGGTTTCTCGCAAGTTCTTTTTTGAGTCATAAGCCACCTTTTCATAGGCCGGGTCACATATATTGAAACTTCTTTATTGCTGTTACAGACACTCGCGAACATCAAAGGGACGATAAGTTCCTGTTAAATTGTCTTGTTTTTGTTTTCGTTAAGGGAATAAACGTTAATTTAAATTTTTTGTTATCACACTTAGGCCCACTTGCAGAGCGGCAAGTTTTTTTTTATCTCTCCGTTATTTAAAAAAATGTGTCGAAAATGTATGAGTTTAATTCTTCATGTCAGATTATCTCTGAGTTAAAAAGTGAACTTGCCGTACTGCAAGTGGGCCGTATACTGCTATAATCACAAAAATATACATAGGAGTGTTACATACATATATGTATGTGTAAAAATTGTCTTAAATGAAGTCACCAGCTTTTACGACGTGTTCACATGCTTCCAACCCCTTCAATAGGAATGTTACGTATACGCCATGTCTACCAAATCAATCGTACAGTGCTTTTTGTACAGTTACATAGTTTAAAAAGTTGTGCACATTTTAGTATTTCCTCTTTGAAATAATACAATAATGTTTGGTTAGGTTACGTGGTAGCTGCCCTGATAAGTATAGCTCACTTGGACAACACGAAGGTCCGTTGTGATACCACATACACCAAAAATAACGGTGACTTAGATCAAGCTACTTAGAGAATCTTTGGGTAGCAACGATAAAGCTCCGAATAATACCAATCTCAACTTTGGATAAAGCTTCGGGAGATCCAATGAGTCGCGACCGAAGTACTTTCGCCTAGTTGCTGGGAAATCAAGCATAAAATGATTTGATGATTCCACCTCATCATCCTCCATACAGCTGCAGCAGGATGGAGTTTCCAGTATATTGAGACGTACCGCATAGATACCCATGGGACAGTGCCCTGTCAAAACCCCAATTACCATTGATAGGTGAGCCTTAGTGAACCCAATTATTTCAGCAGACCTCCTGCCATCCGCTTTCGGCCAGACGGATCTTGCTACCCTGCAAGACGTGGTGTCCCCCCAACGTTTGCTGAGCTGACTCCAGGCCCAGCTATAGAGGAGCAATACACAGGTGGCCAGCGGAATCCCGAAATCCCTAAAGCCATCTTCATCCGGTTCAGTTGTACCGATGCGGGCTAAGAGATCCGCTTGACAGTTACCCGGGATATCACTATGGCCCGGGACCCAGATAATCTTAATTGTAAAATAATTCGATGCAATCGCAAGCGAGGTCAGGCACTCCCAGACCACCCTCGATCGCACTGTAGTTAAGCTCAAGGCCTTGATAGCCGCTTGGCTATCAGAATAGTTTTTAAATTCCCTAACCGTAGTAGCACTGGATAGCATTCCATCCACCGCATCCTTAATCGCAGCAACTTCCGCTTGGAATACACTGCAGTGATCAGCCAACTTAAACTTACGGCTTACATTTAGCTCTTGACAAAAGACCCCCCACCAACCTTTCCGTCCAGCTTCGACCCATCCGTGAACAAGTTAACCGGTCCCATGCCCAAGATAATTCCTCTTCCCCACTCCTCTCTCAATGGATTGACTGGGATAAAGGTTGTATAGGGAGCAGTTATCGGCATACAGTAGTCCGTTCTGTCCGGGATAAAGTCGAAACTGAGGCTAGAGTGTCCGCAGCCAGAAAGCCGATATCCCATATCACGAAGCCTGACCAACGACCTTGCCGCGGCCGCCTTTCCCGCAATATCTACTGGGTATATGTTCAGCATGACGTTCAGTGCCAAGGTAGGTGTTGTTCTGAGAGCGCCACTGATACCGATCAGCGCCGTCCGTTGCACGGACATTAGCATTTTGGAGGTGCTCACCGTGTCCAGTGCTTTCCACTAGACCAGCACACAATATAGCAGAATCGGTTTGACCACCATCTCATAAAGCTACTACTCCTGGCGATAGTCCCCATCTCTTTCCGATAGCCCTTCTGCAGCAGCACAAGGCAGTGGCGGCCTTCCTGGGCCGATCTTCCACATTGGGTCTCCAGGACAGTTTCTTGTCCAAAACAATCCCCAAATATTTAATCCTATCAGAAAGTACCAACGGTACCCCTCCAATCAAGGGAGTTTGAAATCGAGCATCTTATATCTCCTTGTAAACAGAACCAATTCCGTTTTTCCCGGGTTGACCGCCAATCCACATGATTCAGCCCATCTAGCCCAGTATCCAGGTAGCCCTGCAGAACATCGCGCAGGATGCCCAGAAATTTGCCTCTGACTAGGATAGCGAGATCATCTGCATAGGCAACCACCCGACAACCATTGGCTTCCAGCTCCACAAGAAGCTCGTTGACTACCACAATCCAGAGCAGAGGAGATAGGACACCCCCCTGTGGCGTGCCCCTGCACAACTTCCTCTTAATTATGGCCCCTCCCTACTCCGCTGCGACAATTCTGCTGCATAGAAGTTTGCTAATAAATTCAACCAGAGCCGCTTCGACTCCTAAACCCACCAGAACTCTTTCGATTGCCCCCGGTAAGACATTGTTAAAAGCCCCCTCGATGTCTAGAAAGCCACCCAGAGCATACGCATTGTGTTCCAGGGACCCCTCTATTTGCTTTACAATCGAATGGAGAGCCGTTTCCGTCGATCTGCCCTTGCAGTACACATGCTGTGAAGCCGATTATGTAGTCGCCCTTCAACGATCTCGTGGTTATCTATGCTACGCAGGGAGGCCACGCGAGGGTTGACGCATTACCTTATGAGTAATGCGTTCAGAGCCAGACCGGACCCGAAACGGAAAAATTTTCAACCACACCTACACCACCAACTTAACGGCGACGGAGCCGGAACGTACCTTTAGGCCCGCCACGATTTTAACGGGACGTGGGCAGGTGCAGCATTAGCCTACCAGCCATTTCGGTAGGGTTTCACCCCAAACTACTAAGGTGGCAGAATACCGCACCTACCAGCCCAAAGTCATCAAGTCAAAATTCAATGTCAATAATCAAAAGCCTTAAACAATCCAGTTCGTCACCGTTGTGTACCGATCTTGACTCTTAAAGAGTCCTCCCTCCCCTGAGCTCGGCACAATGACTCAGGGGTGCGGGTTTTATCGAGTTGTCCTCTCTAGATCCGCCATTATCAGTAGAAGCAGGGGCACCTCGAGCAGCACGTGATAACTAATCACGCGTGACATTCGTCACTATGGCCGGTCCAAGACTGATAACAGTCCCTGATCCAGAGCCTGGAACCACTTATGATATCTAAGTCAATTATCTTAGGCCTCAATACAATAAAGTACAAAGATATCCTTCTTATAAGTTTTCTTCACAGTAAGCATTCATTCAATTCAAGCCAATAAACAACGAAACAGAAACTCCGAACAGTTGGGAACCAGTTAACTCTCCAATTCTCGATATTGTTTATCATTTGAGACCCATTTTTGTACATCTTTAATATTCAATTTGTCGTTTATTTGAGAAAAACTTGAGACTTGACATTGATTGGGAAATATTTTCCCTTGAGTCGAGCCTTCAGAGTAGAGTAGAACAAGACCAAATTTTTACTGTATTTAATTAGCGAGATATGTTCATATTGCTCTATACAATTGTTTTTGCTATTTATATTAGAGAAAAATTACAAAGTTTACAAACGGCGATGGTTACTAGGACATGTTTCTGAATCAGCTTTCTTCCAGGGAGATTATAGGATTAGGAAATAAAACTTATAGAATTAGTATGTGTATTAAGCAGAAGCAACAAGAAGGCAATACTTAGAGACCAATTGCAAAGCGAGCAGCGGGGAATTCATATGGCTGAGTGGATAAAGGCTTTATGAAGGTAGTATGAAGTATGAATGTTGGAGATTTCGTGTTCAATACTGATGAAGAAGTGAAATTCAGAAACATGTCCTAGTAACCATCGCCGTTTGTAAACTTTGCAATTTTTCTCTAATATCAATAACAAGAACAAATTTTGTTTAGTCCCTTTAAAGCAAAAGAAAAGTATTTCAACGAGGCAGATATTCTATTTTTGCATCCTCACTTTATTTGGAGTGGGCTTAGTATGTAACATGGCTACCAGAGGAACCCTTCAGAAAGTACTATGATCTATTGTATGGATACTCGTAGTTATTGAAGTTCTGGAAATCCTCAAGGCAGGAGGAATGAGGGTAGCCGGTTACACCTTCAATTTGGTGCTTCTGATCACAGGTAAATTCCTACCAACGATTAGCGAGCTCATGGAAACGGTGGGTAGATCCAACAAAAACAGAACGTATCCTATTCACAAGAAAAACAAAAATTGCTCCTTTCAAAATAACCGAGGTTAAACCGCATAATGATAAATCTCTCTTGTGAAACTTCAAATTAAGCTGGAAAAGTAACGTTAAGGTGAGATTTTGGAAGGTTCCAGGGCTAGCGGGCCTGGCAATATCAGGCGCAGTGAGCAGCACACCTCAGGAAGGATTAAACGTAGTTTTTACTGATGCCTCGACAAGTCTTCGTGCAAGTATTGGCTGTGAAAGGGGCTCTACCATCATAGCGGAACCATACAAATGTAAATACAAATTCTATATATTTGGTTTTTGTAATTCGATGAACTAATCTCAAAAACGTACTGCGCAAGAAGTCGAATCAAATCATATTATAAAAGTACCAAACAGTGAATTTCAGGCCGTTAACTGATAGGTTTCGCCATGTCTAATATCGGCACGCGACCATATTAGATGCCATGACAAGGGGGCAATTTAATGTAATCATAACTGGCAGGAACTATATTGCAATTTCAATATCTCCCTTTACTCGGTCTCTGGAATGAATTTGCATATAAAATGAACAAGAGAGGTTCCGAAATGGACAAAAGTGAGGCGGACAGCTTCGTCCGATGACTTATCTCCTGAGGAAAATCGAATTATATTAGATTAAGTCGGCCAAACGGGTTCATTGCGAGATCTCAAGGTCTGGCTATAGTTGGATAGAAAAGAAACTAATTTCCTTCTCACGCTAAAAAAAAATTTGCAGTGAGAGTAATTACGGGTGCCATCATAGGTCATTGCATCAATGCCCCGACGGATCTTTCAATCCTGCTTAAGCTCATCAGAAAAAGCAAGTGGTTTGCTGAGAACTGTTAGGAGATAATCTGGTTGGACGAATTGGCGGCACCCTTCACACACTGAGGGCATACACAATTGGCAAAATGTCTGCGAGTGGCCATCGATATGTAATAACATGACACAATTATTATATAATTTACAAAATTTACAAAAAATTTTACTTACTTCAATACCATACAAGTTTTAGATTCTGTCGCTTATGTTATTTTTGCGGTTTATCCACAATATTTGGACCATGAGTTAAATCAGGTCAATGTTATTGTTTGAGAATTAGTTTTCTATTTCATTGACGCTGTTTATATACAAAACAATATATTTTCGTTTTCTAAATATTTTTGTTATATCCATAATGCTTTTATGCAAATATCCACTCACTATTCATTTCACTTTCATGCTGCACATCGAATTTATGTAGTCACAAAAATGTTTAGTACATGTATTTAGCAAATTTATTCAAATACATATATGTAATATTAATAAAATTTATAGTCCTAAATATATAATGGCGATTCAGTTAGAAATAAATATTCACTGAGCCCAACAAAATATGCATTAATTAGATTCTGCTCTATTGAAGCTCTCTGCGCACAGCATGTGAAAATTACTAATTTCGCGCCAAATTGACTTCAAATAAGACACTAAAATGTGCGTTGTACATATTCACATACTTCCACATAAACCAATATGAATTTAAAAGCAAACAGCATGTATTTTAAGTCAGCTTAGAAAACAATCATGATTCATGAATAACTAAATGCATATCACATACATACAAATTTATGCTGACATAAACTGCCACGTATGCATGTATATTACGTACAAACAGAGGTACATTCATTCATTCATACCTACATCTAAGCACATGCATACAGCATCTAACCTTAAATAAGCACACAAATCACATGCACCCAGCCATCTAAACAGCCCACCATGCGGCAACTCGGCCAACTGGCTAACGATCCTACGAGCCAAATTGCGCTAACATTACAATGACCATGAACTAAATTCCAAAGTCAATTGGAATATTTTCGTTTAGGCTTGGATACACGTCGGTCGTTGTGTGCATCATTGTTGGCGAATTTTGTGAATGAATTTTCGCGCAGCAACAACAACAAAACCGCAAACAAAAATTCACAATTGTCAGGTATGTACATAAATACATACATATGTACATGTGCCGTAGTAAATGTATATGCATATGTGTAAGTCTAAATCCAGTTATGTGCAACATTTTATACGTTTGTGCATTTGTATGTGTGTTGTTGCATACATTTAATGCTGCATAAACTAAATGCCGCCAGCATTAGCACTAAGCTTCATCTAATTCATTCATACAGCAGCAACAACAACACAACTTGCAGTCACGCGTGCATGCATTTGTGGGTGAAACTAGCAGGAGCTGCAACTACAATGCATGAAAAAGCAACTTGTTGACCAAATTTTGACTACACTCAGCAGCTGATCATTAAATGATGCAACCGATGGGAGTACGTTGCACGTTGCACATTGCTGGTATAGCACATGTGGCATGAATGTTATTGCAATTTTTGTTATTTTGTTTTTTTTTTTTTATTGATGCTAAAGTAATTTTATGTTGTCGTGCATCTGCAATTCGGCATTGGCAAACATCAGACACCGTCTGGCATCTGTTTATGTGTTGTTTGGTTGTTTTAGTTGTCAATGGTGTGGACTGGGCAAAATGTAGGTTGACTGAAAACGAAAGTGCTGCACGACACCAGCAACATAAACGGATTCAATTTGTATAAATTGATTGTTGTTGCTTGACTCAAGCGCCAAGCTGTTTTAGGGAATGGAAAAATGAAGCTTCATTCAAGGACGTGCATATGGATATGTAAGTACAAAAATACGGTGTGTATATTACTGTAAGCTTAATTCAGAAAGGGAAGTCACATTTTAAAATTTACGGGAAAAGCGAAAAACATTTAGTATTCACATAAGCAAAATAAAATCAAATAAAATAATTTAAAAAAAAAAATAAAATAAAATAAAGTTAAGTTCAATTAATAAAACAAATTAAATTAAATTAAATCAAATAAAAAAAATAAAATAAAATAGAATAATAATATTATTTTTGCGACCTTTGCTTTCAAATATATTTATTGACTGGCTCTAGGTCATAAGGAGTAAAAACACAAGCTTGAGTATCAAGCTCCACGTCAAATCAGTCAGACGTGTAAATTCATTTGCCCTTGAGTACAGTTACCGATGCGCAATCGAAAAAAACTTGTGTTTTTACTCCTTATGACCTAGAGCCAATTAATAGTCAATAAATATAAAATAGAATAAAATAAAAAATAAATAAAATAAAATAAAATAAAAACATTGAATAAAATAAAATAAAATTAAATAAATAATCCCCAACATATTAAAATATAAAATACAAAAACAAAGTAAAATGAAATAAAATTTAATATATGGTAACGAATTTACTTGCAAATCCTTTTATTTGCAATCCTCTGCTAAGTTCGAATTACTAAACTGTTGAATAAATAACTCCAATTTGTAATAATGCAAAATGGCCTTTATTAAAGTACTTCACAATAACACTCAAACTGTGCAACGAATAGCTTGCTTAATAATCAAACTGATTGATAGCTCAAATGAAACTCTACTATTCAAAATAATACTGCTCTTGCTCGCTAGATAGCGTCTTAGTCGAAACTGCTTGACAACTCAAATCAAACTGAATTCCAGCGCCTCTACAATTTATACTCTTTGATTTCAACCTTCGCATCTTCTAGGCGCTTCCAGAATCTACTAGTCCAGCAGCTCTCAAACTTCTCAGCTGTAACTACAATTGCACAATTTTATAGTTTTTCTCATTGCATACTTATAGGAGTATCTCAGATATATGCATGTGTTTGTGCATTGACTCTCCGCTGCTCGTATACGTACATGGTACATATATGTAGACGCAATTATTGTTTCGTTTATGTAGATACATAATGATTGAATTGTTGATGTGCATTCACTTCACTGCTTAGCATCGGCTTAGAGACGATAGCATCGCTCATGCTGCTAACATTCGTTACAATATTTATCTAAAATAAATTAAAGTAGTATAAAATAATGTAAAAATGTAAATAAATTAAAATAGAGTCAAACAAAAAAAAAAAAAAAACATCCCTGCGGGCATTATTTCAGTGCACCGTGCCTCCATTGTTATTAGGTTTAATACTTTCAAAGCCTTACTGGATATAAGTTTTAAATAGGAAGTACAACATGAACGGTAATGTGAAAAATCATAAAACATAATTATATGGGGCATACTTACATAAGTCCATTAGAATGCCTTGCTCTCTGTATCAACAACTTTTGATATTTTTCGAGGTAATTACATAATTTTAAGCTGATTAGAGTGATGCATACTCGGATTCAAGGCGTAAGTACCTGTTCGGGTACCATTTGTTGATATTGAAAAAAGTAAAACGCACAAACATCGAGACGAGAAGGTTAAAACGGGAGTGTAATCGGGAAGTAGGTTCAGGGTTCCGTTAACAGTGAATCACCAGCCGATGCCAAGCCGACAGGTGAAATAGGTAAACGATTAATTGGCTCTCGATACCCGTTGGAAGCGGTGAACATTGAACACATAGTTTATTGCTGAATCGAGTGGTAAATTGTGGATGGTTGGTCGGACAACAGAGCGCGGAACTATGAACGCAATGGCTGATCGATACACTACAGTATTTGACGAGGTATTATCATCCATCACCACAAATTCGTTGTCTTACCCTGCTTAGTAAAGTTTTCATCTGAAAGCCTCCGCGGCACTATATGCTTGCAAGATGCTGATAGGATCCCTAGGATGGGGCCTGTCGCCCACGCCATCTCATTGAGTTTTTACGGCAGTTGTGAAGCCCATAATTTACTATGGGTTTCTTTTTTGGTGGCCAGCCACACAAAGAGTACGTATACTAAAAAGTATGGGGTATGCAGATCATCAATTATTGAATCTGGACCTAAAAACTACTCCGACCGAGCATTGAATTCTATTCTGCACATCCCGCCTTCACAACTAACAAAAATATAGCTTTAAAATCTGCAACAAAACTCTCAGGGCAGCTTGACTGCAGCCCTACGGCAAGCGCAATCAAATATAGAACGAACAGACTACATGGACCCGTGCTTGCGCTTCGAAAGACATCTTAGGAGGGCCAAAATAAAGTTGGAACGTTGGTGCAAGGGTGGCAGAACATACTATATACGTGTATACCGATGGTTCCAAATAAATGGAAGGGGTCGGGTCCGCTGTTTACTGTGTCGATCTAGGAATAATAAAATCCTACAGGCAAGCAGATTATTGCAGAGTCGTTCAAGCGGGCATTGTAGCCGCGAAGAAAGCAACAGCAATTCTGGTTTAGCTACAGTCGCATCAATAGATATATTGATAGTAAAGAGGCACTTAAAATAATAATCTCACCCCGTACTTCATCAAGATACGCCCAGAAATGCAAACAAGCATTGGGGAGACTTCGCTTATGCGGGTCACACATCTATTTCAGGTTATAAAAGGATAGAAAGTAACGAAAAAGCCGTTGATTTGGCAAAGGAGGGTGCACCACTGGATAAGTCGAAGGTAAACATCGAAATCCGCTTGGGAGATATCAATGGCGGATGGTTCTTCTTCCCCATATTTAATGTATCGCTGACAACGTCTTTTCAGGTAAGTGGACATTCGACAAAGATGGACCACTGAGACTTTTTAACTATATTTGAAAGGAGAGAGGAAAATAGGTTCGCAAGCTAGGAAATATGACATCGCGTTGCGCGGAGCGAAAGTCAACGAGCTCTGAACCGGGAAGAAGAGTGAAAAAAGTACGAACAGAGAGATTATAGGGAGCTGTTTTACGGTAGCATTATTAGGAATTGTGCGGACGCCGTGATTGATTCCACCAACCATTAGTGGAGCCCACGATGGAGTAGATATACATATGTATGTAGGTGGGGCAAGGCAGTTCATCGATAGAAAAGTTGACACTAGCAACCCTCCTTATTGTAACTGATATAAGGAGGGAGAAGTTTCGGGCAAACTTAAGAGACAGAGACCGGCGAAAGGCGATAACCTTGCTTTAAAGAGGGGAAAAGGACCCAGTCCAGGGTCGTGAGATGGAGTAGCTGCCCCAGCAAGGCATGTACTTACGTAGCTGAAAGACAGAGATAGCCTTATATCGAGGAAGTACATAAGTACCTCGAAACTTGCAGGTCAGAAAGAGGGGAAGAAATAGTGGCAACATGCAGCAATAGGGAGGATGCATAAAGTAGATAAAATATCAAAGTAAGTACATCAAAACTCTACCTTTTTCGGAGAGGTCCAAGAGGATGAATGGCATGACCAAAACGTCCACCCCTGTAGCGCATATTTAAAGTAGCTTGAGAAAAATTCCTTGCTCATGAGCAGTATTTATCTGCACCTTAGGGCTATAACCGCCCAAAGCTGGGTAGAAGGACTTATTAAAATGAAAGGGAAAAGAGGAGGACGTAGACGTAACAACAAAGCTGTTAGGGGGGGGGGGGGGGGGGGGGGGGGATGTCAAGCTCCGACGTAGGCACTGTTGCCTCCGTTAAATAAAAAAAAGTTCAAAAATAAGTTAATTAGTGAGCAACTCCTAAACTATAAAAGCCTTTTTCACAATTTCCTATTAAACTCCATCACTTATTGCATTCTTCCCCCAAAACGAGTCTAATGTAATTCTAAGCAAAACTTCGTGTAAACAATTTCAAAACCCAAAACAGCTTAAGGTCACTTAACAGCTATTAGAGTTGCAACAACAACTTTGTGATACAATTTTGTATATCAGTTAGTCTCCACTGCATTTCAAACTGCATGGAAAATTTGATAATTTCACAAACTTTACCCTTTCTATTACAATCCCAATAACAATTCAACCATAGTGACAACAACACTATACAGTTTAGTCTAAACATGCGACTGATAGTTGAAACTGGCAGCAGAGATGTTTTTGGTTTGATGCAGCAGACGAAAAGTTTTAAACTGTTTACAAAATTTGTCAAACCACAACATTGGATTGTTGTTCTAACAACACCCAAATTAGGAATGTTAGGAATGCCTCAATTTTAGCACTGACGAATGCGAATGCATCAATTAGAAGTAAATTTACTATTTTGTAATGGACTGTCTGGACTATTTCAGAAGAGGATTAAGTTACTCGGCTGGTTAATGTCCATATTGAGTGCCATACTTTGAGCCACAGTCGGGAAACCGAATCTCGGGACTAAGTATGGTCGTCTGCATTACCTGGTTCCAGTATTGGACGATACACTCATCAACTAGGCTGTCTCCTAATCAAAAACAAAAAACCAAATTTATCACGTCGTGCTTGACGGCATGCATAGCACCAAGGGCCTTATTAAGTTACTCAATTCGGAAAAAATTTCTTTCGGATTTGAAAAAAAAAAAAACGTGTGCTGTCAAATCGCAGCTTTCGAGTGGCATTTCCTTTAGAATCGAGTTACAGAATAATGCCCCAGTATTCTAGGTCTGCGGAATCAGCCTTCTTAATATCACATATAAGGTCCTGCTAAGTGTATTGTGCGAAAGATTGAAGCCCACCGTGAATCGGCTGATTTGACCTTATCTGTGCGGCTTCAGACCATCGAACAGATTTTCAAAATGCGCCAAATCTTGAACAAAAACAAATCTGCGAAAAAAGAATCGACACACATCACCTCTTCGTCTAGTTTAAAGCCGCCCTCGACAGCAGGAAAAGGATCTGCCTATATGCCGCTATATCTGAGTTTGGTTTCCCCGCAAAACTTATATGGATGTGCAAAATGACGTTGAGCAAGACTATCAGCTCAGTCAGAATTGGGAAGGACCTCTCCGAGCCGTTCGAAATTAAACGAGGTTTCAGACAGGGTGACCACATATCGGTCGATTTCTATAATTGTTGCTGGAGAAAATGATACTAGCTGCAGAACTTAACCGCTCTTGAACAATGTTCTATAAAAGCGTGCAATTACTGACGTATGCTGATGACATTGATATCATCGGCCTGAACACCCGCGCCGTAAGTTCTGCTTACTCCAAACTGGAAAAAGAAGCAGTAAAGACGGTGAATGAGGACAAAACAAAGTGCCTGCTGTCATTGCGCAAAGAGTCCGCGCATATGCGCCTTGGCAACCACGCTACTGTTGGCAGCCATAATTTCGAAATAGAAGAGACTTCGATAATTTGGGAACCAGCATTAACACTAACAACAACATCAGCTCCGAAGTCCTGCGAAGAGGTGAAGATATGTGGTATAGGAGTTGTTGACTGTTAAATAGTAGATGGAGCCGGAAGCATTCGCTATGTCTAGGAAACGGTGTACATGTGTCCACGGATAGTAGGGATTGCAAACATATTTATTAAGTTGCACATTGTATTGCAAATACCACACAAAATATTGTGCATATTACTTTGAGCTTACATATACCTGTACTACGGACCAAAATCCAAACAACGTCTTACCACGTCTGAAATCAGGCACACCCTGTACAGAAGTTTTAAAACCGTTAAAGAATATATGAAGTTTGGATTTGTGAAGACTGAGAAAATCACCGAATCTTAGTCCGTTATCTAACTAAAAATTTGGTTTATATGTTTTACCGGTTTTATTATATTGAAAATGTAAAATTTTCATACAGATGTTATCAGTACGTTCATAAACAATTTAAGTTAAAGTTGCTGCTGTTGTTGTTGTTAGCAGTGTTAACGTCAACTCCCTTTGTATAATATAGTACACCAAGCCGAGCATATTATATTTATGTCTTTATCATTAGCCTCAATAATAGGAACATTTTCGAATTCATCACAAAATTCTACTTTACGTCCTAAACCCAATTGACCATATGCGTTCCAGCCCGCAGCATACAAAGCGCCACAACTCATTTGTAAAAGCGTATGCCGTGCACCGGCAAATACTCTTACAGGCGGACATTCTGTTTCATTTGAATCAGAACTTTTTACATCATTTCCGGATCGGCTGCATATACAAGGTGGCAGATCCACAACTTGTGGCAATGTAAATACAGTTGGCTGTTTAATATTCCCTGCCGACGTTGATTTAAATATGCGTAAGCCCATTTGGCCATTTGAATTGAAGCCCCAAGCATAAAGATCGCCAAAAGCGGAAATGGCAGCACTATGCCAACCACCAGCTGCAATGGAAGTTATCTGCAAAAATTTATATTACTTTATAAAAGATTATTCAAATTTTCTGAATGACTACTTTAATGCCCGCTAACGCATCTATAAGAAGAGGCGACTCTTCTACACGTAACACATCATGTCCCAATTGTCCGCGACTGAAAATAAAAAATTAGTCATAAATTAAGAAGTTACATTTAAAATTTTGTCTATATTGAAGAGCTTGCTTACAATCCATTGCCCCAACTGTATATATCACCATTCGTGGTAAGCAATAATGCATGTTCGAATCCGCATTGTAATTGTCGCACCCGATAATGTTTTGGAAATTGATAAACTTTACTAGACGCGTTATACACCGCATTAGTGGCACTTACAGCGACGGTGATATTAGCGCCACATGCGATCTGTACAATACGAAAGCAATCACTTTGCTTTGTTTCACCAAAAATTGAGCGCTTCTGTGGCAAAGATTGCACTTCGACATCAAACTTCACTTCCTCCAATTTCGCACTGATTTCGGGTCTAATTTTGTGCAGTTTTCCATTTTCGCACAGCACCAAACAGAATCTATCACAAGTAGATAATTGCGTAATTTTTACAGGTGTTTGTATATATGTTGCAGAGTTTGGTGTGGAGGACAGGAATCCTCGTAATAAAAGCAGATTATCTGTGGCATAAGCTGTGTAACTCCAACTCGGAGCGATAAGCAACGAATTTGGTGCAGAGATTTTAAGGTCCCCTAAAGAAAACTCTAAATAATATGGTACGAAAATACAAAAGTTAGCAAATCAATAGAGAGTGACGCAACCAAAAATACCTTAACCACACACACCTGTAAAAGCATTTCCGGCATGCTGACTAACTCCACCAAATTGGCCAAAGCCATTAAACCCACTTAATACAAATGTTGACATTATGCTCCAGACTAAATAAATCAGTCTCTTCAAAGTTAATATTAGCATAGACTCTCGCGTACGATAGCTGCTGCAATGTACACAGCTGCAAAGATTCGTAGCTTAAAATTAATAAATAGAGCGTTATTATTCTTGCAACCGTTGCTGCTTCTCCTTCGCCCTACTATCTTTTTTAATTTCAGAGTCGCGCCGTTTTCATTATCGGCTCCCTCCGTACCTTCCAGCGTTACTCCCTTGTACATATACACATGCTTAGCTATTGAGGGCATACGTCACTTGATTGGTATGATGCGTTAACCGTTGTTTGCCCTCTCGCTTAGTCGGTTAGTCAATATTCGTTTTCTTTTGGTGGCGGTTGTTATATTTCGCGTAAAACCAAGTATCTTTATAAGCTATTTTCGGCATTCATTTTGTAGTGGAAAACATAATCTAACCTTTCCCAGTGCAGGTGCATCTAAACAAAATATGGTGCGGTATTGATTCCTTCTGTTAATTTAATATTGCAATACTTACCTAGGCTGGTTAATTAGCAAAGGGTCACGATAATGAAAATTGTGAAATCATTCATCAAATTTTAATGGTGATTCGTTTATGAAGGTTGATGTTGCTACGGAAACGCTGGAGCGGAACAGTCCACCGTGGAGCAACGCTTTGTTTTTTGCTTTTGTTTCTCACAATCAGCTGTTCATGAAGTTGTCAAAATTTATAGACCGCATGTGGATTGTATTCGTGAGGTTTTATGGTCAATTTTTAAATGATTATGTTGAATTGTGAATATTTATTTAGCCGTAAACCGGAAATAAAACTTAACCCACCTCCCTGCCCCGTTAACTTTGTTGTAAAAAATGTATGAGTATAACTCCTCATGTTAGGTCAACTGTACTACACTATGAAGTACAACTGCCTAGTTATTTAATTTTTTGTCTACGCTGTTCGCCTTTGGAACCCTCTGCCCCAAAAGCTCAAAGCCATGCAAAATACGCTGCGTTTCACGATTGAGCTCATAAACTACTTACGTCACGCCTCATAAATGTATAGGAAGAATCTTTTAGATATCTCATGTCCGGGAAGTCTACTCCCTATATAAGGGAAAAAAATAATGTAAGGTGGGATAGCCTCCGAAGAGTTTTAGGCCGAGCTTCTCTTACAGTTTGCGTCGTGCTCCTTTTAATTTTTCCTACAAATTGGCGGGGCAGGTCCTACATGTTGTATGCCGACTCCGAACGCCATCTGCAAGCATCTGCCTTGTCACTGAGAAGCAAATCACTGCCGAAGGGCGACCCTGCTTAGAAAAACTTTATTGCAATTGAAAAAAACGTGTTTCTAATATTTTGATGTTGCTTTCCCCGGTGGGTGAACGCAGGATCTTCGGTGTGGTAGGCCGGAGTACGTTACCAACACACCACGATGACGAGTGGGCTTGTTGTCAACATAGCGCTTACGAAGGACGTTGGTCTCTCCGAGTATTTCTCCCAATGCAGTCGGTTCTATGTACCGGAGGGCTTAGGGATGTTTCTCCTATAAACGGTTGTCACTTCAATGTCATCTCCAGATATAGATATTGGTACTGCTGCGCCAGCCGGAAAAATATATGCTAAACACTGCAACACTGTTATCAGTGTGTCTCATTCTGGGCTAACGCCATATGCATAAGTCCCTGAAATGTTTTCAATACATTTAAGACAAACGTACTTCAGTCTGCGCCCACGTTTACCTCTGCCCGATTCAACCTCTTGAAGACACGACTCGCATGGCTCAGTCCAAACGACCAAGGCAAAGCTGCCCATCAGGCCTTAGCTGTTACTGGTGTGTTCTAGCCTTTGACTCCTGTTGCTAGGTGAACCCTGTTCGCAGAGTCCAATATCCTATTTTTGTTGAAGAAGAATCCAGACTTACCTGAGAGTCAGGCTTCAGAGTAACTTAAATCTTACTTACTTATCCAGAATCGACTCCGACTTCTTTCATGTAATGCGTTCTTAAATGAAACCTATTTTCCATTGTAATGTGTAAACATCCATCGTCAGCGCTGAGCTCAACAATTGCGTTTTCTAGCAACCGATGCTAACACTGATATCTGTCCGCCTAATCATACTTCTAATACTGGATCGACCAACCGATTTCATATTCTCCCAACGCAGAATCTTCATTATCTATAAAAAAAAGTTAATTGGGACGGCGGATTAATGCACGATCGTTAATTCCTGCTGCTTTACATGCAGCCAATCCATTCACTACAATGACTAGAGCTGTTCTCCAAGATTGGGAAACTTCGATCAGTTTGATGAAACTCTCAAAGATTGTTTTAATCAATTCTACAATCTTTCGATCTGCAGAATAATTAGTAAATTTTGGGATTTATCACCAACCCTTATGCTTTTCGCTCTTTGAAGTATTGATATTGCTTCCCATATTTTCTCTAACATCCCCTCTATATAGGACTTTCCTGAATTCGCAGTTTCGTGCAGCACTCGATATCCGTACAGCAATTTTCGATGCAAATTTCTTCGCCGTCTACTAATACATGCATACCTACAGAATTTAAATATTTTTTACATACATAACAAACAGATCCTACAGGCTGCCGGATTACTGTAGCGTTTTCCAAGCGGAAATAGTAGCCGTAACCAAAGCAGTAGAAACCCTGGAAGAAAATAGCCCAAGCTGCAATCGTGTTAACTTTTATATTGACAGTCAAGCAGCAATTAATGCAATAATCTCGCATACCACAGCATCTAAATGCGTGTTAGAGTGTAAGCAGTCCCTGGAGTGTAAACAGTCGGGACAGGGAGAAGCATATATCTTTATTGGGTCCCAGAGCATATGGGAATAGATGGGAATGAAAAAGCGGATATATTAGCTAAAAAGGGCGCATCCCTTGAAGCTTGCTCCGAAAACGTTCCAATTAGACTGGGCGAAATTAAGCGAAGGCGAGAGGTGCACATGATCGACCAAGCAGGAAAGCCGTGGGTTCAAGCGCGGGGCTGTAACGTGTCGAATATTATGTGCAGGTCTTACAACCTTAGACAAAGTTGCTTCTAACATTAAAAAGAGAGGACTGTATACTCATGACGGGTATTCTGACTGGACACTGCCTTCTGGCGTCACATGCCTTTAAATTAGGCTTGGTTAGTGATATCAGTTGTAGGAAGTGCGGGCTGTAGGAGGAAACGATCGAGCACGTTCTGTGCTCTTGTCCTGCGCTTGCCAGGCTAAAACTCCAGCTATTAGGAGTGATACAGCTGTCAGATCTAGAAGCAGCAAGTGGCTTAAATCCTAGAAAGCTTCCAGTATTTGCCAAGAGGACGGAGTTATTTTATAACAAATGTCCTGGTTTTTGATTAGGTTTTTCAGTACGGTCGTTAAAAAAACTTCTGGTAACACTACGTACTTATTCAGTCTATGTGAGGTCCTCATGGACCGGCCAGTTCAACCTAACCTAACCTACATACATAAATAATTTTTTGATTCTATTTTCATTTCAGGGTTTGTTGTCATTGTTGCGGAAACTACGTCCCAGTCCAGAGAAAGAAGCCAGAATACTGCTTCTTGGCCTCGATAATGCTGGCAAGACGACAATTTTAAAGCAATTGGCATCAGAAGAAATTTCTACGGTAGACAGTTTAATGAACGTTCATAAACAAACATAATAATTAGTATCTATTCAATTCATTTGTATGTTTGCTTGTCCTGATGTAAGTAGGTAACACCAACAGCTGGTTTCAATATCAAATCCGTAGCAGCCGATGGTTTCAAGCTCAATGTCTGGGACATTGGTGGTCAATGGAAAATACGACCCTACTGGAAAAACTACTTTGCAAACACGGATGTATTGGTACGTGTAAAAGTTGTTGCAAAAGCCAATAGCAACAAAAATCTTCAGCAAAGTCAAAAGACATTAAATGTATTCATATCTTACAGATTTACGTAATTGATTGTACCGATCGTGAACGTTTGTCAGAAACTGGTCGCGAACTCTTCGAATTGTTAATGGACAATCGGTTAAGGCAGGTGCCATTATTGGTACTCGCCAACAAACAGGATTTACCAAATTCTCTCCCCGCATCTGAGGTAGCCGAAGCATTGGAATTAGTGCGTTTAGAGGAGCGCACTTGGCAGATAATAGGCTGCTCAGCCGTCGACGGTACGGGCATCAAAGTGAGTAGCAAACAAAAAAACTAGAAATATTTATATTATATGTGTGACGCCTTTGGCATTGTTCATTATCATTGTAGGAAGGCATGGACTGGGTATGCAAGAATATGAAGAAATGAAGAAACTGATTTTTTTTTTTTAGTTTCTAAGTTGCTTTCAAGTATAAACCATACAGCGCTATTGTTCTATACAATTTAAATACTTCTAAAATTACTGTATGTATTCAAAAATATATATTTACTCAGGCGCTAATTTTTATAATAAGATTATCTCTAATTTACGGCCTCGTAGTATTTAGTGTTACCTAACACAAGTTTAAGAAACCAAAAATGTAAAACTCAAGTACTATATAAAAAAAAAAATAAAAATAGAAAATATTACTAATATTTTTATCACGCGAATCTCGATTTTTATAATAACGCGCATTGGTGTAGGGGTGGAGGTGGATTATTTTAACAAATATCCTTATACTACTAAATATAAAATCGTATTGAAAGCATATAAAGTGAGGAACTTTCATAATTTTGTTGAGGTCAGCAGATTTCATTTTCGGTGATTTTTAGCGTTTATGGACATTAAACCCACATTTTTCTTTTACCAGCAGAAACTGTCTCCATTCCATCAGTACCTCAAAGTTGTTTTGAGTGAAAGATGAACCAAGCAGCTTTTATCGCACTGTTGACGTAATGTTCTAGCTCCTAGTAATGGGAATTATCAATGAACCTTTTCGGTGTTTGTGTCATGATTTTAACTCTCATTCGAATTCACTTGATATAACGGATTCACTTTTTACTATAAGCTATAAAGAAAACTGTCCTATCTTAACTCGTAACAAAATAAAAAAAAAAATATAAAAATACAAATCTTTATATGCTAAAAGCTTTAACTTATTTAACAATTTACTATATGTATAATTTTCAACTGTTAGGTATATAATACTCAGCTGATGATTTTTATTCTGTAGCTGAGCAGTTTTAGATCTCGACGCTTAACAAACCTCCGCCTATCAACAACGCGGTAACTAGTTTTGACTAGGCTAGACCAATTTTTCTTACATCTTTTACGAATCTCGTATAGATATTGAAATAGAGAGTATGATAGCATCAAAATTTGAGAAAAAAAGTTCTATTCCGTTTTTTGTTCAATGGCAAAGCTAGTGTCTTTTTCTTAAAATAATTAGTTATGTAATTAATTTTTGTACTGTCTACCTCATAAGTATTTAAAACCATAAACTTCTTTCCTCTTTCCTCTCTCATAACTCGGGAATATTTTAAGTTTTTCGTTGGTTAACTTTATTAATGTTCCGTAAAAGGATTTCTTCCTACCTTTTACCTTTTCTCAAGGTTGTTAAATCATTTATCCCGCTTGAACTTATAAATATTTTCAGCTTCCAGCCCTGAACGGCCGGGTTTTCAGTACAGGTTCAACTCAGTTTCTCAGTTAAACTACGATTAAACGTATTTTGCAGTTTTTCTGTTTTCTTTAACTGAGCTTAATCGGCCGATCTGGGCCCATATCGTGTGTTACGATTCGTATCGAAATCAAGTTTGCACTCAAACATTAAATCAAAATAGGTCTGAAATCGTGAGTCCGAATAACGACATATGTGAGCTAGAGACTTCGTGTAGAATTTATCATAATTTGTACCAATAGTTTGGCAAATTCATATTTATAAGTTGAGTGAAGAATATATTCCTGGTTTAACTTTAGTTAGCCTATTATATGTTTGGGTTCTTGTTTGTTTTGAAAAAATTCGAACATTACTATATTGTTTAATTATGTGCAAAATGTATATTTCCTCAGACGAAAGTATTCATAGAGATAATGAGATAAACGAATCAACTTAACTAACAAAAAGCCTACCTACTAATTAAAAACTTTGCCTAAGAGATTAAAAACAAATATATATTAATATCTCATACCTATATACTGTTATTTTTACTTAAATCAACTAAACATTTATTTAAATAAAATTAAAACCTAATTTATATTAATTAAAATTAAATAGCAGCAATCATATTGCGTACCGAGTACTGCATTAAAGATCATCACATCCAACATTTATTTGCTTCCTACCCAAGAATGAGTTCACATTGCAGCTAAATACTAAATTCCTCACGTCTTACAATTCATTATGCACGTATTCAGTGGTCACTTTAGCTTCGCCCTCATGAAATCCGCTACAATCGACTGGATATTTGACCTACAATTAATGAACGAAGAGAAACAAACAGACACTCATATAAAAGAATAAATTAAAAATAAACAACTTAAAGAGAAATCATTATCAAATTAGAACAGTCAACAAAGTATGTACATACATACATATAAATATATTAAAAATTAAACTATGTCAAATTCTGCAAGTTAAGTAAGTCAGATCAGCATGTGCTAATTAATACCGGTATAACTTACCTCACAATTGTGTGGCGCATTTATCACACCAAACAATGTCCAGAACGGTGTACCAGTTTCGGTGCTAATGAATATTGCAGCTCCCATGCTACCGATCTTCACGATTTTCGGGCTAACGCCTGAGATGAGGCCACGCGCATTTCCGGCAGAATAATGTTCTGGCGAATTTAGTTGACACAACACATAACGGTCACATTGTGGCGATTTTGTGATAAATCTGTACGCGCGATGTACTTTGAGAACGGGTTCTATTACCTAAGGAGGATATACAAAATATATTATTTCTAAAAAACTGCAAAAAAGGAATCGATTTTCGGTATAAGATAAAAAAAAGAATATTTTAATTATTCATATGTGGACCCTACGCGACATGCCTTGGCCGTGACCAATCGGAACCGAAATTTCTGTTTATTATCAATTTGACCATGGTATTGGCGTTTGATGGAGAATAAAAAAAATCGTCCATTTGTTTTTTGAATGAACACTCTTATGTATAAAAAACACGTCCTAAAATTCAAAACTGTTGCCGAAATTAATAACGGCCTTTTAAGACTGATAATCTTTCAACTTTTTAAACCTCACTTATGCATGATAAACAACTTTTCTCTTCGCTTTATGTTATGCAAATTTTGTGCGGAAAGATTTAAGTAAGTGCGGCTATACATCGAACTCATCTGCCAAAGCGAAGCACTGAACAAAGCTTTCTATGAATTTCCGGTCTTAGCACGAAATTCTTAAGTTCAGTTTCGGTCACTCATAATTATATTACGTTTACTCTTTAACTCACCTCCAAATTGAGTGTATCGGTTAATTTGTCACTCAATTCTGTAGCATTGAACTGCAATAGGCCTCGCGCTTGACCCAGTTTCAGCAATTCTTTAGTATAGCCCACAGCCGGTTTTACATATTGTCGCGATTCGATTTTCACGTTGAGGTGATGTTTGGCCACATGATCACATAGATTTGAAATAGTTTCACTGGCACGACTGGGATCGAAGAAGGTATTCTTTGGATAACCTTGAGATTTGAGAAAACCATTAAACATCACCTGGGCTGTCTGGAAATATCTGTGTGTGAAATGAAGAGAAAAAACAAAAAGAATTAATAAAAGTGAGATAGAAACGAAATACTTGACAGGGAAAGGCAAATAAAAGGTGCTTAGCTATGCAAGTACCTACGTACATATATAGATACAAATCGAAACCATGCATTCGACCTTCCCGAAAAAAATTATTTTCTTCTTCAGAACAAACTAAAACCTTTTGGTAGGCTGACGATAGAGTAGAAGCGTGAAGCGTTGCTAAAATATTAAGAAAGAAAGCTATGAATATTATTTCTTACGGAAAATTTTTAAAGATGTCAGAGTTCCATAAACGCTTCAAGCTTGTAAAATATATGAAAATAAATATTGCTTCTCGCCTAGCATAGCTTATAGCGAGCACTCTGCCTTATGGCAATTTCACACAGTGGCTTAATAAACTAATTAGTCAAGTTTTCTTCATTAAAGCTCTAATTGAACTCAATCCTCCATACAAAATACAAATTCTTATTTATCTCATTATTGCTTTATTGAAAGCCTAATCGAGTGAAAAATTCAGTCGGTTTTGCTTGGTGCTTCGAATTTCATTGTCAATGTAACAAATGACAAACAAACATAAGTTATTTTCAACAATTTACGAAAAATATGTATAAAAACCTGAAAAAATTCAAAATCTAATTTTCGCTGCATTTGCTGCAAAAGATAATATGGCTTTCTCGAAAATAGGCACATATGTATTTGGTTAGGTGCAACATCTATGGGTAGTTGCGCATGCATTTTATTTTTATTTCATTTATAATTAAATGTAGATGAAAGGGAAACTTAATTATTTCAATAAACAGAATTGATTATCGATTAACTTTATGTGCGAAAACGGTATTAGACTTTCGTTAACGGTTTAACAGAATACTACTAACTCCGTTCTAGAAGATTTTTGGCAGCTTTTGTTAAATATTTTCTAATCAGCGTTCTTCTTGTTCCACTCTTACAGCAATTTCTAATTTCTTCCCTTAAAATTGGGTTTCCATAGCCAAAATATGGTAGTTAATATAGAAAGTTCATACTTTAGCATTATATTTGTTACACCCCTCTGAAACCTTTGGAATGTTTGAAAAAAAACCCAGGACAATACCTTAAAGACCTAAAACAAACACCTCCGAAGGGTGATGTCGCTTAGAAAAACTATTTCTAATTGAAATAACTTCTTTCACACCACGGCGGCTGCCCGTATGCTTACGCAAGTTTGTTCGGCACGAGTTTAAGCTGCAGTTTTTAACTTTTTACATAAATTTTACATACATGCATACATGTTTCTTTTTTTGTTTTTTTTTTAAGAAACACGCTAAAAAATTTGGGTTAGATTCGATGATAGGCCTCTTAGAAAAATTAGTTTCACATTTTCTTAATTGTATAAATATTCTAAGGGCTATTGTGGGAAACATCTTTTCACATATGTAGATATATTAAAATAATGTACGCCCTCAAAATTCAACTGTTTCAAAGAATGTAAATATTTTTTCGCAAATTCTGATTTAGTGTGTTCTTGAATAGCTGAGCTTTAGAACATACAATTTCCCCCAAAAGAATTTGTTTATCTCATTAGAATGGTAGACGAGTCAGAAGTTGTAAAATTAAATTTCTTCATACAATTTTTATGGGAAACTGATAACTCTTTTGCGAAATACTCTTATATTAATGTAAGAGGCTCCTGTTTTTAGAGGTCTATTTTGACTTCCAAACCAAACTTTTGCGAATAGTTACGAGGAATACAATTTTTTTCGAAACACCCTAATGCAAATATGTATTAGCAAAGGTGAATGTTAATGATGAAGGGAAGTTTTACCGTTCGCCGGTAACCAAAGTGAAAGTAATATTTTAAGGTATTTGGGTTTTTAATTTTTAAAATTTTTCTGTTTCCGTATTTGTTTTTTTTTTTTCAAATCTGAATAAACTCATTCCACGCAGAAGCTACTTTCTACCATTCACTAACAAAAAAGTGTCAGCATAATTAAAGTTATTATGACTTTCGTCATTACCGAAATATTTGTGTAGTTTTCCGATTTCTTTGGTATTTATGACTGCTTATTATTATCAAATGTCAAGTGGAACATAATTCAGAATATATTAGGTACTTAATCACAGCAAAATAGGTTGAAACTTTAACTAGTTATGCTCATTTTTTAATACAAGGGAATTTTATTAATCGAGCAACTAGTTTGCTAACGCGGATATGTAAACTTGCATGTGCTAGGGATGTTACGGAATAGGAATTGGCTTTTCAAATTTTCTTTATTGCTACTGATCGTCGTACGTCAAAACTTCGATTACAAACGAACGGAACCGCAGTCGGAAACCGAAGTTTATATCAATCGAGACAATAATAAACAACAAATAAAAACAACATTGGAGGAGCAATATATAGGCACTCTGATGTTTGCGAGTGTAGTAGCAATACAGGCGGCCGCCGTGGGGTGATGGTAGCGCACTACGCCCACAACACCGATGATCCTGGGTTCACGCCCCGGGCAAAGCAACATCAAAATTTTAGAAACAAGTTTTTTCAATTAGAAGAAATTTTATCTAAGCGGGGTCGCCCCCCTCCCCCCGGGCAGTATTTGGCAAGCACTCCGATTGTATTTCTGTCATGAAAAGCTTCTCAGTGAAAACTAATCTGTCTTGGAGTCGGCATTAAACAAGAATCTTCCGCTAATTTGTAGGAAGTACTAAAAAGGAGCACGACGCAAAATGGAAGAAAAGCTCGGCTCAAAATCTCTTAGGAGGTTATCACGCCTTACATTTATTTATTTATTGAATCGTATTTTTGATTCTATAGAATATATAGATACTTGAGAATCGATACCTGCAATGAATACCGTATCAATACTCAATACTTTGCATTCGATATCGTGTATATATGTACATACGTAAACTCTTCGCTATGTGGGAAAATATACAAAACAATGCGATAAGTCAATTCTTCTTTGAATAAAACTTTGAGAAATGCAGGGTGAAAAAAGGGTGATAAAAGGGCGGTGTCTATATTCTTCCGAGGATTGCCCAATATAGTTCCAGTATGATCCCTGAAGTTTTCTGACTAGTATCGAAATGAAAGTGTCTCTCTAAATGATAATTAGAACAATTTTGAAATAATCTTGATTATTAGTGCAAACAACTATGACAAAGCTCTGCAAACAATACTGAACTGAACAAATAGCATACATACTTTTTTTATTTCTCTCGCTTCTCTACAAATAGCATTTATTTTTGAGTTTCTATTCCACTATTTGCTCCGCTCTGCATAAGATACGACGTAGCTCGTAGCAGTACATGGGAAATGCTGCCACTCTTTTATGCTACGGCTCTGCTCTATGCTCTGTTCTTGTTCAGAGCCGGAGCAGGTGCAGAGCATATGTTTTCGTTGACACTGGTGGTCTGGAGTAGCAAATGCAAACACTGGGCCCGTATCATGCGTTACGATTCGTATCGAAATCCAGTTTTCACTCAAACATTAAATTAAAATAGCTCTGAAATCGCCAGTCCGAATAACAACATATGTGAACTAGAGAATTCGCGTACTAGTTAGATTTGTGATTTATCATAATTTGAATAAATAGTTTGGCAGTTCAAATTTATAAATCAAGGGAAGAATGGATTCCGATAGGAATTATAACACACCATAAGGGCCCAGGTCGTCACTCTTAGTATTTTTTTTTTTTTTTTTGAGAATATTTTTATGTTTTATTAAATTGGTTGGCTAGTAATTAGTGACAATTAATGCATAAATAAACACCTCTGAAACTAGTTCTTTCACAAAAACAAAAAAGTAAGGTAATTGGGGCTGCACAATGTCGTGCATGACAAGCAGAATGTGTCGCATTAACGCACTACGCCGGTTCTAACAGGCAACAGCCGAACAAGACGGGGAAAGGCACCCGAAAAAGTAGGTCAACGCTTTGGTAAAAGCAAATGTACATGTAAGTCAAGTGGAATATGACAAAAATAAAAGCAAGAATATCAGTAATCGAGTTTGAGTGAAGGAGTAGTATTGAATGCCACTGTTGAGAATATATGTTATTTTTACTCAAACTCAGTTTAGAGTTTTTTTGATTTTAAAGAGGCCTAAACAAAAGCGCGAAGAGTTGCAAATACTTTATGGTGCTTCTGCATAACATTTTTTAATTCAAGTCTTAGCAAAAGAATACGCTAAACTCGATCTTTTGAAACCTGATCAAAATTTGTATAAAACTTTTGAAAACTTACTTGACATAAACTTCCGGATTTGCTAAATAACTTGCCCAATCGGCTAAATAAAGTGTTGCCGACTTTATCCAACGTCTTCGGAATGACTGGTTGTTAAGCGAATCAAATAGCTTGTCGTAGTCCAATTTACCATCACGTCCCTTAAAACCCTAAAAAGTACATGGGATAGCATGTTAGATGAATTTGCGCATTTTGAAAAAGTTTATTAAATCTACCCGCAATATCTTATTCACGCCCGACTTTTCGTAAAGCGCATCGGCGAGTTCCGAGTTCGAGAAATGATCCCAAACGACATGCAAATGCTCTAAAAACGGCGGTAAAACCCATGCATGCCCTTTGTGTTTCTCTTGTGTTTGTTGTCCCTCGGGTCCTGCAAATGAGCCAACTGCTTGCATAACCAAAGGCAAAAGACTCATAAAACCACCATCATCCTCTGATTCTGTGTTAACTTCATTTTCTAGCATATTTGAGCTCTCTTGTACTGACCGTCGCTGTTGATGGTGCTGCTGCTTCTGTTGGTGTTGATTGCCACCACTGCTTTCAGCGCCATTATTTGCATTCATAAAAGCAGAAGCAATTTGAAGTATAGAATCTAAACCAATTCCGCTATCGTTACCGCCATGGTTGCGTGCGCCAGCTGACTCATCTTTCGTATCCGAGTCGCTATTCGTGAACATCTCGATAACATTGCCAATTAGAGCTGGATCGAAGCCACTACCACCCCCGTTACCAGCAGAGCGTGCACCATTCTGGCCGGCAGTAGCTAGTAAGCTACCGATTCCTGATAATATTTGCATGGCACCATTCGCTGCCGCTTTTCCTTGACCGGCGGAGCCACCGCCACCACTATTAGCCTGCATTAAAGTTCCTATGAGCGTAGCGACTCCTGCTAGGCCAGCACCTCCACTCCCACCACCCGCGCCAGCACCGTCACTACCTGCCGTTTGACTATTTAAAGCCTCTTGTATGAACATGGACGCCATGTCAAGCAATGGATTTGAGTCATCTTGCTGTGAAGTCGCTGTATATGTGAAGGATATATTCAAATAAAGCAGCGATAGCATAAATGTATTTCTTCGTAACAGCAACATGTTCGAATTTATGTTGTGAGCTTGCAGTCACTCTACGAAAAACTTTCACAAATTGCACGCTTCAGAAAGTTACTATTTCTACGAACTTACGACACGCTACAACCAATAAAACGTAATAACTTTGTAGATATGTATGTATGAATTACACTTGAGGCACACAAATCATTGGTAAACTTTAAACAAACAGCGACACAAGCGACCACGGAACAAAATCCAAAAAAGGTAGATGATCTTTAGTTATGTAGATTTGCAGAAGTTAGCACCGCGCATGCGTGGAAGTATTCGTACAGTTGGAAAGGTGACAAACAACTGATGTGCGCTGGTATCGTGTAAAGACGTTATACTTTCTTGGGAACTTTATTTCTTCACAACAGGTACGTGAATCACTTTGAGAGTTGAAGGTAGCATATAACCCACACTCAAACTCACAGATGGTGGGTCTGAATTTGAGTGAAACAGCTAGTTTAATAGCTAAATGTATTGAGAACAAAGCTGTTGCTTAACAACCGGCGAAAAGTTGTAACAACAAAGGTACACGTCAGTGCTACTCCAAGCCTCACTTCAATTGAATACAGAAATAAATGCAATCATACGGTTGTGTGCCAGTTTGTTGCAAGTAATTCTTCCAAGCGAATTAATCCAATCAATCGTAGCTCTCCAAGCAGCTCGGGTTTTTTGTTTATTTCTTTTTGGTTTACCTACTTTCTTTAAACAATTTTGCACTTTTTAAGTGTTTCTTTAATGACTTTATTTATGTAGTGTTGCTTGTATGGATTTTGTAAGCCGAAATGGTATATGGGTACGTTACGGTTTACTATGGCTACAGTTCCTAAAGACGGACAAAAGAGCATTGAGTTCACTTTTAGTTACACTCAAAAGTTTTTTGGTATTCATCTCATATTTTAAAAGCCTGAAAAAATAACGTATGCAAATCGTTGACCTACATTTTACACTTACATTGTACCCCCACACTTCAACCAACTAAAGAACTATAGAGCACAAATATCAAAACTAGCCCAAAAAGTCAGCCATTGGTCTCCTTTCGATGCAAGTAACTTGTAAGAAATGCACCAAGCTAATACTACTTACGTAACTAGCTTCGGTTTCACAATAATTTTGATACGTGAAAGAATATAGCAATGACAGAAATTTAATAAAGGGGATAGGCACAGTACATAAAAACTTCTAAAAATAAAAAACAGGCAACAAACCTCGATTGAGATCTCTTTTTGAGAAACTAGAGCCCTCCATGACATCAAAATCGCTCTTAGAAACTTTGACGTTAAAGCGGGAAAGAAAACGGTGTTTGGCCCTACATTCGGAAAATTCCATAATACTATATCTCCCAACAGTCACCGAGCTGATTGGGCCTTATCAGTGCCGCTTCAGAGCTGGTAAATCTACTACAGTTCAAATCCTGATAAAGCCATCGATAAGAGAATCATACATACCACCTTCAAGCTGACTTCAAAGCTTTTTGTACATCGCGAAAATGAGTAGATTTGTGGCTGTTATGTCAGCTGCAAAGCTTGCTGTAAATAATCAAAGAAACAATCAGCACATTAGTACCTTGACAGCCATATCACTGTTGGGGGACATTGTAAGCCACTGGTAACTGCGAAAAAAAAAATCTAACGAGGAATTACTATTGCCCCCACACGCTACTATGGTCTGAATAGGAAATCAAAATACTGGAGTTCGATTCCGACAAACAAACTGACGGTGTCGAGAGATGAAAAACTATCCGAAAGTTGTATGGCAAATGAAGTGTATCATGTTGTTAATAAACGCTTTGTTTTGTGTAACTTTTTATTTTCTTGAAAATAGTTCACACATAGGATTGAGTGTAAGTAACTTTTTTTTAAACCAAAAATTGTTCATAACTAAAATTACCGTTTTATTTTTTATTTTTAGAAGTTTTATATTACTTAGTGAGACAGACTTTCGTTGGTACGTCATTGGCAAATTTACGTTTCAAATTGCGAGTAAATGTTATGATCCAAATGAGAGATGTTTAGCTCAATATTTTCATGATACATATTCAGGGCACGTTAATTAAACAGTTATTAAATTTTTCAAGACGGCAACTACTAGACTCACATGGTTTAGTGCGATGTTCTAAGGTAAGTGAGGAAGTGATTAAGGATGGTAATAATTTTCCGGTAAGACGAGATTTCACTCTGACTCAAAGAGAATGTAGATATATCGTCCACGTAAGCTTAATCTAAAGTCTTATAAAATATGTTAGGAAGAATATTTATCTGATTAAGACAAAGGTCGAACATATATCCCTTATTCTGCGTTTGGCTGAAGAGTTTAAAAAGATCGTAATCGGTTGAGCGCCAATTTCAGAAATTAGCTAACAAGTTTTTATTTAATTGGGGCAATTCTAAATTTTTAAGAGCTGCAAGAAATTGCTTTCTCCACACCTACAGAACATTTGCGTACCTTAGTATTTATGTAGGCTGAACACGGATTTTGGCTAAAA
Organism: Eurosta solidaginis; assembly: GCF_040869045.1. Taxonomy (NCBI): domain Eukaryota; kingdom Metazoa; phylum Arthropoda; class Insecta; order Diptera; family Tephritidae; genus Eurosta; species Eurosta solidaginis. The sequence continues at coordinate 388,468,474 of NC_090319.1, read as the reverse complement.
AATACTATTTATAATAAAAAAAATGTATAGGAGATGATCACGTTTTAGTTGACAGTAAATTGCAATTAATTGCAATTGTTTGTATTTTCGTGCATACCGAGATATGCACCTACGTACGTGCAAGCAAAATATTCGTACATAATTATTCACCTCAATTTAAGGTCATCTGCGAATGCAACCGGTTTGCGGTAAAACCAATCGTAGTTGGTTCAAACGTAGCCATGGAAAATCTACACAAATTGCGGATGCGGAGTAAGTACATATCTTGCGGAAAATGTTTTTGCTTTCACCATCATTTTCATAGACTTTCCAGTAAAACACACACATTAAGTACAAACAAGTAAAGGTGTCTAAGTTCGGGTGTAACCGAACATTATATACTCAGCGTGAGCTTCAATTGTACATTTCATTTCAGATAAATTACTTTTCTACATAACACGTGGCACCGCCCGCTTAAAAAAAAATGTCTCCCCATTTCCTCTTACAGTAAAACTTGAACTGAAATTTCGTTGATTCAAAACTATTTTTTGCTAAGTTTTAGCTTATTATTCTAGTCTACGACCCTTTAAAACTTGTTTTATATCTAAGTTGCCGTGGTCTTTAGGCGATCCCGTCCATTTTTACTATAAATATTTTCTGCTATAAGGAAAATATGTGTACACAATTTTATTACGATCCGTTGATGTTTCTTCGAGTTATGGCTCCCGGAATATAGAAAGTTGCTTAGTCATAAAAGGGGCGGTGCCACGCCCATTTTTTAAATTTGAAGTTTTTCCTATTTATAGTTATAAATCCACTTGGGAAACGAAATACCATTGATATAAAGCTCTTTTCTGCAAAGATATAGCTTATTTTATTCGTCCAATTTCTTTTCGTTAATGTTTCTTCAAAACATTCCTTATAGTAAAGGCAACCTCTCTGTCGAATGTTGTTACGATAGGTTTAACAATTTTTGATTTATGATTAATAATATTTATAATAATAATATTAGAAAAAAAAAATTATTGTTCTGGCCTTGAGCTCGAATCGAACCTTGAATATTTGTAAAATTGATTTTATTACAAGTGGGCGGTGCCACGCCCATTTAAAAAAAATTTATCAAATTTTTATCAAGTCTCAATATCAGTCCATATGTCAAATTTCAACATTCTAGGTGTATTATTTACTAAACAATCAGGTTTTTTGTGTTTTCCAAAATGTTATATATAAAATTGGGCGTGGTTATCATCTGATTTCGCTCATTTTCAATATCAATCTATTCTGGGTCCAGATAAGCTCGTGTACCAAATTTGGTGAAGACATCTCAATATTTACTCAAGCTATCGTGTTAACGGACGGACGGACATGGCTCAATCAAAATTAGTTTGACACTGATGATTTTGATATATGGAAGTCTATATCTATCTCGATTCCTTTATACCCGTACAACCAACCGTTATCCAATCAAAGTTAATATACTCTGTGTGCAAAGCACCCTGAGTATAAAAAAAAGCAACAAATATATTGCTGAGCTGCAACATTTCCTGTCCACTATGCGATTCACAATGATTTCTTCCACTTCGAAGTGGAGCTGCAACCAACAATTGAAATAGTTTTTCGCAAGACTTCAACAAAATCGAATGTAGTACACAGGCTTCAGTTGTAAAAGTCAAATACATACGAAATGCAGTTGACATTTAAAGAGTTGGATAAAGATATTTCGACACAGATAGATGCGCTTTTCCCGAAGAAAGAGTGCTTTATTGAAGTCTTGCCCGGACATGTAGTACTGCCGCGCAAGTTTATGAACATAGCGGAGTCCATACGAGATCTTCCCATCTATGAGGATGATGTTTGGATGATCTCCTATCCCCGCACCGGCTCGACATGGGCTCAAGAGATGATTTGGTTGCTTGGCAATAAGCTTAATTTCGAGGGTGCCAAACAGATGCAACAAATACGTTCGCCATTGATTGAGCTGTCGGCACTATTTAGTGAGGATCATTATGAATGGGTCACGTAAGTTGAGATCATGACCATTGTGTAATCGACAGGTGCAGAATTTTTTTTATGTGTGATTTTCTTAGAAACTCAATTGGAAATACTGTTGATGTTGTGCGTAACATGTCGCGGCCACGATTCGGACGTTCGCATCTTCCATGGGATTTGCTGCCACGTGCTTTCGAGACTGTAAAACCAAAAGTAAGTAAGCAAAATTTAACTACTCTCGTTAAAGGTCACATTATTCATATTCGGAAAATTACAACCCAGCTCAGAATTACAATAAGTTCAAATTGTAGGCTTTTAAGATTTTATATTGCACGCTTAGGATTCGTTAGGTTGACCTTAACCGACTTCATTCTAAAGGGAATGTAATGAAAAGTCTCTCAAGGCGCTTATCGGCGCAAAATTTTTATTGGATAGTATGTACCAGAACTTGTGAGTAATATCAATATTGGGTGTTCAGTAACAACTTGTAAATAAATAAATAAAATAACTTTCTTCATAGTTAAATCGTGGGCATATTGCCTGCAATACTACAAATATCGGATAGAAAGTTCGTCAGAGCGACTCACGATAATATTTGAGGGGTGCTTAAGTCCCGTTTTTTTAGTTCGAATTTAAACTACAGTTAAAGCTAATTAGAGTTTAACCTTGTAACTTTGTAACATAAAAAATTGCTGCTCGTCGTAGCTTAAGCGGCCGAAGGAGCAAGGCTAAATTCTAGTAAACTTTAACTGGAGTTTAAACTTGCACTGAAAAACCGGACCTAAAACTGAACGATGTGCTGCACTCTTGGAGGACAGCTCGCCGTAGTTTCTACGGAGGGATCAGCCACTTGTACCCCAAATGACTAAAGCCTGATTAGCATATCATATATCCAGCTTAAAACCCGTCTAGGAAAATTAGCTATGTATTGATTTGCAAGAAGATTACTACTATGGTGCCTTGAAAAGGGGCACTGCGGAGTAATATCTCCTCTGAGGGAAAAAAAAGCTGACTTCTATATATTTATATTCCGTTCTCAGATTAGTGGATAAAATAGAGGCAAGAGTTGCACACGATCAACCAAGAAGGAAAGCCCTATACTTTAAACCAACAAAGTTAGTCTTATGACCAAAAAGGACATAATGTGAGCTCTTGTTGGAAGTTCTTACAGAACACTGAACTTTGACCTTACACGCAATTAGGTGTGGCCAGTGCCAACAGATGTACAAAATACCAGCTGCAGAAGGAATCGGCGAGCATATGTTGCCCTTGTGTCCTGCGCTCACCAGATGATCGACCATATTTCTGATAACAATATGAGCCCATGAAATCTATCTAGGTTTTAGATACCTACCCCTCTCTGAAGTGGAGCAAGATTTTTTTTTCTCAAATGGAAATTCTGAACTTGGATTGTAATTTTCTGAAAATGAATTGGAACTTTTTGAATTTGGTCTGAAAAATGTATATACGAACGTCCCAATATTAAAATAACTGACTTATCTTTAATGTGGCGTACTCAAATTTTAACAAATCCAAAACATTGTCCGTCTTGCAGATCATATACACTGCCCGTAATCCCAAAGATCTTTGTGTATCCTTCTATTACTACTGTAAGTTGGTGCATGGTCTGAGAGGTTCGTTCGAAGATTTTTTAGAGCTGTTTCTAAATGAGCGTTCACCTATGGGTTCATATTGGAATCACGTGTTACCATTTTGGCAACGTCACAATGAGCCGAATATATTATTTTTGAAGTACGAAGATATGAAACGAGATCTGCCAAAAGTGGTACGTAGTTGTGCTGAATTTCTTGAGGTTGATTATCAACTCACCGAAGAGGACTTGACACGAATTTGTGACCATTTGAAGTTTGATAAAATGCAGTCAAATCCTGCTGTGAATCTGGAACCATTGCTGAAAAACTTCGCAGATGGTCAGAATAATAATATCGATTTTAACAATAGCGGTGAAGAAAGTAAATTCATCAGGAAGGGTGAAATTGGCGATTGGCGAAATTATTTTTCAACAGAGTCATCAAAACGTTTCGACGAATGGATTGAACAAAATTGCAAAGAAAGTGAACTATATTTTGATTACGAATAGTACACTTAAACATATTTTGAAGCTAATAAGTTGTTTTGGCAATATATATATTTAAGTCCCTATTCTTCGACCGTATCGTGTTATACGATCCGTTATCTATATCCATTTTTAAATCACAATAGTTCTGAAATGGTGACTCCTTTGAATTACGTATATTTGCTAGTAACCGACGTAATCATGAACCAATGAACTTATTTGTTTAGGAAACGTACTCATTAGATTCATGTTTCACTACTATTTTTATAAATAAAATTGACAGATTCATACTTATCATTTGAGTGAAATCGGGTTTTCATCAGTGATCGTATAAAACTATACGGGCTCTGGTTTGCACTGACTGACAATTGTTCTAGCCCAATTGCGACTGTTGGTATTATTTTTAAATAGGGCCAAAATAACTAAGCTAAAACAATAATTAGGAGTCAAGGGTCAGAATTCGGCGGTTGATATTTAAAAAATAAAACACAACAACTAGAGGAAATATGTAGGCTCATTCCATTTTAAGACACTCGGTCCGCGCAGGACATGATTTTTGATTTCGATGAAATTTTAATATGTTGTTCTTTGGTCAAAATAATGAAAAACGTGTATTTTTTTTTTTTTGCCTCAAAAAAAATTTTTTTCGGATTTATCAGCAATTGAATTCCATAAAATGCAGTCGGTATTTTGTTCACCTATTTTTTTCAACTGTCAATAACTTTGTCAAAAATCAACCGATTCTCATGATTTTTGCTTTGAAATGTTCGTTATTATATTTACTTTTATATAACTTTATAAACAATAGCATTTAGCTTAAAAACAATTTTTGTTCAGTATTTAGTAAAAATGTATGACTTTTTTCAAAAATTAATTTCTCGTTTTTAAAAACGTTACAGAATTACAGTGATTTTGTAACAGGACATGGCAAAGGCTCTTGTGACGGCATTGTAGGTTTAGTGAAATATTTTGCCATATTCTGAAAAATAACAACAAATGAATGTTTTAATAATAAATGTGATATTTTAATTAATTTTAAGCATTTGGCATTGATCGCCTTGTATGCTGATATGTAATTAATTAATATATGGAAAAAAACAAAAAACAATAACCGTTTTTTTGAATTATTAATTTTTGAAAAAAAGTCATACACTTTTACTAAATACTAAAAAAATATTTTTTTGTAACTATATGCAATTGTTTATAAATGTATATAAAATTAAAAGTAATAACAAACATTTCAAAGGTGAAATCATGAGAATCGGTTAATTTTTGACAAAGTTATTATATGCTGTAATGCATTGCATCAATAAATGGGAGAAAAAATGTTTAATATTCAAAAATTCATATCTCGAAAACAACAAGTTTCGGCTAATAGGCATTTAGCCAAGTTGATATATGAACTGTTCACTCAATATAGAAAAAGTTTAAATGAAAAAAAGTATGGTTTTTTGAGAAATTAATTTTTGAAAAGTCATAAATTTTTTAATTTATTTAATAATTTGGGAAAAATTTAAACAACATGACATCAGGACGGACAAGGCGACAGCTGTTTCGATTATACCTTGTAAATCTCTTCAAAGCCTTTTCTCCCGGGAGTGGGATTCGAACCCGCACTCCTACGACAGTTGAAATGGTTACAAACGCATTCAGCTACGTCATGCCTTAGTTGTTGTAAAGTTTTCCCAATTGCCTTCTTTTGCATATATTAATATTCTACACATCACATACTTCGTATATAATTATGTTTTGAAGTTATGCATGTTTGTAAGGCGGTTTCAGAGAAACTGGTATTGTTGCTGATTTTGTTCTATTTATAGAACTACAACGAATTAACCAAATGTTGTTAAAAATTGTAAATTTTTACTAAATACTAAACAAAATTTTTTTTTAAACTATATGCTATTGTTTATAAAGTTATATAACATTTCAAAGAAAAAATTATGAGAATCGGTTAATTTTTGACAAAGTTATTGACAGTTGAAAAAATAGGTGAATAAAATACCGACTGCATTTTATGGAATTCAATCGCCGATAAATCCGAAAAAAAAATTATTTTGAGGCAAAAAAATATACGTGTTTCATTATTTTGATCAAAGAACAACATATTAAAATTTCATCGAAATCAAAAATCATGTCCTGCGCGGACCGGGTGTCTTAAAATGGAATGAGCCTGTAGTAATGTACAATTTTCGTGGCAGAATTAGACTGGGTCGATTTATTAACCGATATCGCGCCATCGATTTTTCGAAAGGAAAAAAAGTTCCACAATGCATACCCAAAAAAAATTATTTACGAGGCTGCGAAATTTCATTTTTTTTTTTACTTTTTTCGACTTTGATCTTTAAGGTTTTTTCATGACCTACTAAAATAATTTTCATTTGATTGTAAAATTTTTATGTATATCCTGTCCGAGCCAAAAATATTCGCTAAAAACGTTGGCGATAACAGTTTTTTATAAAATAAAAACAAAAATATTTTAATATGCATTAACATACATATGAAAATTTGTTTAGTATGTCATGAAAAAAAACCTTAAAAATCAAATTGGAAAAAAGTCAAAAAAATGAAATTTCGAAGGCTCGAAATTTATTTTTTTGGGTATGCGTAGTGGAACTTTTTTCCTGAGGCCAAATCCTCCCGAAAAATCGATGGCGCGATATCGGTTAACTTTCGTCCATACAAATCGACCCACCCGAATAGGCATATTTGTATATGTACAATAAAATCCTGGCCTCTAAATATATGAAGGGGCAAATCAAATCCACTATGGTACTTTTAAGCTGGCAAAAGTCTCGGACTGCTAGGACTCATAAGACGACTATAGGCAACTGTTGAGAACAGGAGCTTAAACTGTTATTCCTTTTATAATATAATTCCTTGCAAAACTATTAATTTTGGACTTTAAATATAAATATATTTGGATCAAGATAAAAATTATTTTCGGATTATATTTTTTTTTTACTTTTATTTTTTAAGAGCAAAATAAAAGTCCGACTTGATAACAAAGAAACGGCTTATCCGAATTAAAAATTTTTTTAATTAAATTAAAAAATAAAAGTCCGGATTTAACTTTCATTTCCGGACTTTTATTTTTAAAAGTCCGAGATTAACTAGTTCTATCGGATTCAAGAAATAAAAATACAGATTTTACTTTTATATGTGGACTTTTATGGAAAAAGTTCGAAAAATAAAAAGGATGCATGATATTGCTATAGGGATACCTGGGAACTCAAACATTTGACCAGGACTTTTCCGACTCCGAAAAAAAAATAATTATTATTTTCCGTCCCTGGATGAGAATCTACAAACGGGAGATGAGTGAAAGAAATCCTCTTGGAAAAACGTCAGTAAAGGCTTTGAATGCTTTTGAGAATTAAGGAAAGTCCTGTCTACGGGCAAAGAAGTTCATGTACTGATCAAAGAATAGGATAATGATGTTTTTTTTTTTTTTGATTATTCCTTCGCTAGGCAGAAATGCCTTGATATATCATAGATGAGTATATGAAGTCGAGCACAAATGAAAGATTGTTTTCTTCATCTGGACAGACGTACGCCAAAGGCATGTCGATAGGCATTGCTCTGTATAGGGTCCCTATATGCATAGAGAAAGCCTTGGAAGGCAAGAACTATTCATTATGGCGGATTTACATAAATACTTTTTTCGCGTTGATTTGCTTTGGCGCTTGGACAGAGCCTACGACTTCAAGACAAAACTCCACCCCAGTAAGCAACCCAGTGACAGCCTTTTTTGGAAACAAACAAAGGGGTGACTCCATGGAGTTTCGAGCGGGTGGAGGAAGACTTTATCACCCTTTGTTGTTGTTCTATTAGCAACAAAGATATTCGCCAAATGTTTTGGAGTGTTAACGATGTTGATAGTTCCTTGGCGGATATAATCCGGTACGCTCCAGTAAGGTACTTGCCTGACTACCTCGAAATAAACCATTTAGTTTGTCCTTCCGATCTTACACTTTCTCTCCAGCGGATCACCTATTAAATATGGGCTAGAACAGCTGAGCAGTTATTGCGCGCAAGCGACGCCTTGAACCCCGCTCCGGATACTGTAACAGGTTTAACCCCGACATATTTAAAATAGTTCCTGCATGCTGTGTGCCCCCACATGGCACCAACCATCTTTGCAATTGTAAAGTGGAACCAGCAGCTCTAACAGCGGCTTCCCTACGAACCAATCCTGCTGAAAACTTGTTAGTGGCGTACCTATTAGATGGATAGGATGAAGTACTATTTGCACAACAGAAACAAGCTCAACGGAGCATTCCACGTTCATGTTGGCGGATCTCATCATAGTTCCTGAAAAAATGACACCTTACTCGTCCTGGAGGCACCGCCGCTCCCTTTGGTTTGAAGAATCGAAAAACCCGCTTCACCCCGATATCAATTATCCGAAGGAGATCATTTAAACACTAAGACCTTTTGCCCCTTCGGATTATTGATACTTATTTCAAAAAACGTCTTTTGAAACCTCTCCATTTGCTTCAACTGCAAATATCTCCCGACAGATATCAAATTTTTCTTTTCCGCCTTCGGATTATTGTTATCGAGATCAATACGCATTTGTAGGACGAAGCTACCAGAAAAATTCATAGCATCACCACCGCGCTAAATGCCATCACCACCCAGATAAATTGCGGTTTGAATCAAAACCCCCACCATAGAACAGTACTCGTAGCGCTAGACCTATCAAAAGCGTTTGATACGGTCAACCATGGCACGTTACTGCAAGAATTGGAAGGGTCTACCCTTCCTCCATGTCTTAAAAGGTGGACCGCAAATTATCTGGGTGGTCGGCTGGCATCGGTGCAATTTAGAAACGAAACATCAAAACCAAGAAGAATTAAACAAAGGATGCCACAGGGTGGTGTCCTATCCCCAATTTGTTTAATTTCTACATATCTAAGTTACCTTCACCACCAGAAGGAGTCACTATCGTTTCATACGCCGATGACTGGGCAATAATGGCCACAGGCCCAGGCCCACAGATCGATGAGCTCTGCAACAGAATAAACGGCTACCTCCCTGATCTCTCCAGTTTTTTCGCCTCGCGAAACCTGGCATTATCACCGACTAAATCTTCCGCGACCTTATTTACAACATGGACGTCCCAAATGTCGACCATTTACGCGTCTTTTGACACCTCTCTCGATATTTCTTGACGCGTATTAGCAGTCGACCCCTCAACTAGACTATTACCGCAAATATCTCCGGACAGATATCAAATTTTTCTTTTCCGCCTTCGGATTATTGTTATCGAGATCAATACGCATTTGTAGGACGAAGCTATGTTTAACCCCCCTAAAAGCCAAATTAAACTTCCTTAACCCTAACGCCATAGTCGTAACCATACCCATATCCATAACTATCTCAATGTGATCGATTAATGGTGCCTTAACCTAAAAATCGTGAAAAATTCATAAAAATGAAGAAAACGCAAAAAATTACAAACATATTCCACAAAAAATAAATCTATTAGTCATAACGTATCCAAAACAATGAAGAAAATCTACAAAAAGTTATTAAATTCACCAACTCAAATATTTTTAGGTTATGGATATGGCGAGGAACCAAAAACTAATTGATTGGCTATGGCGTTAGCGTTATGGTATGGCACAATTAATCGAGGTAATAGTCTAGTTGAGGGGTCGACTGCTAATACGCTACCAAAAATATAGAAAGAGTTGTCAAACGACGCGTCTTGACATCAGTATTAATAATCCGAAGGCGGAAAATAAAAATTTTAACGCGTTCAAAAGATATTAACGAAAAATTGAAAAAAGACCCGCGGGTTTCTCCGAAACCGAGGGTCGGATCCATAGTATTTTTGCGCAGAACACCTTTCTGCGTTGGCGGCCTTCGGCCGCGCTTATAAAAAATAACCCTGGGCTACGCCATGCCAAGTCCGAGTGTGTGGTATAACCGTGGCTACCGCCACGGTGATGCACAATTTTTTTTTGGGTACTAACACAACAACAACCACATGGAAATCGCCAACTTCAACTGCAAATATCTCCGGACATATATAAAATTTTTCTTTTCCGCCTTCAGATTATTGTTCTCGAGATTAATACGCGTCTTTTGACACCTCACTCGATATTTTTGGTAGCGTATTAGCAGTCGACCCCTCAACTAGACTTTTACCCTAATCGATTACATTCCTTTCCATAAGGTAGGTTCGATCAGCTGATTTATTTAGTTATGGCTTTGTGGTTATAAGTCACCATTAATTCGCCCTTAAGTCTCCTGGTACTAACCCAAATGATCTGCCGCATTATGGGCCAACTCTCTAACCGTATCTGGTTCATGTACCATTGGAACACGAGGATTGTTTAAATGCAAGCCAAATGCAACCCTGAGTTTAATAATTTGACAGCTGCATAAAAAAAGGTAAATGCAAGCGTCGAACGCAACGCGCAGGCAAAAAACATCAAAATACAACAAATAACACAAACGATCGGACGCTTAAAACTCGCTGTTTTCCTACTCAAACTAAACAAAGTGCATTTCAAGTACACCAAAAATATCGTGACTCATCTCCTTGAGGAGTCCCAAAAGTGAAAAATTCATTTTACAACACAGATCCTAGTTTTGTTACAACACGAAGCGCTGATAAAACAACAACAACGAAGGTGCATCAAATAATTTCACAATGAGCGTCTCCGAAGATCAAGTGGGTACAACTAACGATTTAACAGACGCTTTCGGATCGCTTAACTCTTCTTCGTCCGGTGCTCAAGTTGGTGGTAGTAGTTATTATACTGGAGCCGGTGGCAACGCTGTAGGTGCTTCAGGTAGTGGTGCTATCGGTCAATTAGCTAATGGTTATGGCAGTAGTTATCATAGTTACACTGCACGCATGGTAACGGACCGTCATGCAGCTGAATATAATATGCGGCACAAGAATCGTGGAATGGCACTAATTTTCAACCACGAAAATTTTGAGGTGCCCACATTGAAATCTCGTGCAGGCACCAATGTTGATTGTGACAATTTAGCTCGTGTGCTCAAGCAACTGGATTTTGATGTAAAAGTTTTCAAAGATTGCAGCTTGAAACTATTGAAGCAACATGTGGAATGGGCTGGACAACAGGATCATCGTGACAATGACTGCATTTTAATTGCAATACTCTCACATGGCGAACTGGGATATATCTATGCGAAGGATGTTCAATATAAATTAGATCAAATATGGGCATACTTTACACCACAGCACTGCCCTAGCTTGGGTGGTAAACCGAAATTATTTTTCATACAAGCTTGTCAAGGTGACCGACTCGATCCGGGTGTAACAATGAAACGTGCAGGCCAAACTGAGACCGATGGTGAATCGTCGATGAGCTACAAAATTCCCTTGCATGCAGACTTTTTGATTGCTTACTCAACCATACCTGGTTTCTATTCCTGGCGGAACACTACACGTGGATCTTGGTTTATGCAATCACTATGCGCCGAGTTGGCAGCCAATGGTAAACGTTTGGATATTCTCACTTTATTGACGTTTGTGTGCCAGCGTGTGGCTGTTGACTTTGAATCTTGTACGCCAGATAACCCAGATATGCACCAACAAAAGCAGATTCCATGCATTACCACAATGCTTACTCGAATTCTACGTTTCAGTGATAAAACAGCATTGCGATAAGTCTATTCGGGTATATTAAACGACGAACAAATTGAGGATTGGCAATTAATGCAACTTTTCAACGAAACTAAATTTTAGCTAAACTATTTTCTTATATTAGGATAAAAGATATGTATATCTCCATTAGGCAATATATAATTATGATTTATTAATCAATGCATGTAGGTATCTCACTATCGTTAGTATAGTATGACCAAGAAGAATATAACCTGTTCTGTTCTAAGTCCATAGTACAGCATATCTGCTTCATTTAGAAGCTGGTTATATATTCTGGTTGCCATTTTCTAATTCAGCCTTCTGGAACAACTGAATCTCACTGATCCAAGTTAGAGTCAATTTATTTATCTGTTTTTTGTTACGAATTTCTCGTGTGAAGTATACTACTTATTCCCTTTCTATACTATACCAATGATAAACTCATGCAAATGTATGTATGTACTTCTTAACTTTGATAGCATTATTATAAAGACAAATGTGCATTTATGAATGTCTTATTTTCTGTGCACCATCATATTTTCGCCGCCCTTCTTTAGGGAATGCTGCCAAGGATAAATAATTATGCATAAAGGAAAATACTGCTTATATAGTAGTTTTAGGATTAGTTTTACATTTTTTTATATTCAAGTAATTTTTATAAAAACTAAATATTTTAGTAAAACATTTTTACTGCATATACAAAAATACAGACTATTGACTAAAGTTAATTGCCATGTAAGTCGCTCATCAATACAAATAAAGTGAGTATATCAAATATCGGATACGGATTTTCACATTCTAAAAATTCCTTAAATGTATTGTGCGTCGACCCTGAGCTCGATGAACTGCCATTTATGGGAAGGACGCAACATTCTTTCGTTTTTGTAGCATTTAATAAAATGACAATGATATTGAATTCATTATGTACTTACATTTGTTAGTATTTATGCATGGATATACACTAGACCGTGTAGAAAAACAAAAGTTCTTCTCCATAGCGAAGTTGTAACGGCAAAAGAACATTCACTGATGGTTTTATGGAGTGTTGCGGATATTGGTATATCTTTGCTGGGTATGACTATGGTCTAGCCCGACTACCGCGGTCGATTTTTTTTTTACTCTTTTGACTGGCTACCCAATGGAAAGTAGTTCCGCAAGTAACCGCAAAAAATGTTCTGGTAACCCTCATGAGGAAGTTATTAATTTTCTCCTCACGACATACCTGCAAATTGCCTTTTCAAAAATGCTTCGTATGAAACCGATTTTTAGTGTGTTTAATACGGTTTAATGTAGATGCATACATTTGCTAAGTGGCACGACACCAAATTTGTTCAAATCTTTCTAAACAAGCATTGTACTCTAGTTTATAGGAATAAAAACAGGTTTGTGTTGGTATAGGAATAGTAGGAAGTGGAATTTTAAAGCGGTTAAATACTAAAAAATAAATCACTCATCGCAGTTCAGACGTTCCTGATTCACCAATGATTGCATTTGACTCCATTGACTGAAATATTGGCCCCTCACTATTCACAGCACTTCCAACGATTCGACAGAGGCTACTAGATTGGGTTTGAAAGTGTCTCGCGAGGTGTCCCTCCGACTGCATTTAATCGGAAGTGAATGCTTTCGAGTTATATGCTATGGCATTAACATCACGAATCATGGTGGTATGTTTGCTACAACGCTGTAGCTTCTACAAATATTAAATGTTAGCTGGGATTATTTCAAACAAGCAAAACGACAAAAACCGCTCCATCAATATCTTGGGCAGGGTTGGCGGATAGAAAGACATGTCCAGATATAAATGGGCACGTTCCTCCAGGGAATCGTTATAAGAATACTCTAAAAGGGGTCTTTAGGGAAAGCTGCAGTTTAAACAGGGTTCCACTTTAAAAGGTTGCTAATAGAGGGATTGGTTAGACAGTAAAATTGAAAGATCGAGCGTTCGTCACACATTGCGCATGACAGGGAAAGAGGGACTGACTATTAGATTGTTTGCAGAATCTAACATATTGAAGATACAGTTAGCTGTGATTTTTAGTGGTTACAGTCAAGCATTATCCTATAAAGCGTTAAGTTAGTTGCTCCTTTGGAATACGGATTTGTACATTTATTTAAAATATCCAATTAATAAGGTACATATGTATATATATTCAGAAAAAATAAGGTATAAAATAAAAAGAGCTTGGGAAATTTGTTATTTGAATCAATTCCAGTTATTGAAATTATCTATAACCTAGAATAAAACAAAACGTAGGAAAGCATCAGAATATTAACTATAAAAATACATTTTTTGGATAGACACAGGTTTTCAATTTATTTTAATATCTTTAAATATGTCCACCTTCTTTAAGTTTGCTAACGAGAGCATCTACATCTGGTACCACAGCACCTGCTTGACGTACGGGTGGTTCTTCAACCGAGATAATATCAATGCGTGGTGCTATATCAACTCCCAAGTCTTTAGGTGTCGTTTTTTTTATGGGCTTTTTCTTGGCTTTCATAATATTTGGCAACGTTGCATACCGTGGTGTATTCAAACGCAAATCGGCGCTTAACACAGCGGGAACTTTAGTTTTTATCGTTTCTAGGCCACCATCAATTTCACGCTTGATAGTCAAACCTGTATCGCTCTTTTCAATTTTATTACAAAACGTGCCCTGAGGCCAATCCAGCACTGCAGCAGTCATCTGTGCCGTCTGATTACTATCATCATCAATAGCTTGCTTGCCCAATATTACCAGATCCGCTTTCTCATCCAAGGCTAATTTAGCCAGTATTTTTGAGACATGTAATGGTTGCAACAAATCGTAATCTTTGCCGGATACTTCAACATGAACACCACGATCAGCACCCATTGCCAGGGCAGTACGTAGTACTTCTTGTGATTGTGTTGGACCCACAGAGACGGCGATTACTTCAGCAGCAAGTTTTTTTTCCTTCATTTTAATAGCTTCCTCAACCGCGATCTCGTCGAATGGGTTCATGGAGTGTTTAACGCCTTCGGTTACAACACCTGTTTTGTCGGGCTTCACGCGTATCTTAAAATGTAGTAGAATCGGGATTACAAAGGTCGAAAAATATGTAAATATAGATGCTCGGTCACTGATTACGCAAAAAAAATCAAGTGATAAGGATTTCTAATGGTGCATATGTTGCATTTCATATGTTTATTGATTCGATTTTCTTACCTTCACAGCATAGTCGATCACTCGCTTAACACCAACCAAGACACGAGCCATTTTATCGTTTGATTAAATTAAAAACAAGCAAACAAATATTTAATCAATTTTACAAATTATTCCTGACGGACGTAAATGATCGAATTAAGCAGCACCCTGGGACTTGACAAGTCCAAAGGTTGGCGATCGCTTACAGCACTGCCAGTAGAAGAAAAAAGTACTAAAGGTTCTGCCAGATGTAATAATTCCTTTTAAAACCTCATAGCCACACTTCGTTTAAAGCGGAGCGTAGAACGGGAACGTAAACGAAATGCAGAATAGGGGTGAATACCAAAAGCTAGAAAATAATTAGGTAGGTCCTAGGTACTAGTCATCCCACTCCTCATCAATCTAGGGCGTTGATCAGACATTTAATAAAAGCATTCGGCGTGTGAAATTTCTAAAAATGTTAGGCATAGCTTGACCTTATTAACGTTCAGTTGGCCTTATATATGACTATCAATAGAAATTTGAGGCGTCCACGCTTTTATTTAATTGTGTAATCAACTCCCTGGATTGATGAGGAGTGTGATGACTAGTACCTAGGACTTACCTAATTATTTTCTAGCTTTTAGTATTATTACTACTTCATGTAAGTATTGTTTTCAATAAAACCGTTTAACTTAACATTTTTTTATTATTATTTTATTTTCTTGTTTTTAGTCTTTATTTAATAAATATATAATATTCAAATTATTTCATTCAATAGCAGTTTAAACCTAAATTTATTTAATGCAAAATCAATATCTATAGAATACAGCAAATTAAACCCCCTCATTGCCCTAGCAATTGGAGAATTGGAAGCATAAGTCGTTCTAAATCTATCTACCCAGAAAAAATCGTGACATCGAAGGGTTCGCGATGGTACATTGAACCGTATACGTTCTAAAAGATAGGGCGAGTCAACCGTCCCATTGATGATATCATATAAAAACGTCAATGAAAGCATTGATCTTCTACTCACTAAAGATTTAAGGTTAATTAAAAGACACCTAGAACTGTATGTTGGAACAGGGTCCTGAAAACGCAAAGACCAGAGGGCAAATCGCAAAAAAAATTTTTTGATTACGCTCAAGTCGGTCTATATGGCAGGCATGGTACGGCCTCCAAATGAAAACAGCATATTCTAGTTTAGACCGCACTAGGGTTGTAAATAAAAGTTTTAAAGTATAAAAATCACTAAAATCCATACTGAAACGGCGAATGAACGCGAGTGTGGAATAAGACTTCGCAATGACATAATTAATCTGACTGTGAAATAGAAACTTCGCATCAAATACTACACCAAGATCTGATATTTCATCAACAACCCTCAGCGTAGAGTCCCCAATATGATAAGAAACAGGAAGAACATTTCGAGTTTTAGCAAAGGTAATACTAAAACATTTACTTATATTTAAAAGCAGACGATTCCGTTTACACCAGTCCATTACGTTATCAAGATCAGCTTGGAGCATAGTGGACTCAGATTGAGTCGTGATTGTTACAAAAATTTTCAAGTCATCAGCATACAATAAGAATTCAGCATAACTGAAACAATGACGTATGTCATTAGGGGGACTCATGTAACCGTACAAATGCCTTATAAAGTGTGTAAACGTATAAATTTATCTAGTGCGTAAACGAGCTGTCAAATTTTGTATGGAAAATCATTTACACAATTTGTATAAATTTACGCGCACATTTCATTGTGTAAATGCGGTAAACTCAAAGGAATGCAACCTTACAGACATTACAGCAGGCATTTTCATCAGAAATCTCCAACATCAGCAAGTAAGGGGGTTTTAGTTTTGATTTTTCACTTAATCTTGGCATTTTTTAATTTGTATAACAATCAAAAAAATTTTGTTTGGCAATAATACAGCTGATAAATAATCAAGTTTATCAAGAGTATTACTAGGTGCGTTCATATAACAGCGTGTGTAAATGGATATAATTTTACACCTTATAAGTTTATATGCTTTCATGAGTCCCCCTATTAATAAAGATGACAAATAATAAGGGACCCAACACACTCCCTTGGTGTACACCAGAAGTGGCAGTAAACGACCGCGAAGAAATACCATCCACCACAACAACACAGCTACGATCTGCCAAGTAAGATCTCACCCAAGATAGCATACTAGAATGGAAGCCCAAGCCAGCAAGTTTAGATATTAGTAATGAATGGTTGACTTTGTCAAAAGCCTTCGAAAAATCGGTATAGATAGTATCAACTTGTGCCCTCCTATTAAATGAAGAAATACAGTATTCAGAAAATACTGCTAGATTAGTTACAGTTGATCTGCCAGGCATGAATCCATGCTGATTAGGTGAAATCAAGGTCTTTACTGCGAAGAATATTTTATCGTTAACTACAATTTCAAACAATTTCGAGACAGTGGAGAGTTTAGAAATAGGACGGTAGTTGGCAACATTACTTTTATTACCACTCTTGAATATCGGGGTAATACACGTTACCTTCCAAGCGTTTATGAAGTCTCCATTCCTGAGAGATTTATTAAAAATTAATAAGATTGGATACGCAACTGCTGCAATATTTTTAAACAAAAAAGAACAGAACCCATCTACATCCATTTGCACTGACGACTTGATCACCGAGATGCCACAAATGACATCTTCAAGAGTCAGGGACAATTGACCAAAATTAATAGGGGTGTCATTTTCCGTATCTAGTTCCTCGGTGAGAAACGTCCCAGTCTCAAAATTCGCCCCGAAAAAATCAGCAAAGAGGTTGACAGCTTCGCCGAGGGAATACGCAGAGTTTCCATTGTAAGAAACTTGAGATGGGATACTTGCACACGACTTTTTAGCCTTAACGTAACGCCAAAAAGATTTAGGGTTTAACTTAATATCCCTTTCAAATTTAGCAACATACTCTTTATGAAGTTTCTTACTCAAAGATTTAAACTTACTTGAGTATAATAAATATTTATCATTATGAAGACGCATCTTCGATAATTTATACCTTTTAAAAAATTTATTCCTTAAATTTTTAAGTCTTTTCAACTTTCTTGTATACCAAGGTATTTTGTAACATTTCCTTTTCACTCGTGGAGTTAAAGTGGAGCAAATTACATTGACTTTAACTTTGAAAAGATCAAAGCATTCATTTACACTCTTCCCAGAAAATATAGTATCCCCATCATGCAAATTGATTATATCGCTAATGGCATTAAAGTTGCAATTTTTGAAACAGTAATTATCCGGTAGCAAATCTAAGTCGACATTTCTAAATTCGTAAAACTCCAATTGCAGGACAAGAGAAATATGATGCAAGCCGGGGCATAAAAGAGGGTCGAGACATTCTTCCAAAGAAAAACTCATATCTTCACTTAAAAAAATTAGATCTAATGTTTTAAACAGTTTAATTAAAATTGAATTAATTTGGTAATAAGTTGTCAACAACATACGTTTCGGAAAAGCTAGTTACATTGTTGGGGTACAAAGTTAAACTCACCCACTGGCGCCCAGCTCACATCTATATTGAAATCACCTAAAATACAAAAATTACACTCTGATTTCGTAGAAACTAAGTCTATAAGATTATCAGTATGTGCTTTATACAAACTCATTCTATTTAGTTCATTATTACAAGGACTCTTTCCTGACAATTTGCTACAATATAAGTCCTCAATATATAATCCTTCCAAAGAATTTACTCGACTCTGCCCATGTCCCTCCTCCAACTCCAAAATATTTTGATGTTACTTCTACAGGAATGTATGTAATATTTGTTGAAAATATTAGTACGTTCAAAGAAAAACTGTTTTTATTTTGTACGTCACTAAATGTGACATGAGTATTTATGTTAATCTCTTATTTTAACCTAAACTAGGTCTTAAAGACCGTAAGAATAAATAAATAAATAAATATGAGCCAAATTGGACATCATGGGTCGCTTTCTATTTATGTATGTATTATGTGTTCCAAATATGGACCAAATCGGACAACAAATAAGACTTATTTGAATATCTCGATCCTTGTGCCACCTAGCGGCGATTTTTTCACAAGTCGCATTCTATTCTTGTATTATGTATTCCACAAATATGCTTTTTTTAAATATCTCGATCCTTGTGCCACCTAGTGGCGATTTTTCACAGGTCGCTTTCTATTCTTGTATTATGTGTTCCACAAATATGATTTTTTTAAATATCTCGATCCTTGTGCCCCCTGTTGTTGTTGTTGTTGTAGCGATAAGGTTGCTCCCCGAAGGCTTTGGGGAGTGTTATCGATGTGATGGTCCTTTGCCGGATACAAATCCGGTACGCTCCGGTACAATAGCACCATTAAGGTGCTAGCCCGACCATCTCGGGAACGATTTATGTGGCCACACTAAACCTTCAGGCCATTCCCTCCCTCACTACCCCCAAGTTCCATGAGGAGCTTGGGGTGGCCAGAGCCTCGTCTATTAGTGAAACAGGATTCGCCGCGGATAGGTGAGGTTGACAATTGAGTTTGGAGAAGCTATATATTGCGCTGGCAACCTGAAATGTTGCGCTACACAGCCCCTTTAATCTTAAACATTGGCTAGTCATTGTCGGTTGGGGCGGGTCCTTGCCAACCTTACTGTTCCTGCGCCATAAACAGAAAAAAATGTCATATCATGCCTATCAAACTAGCAGCTGTCAAATTCAAAAAAACCGACAGAAGCGCAGACACCGACTCAAAACGCTTATAAATTCAAATTCAAAAAAAAACTAAACGCAAAGAAAAATTACCGAACCGGACATGGCCGGTTACTAACGCTGAAATTCAAAAAAAAGCTGCTGAAAAATAAAATTGCAAAAAAAAAAAGCTGAAAATTAAAATGAAAACAGGAAAGGGCCGAATATATATAGGGGGCGCCGCGGGTGGTGCTGCGACGCCCGGTGCTTTGCCCACCCTCAAAATCCATGGCCTCCGACCGACCTATTTTTCGGTGGCCCCTTACCTGTAGACCCTACGTGACTTATAAATAAATGGCGACGCCAGCATTCCCATTTTAAATACTAATTTATTTATAATTCATTTCTATTAACGTATGTAAGCAACAAAAAAAAAATTAGATAATGCAGGTTTCTTAACCGGGGCTGCAGCATTGTTAAAATACGAATAGCTAATTACGCTATGAAAATGTAGGTAAGTGTGTGTGCTGTATAAAGTGAGAGAAAAAAAAAATGATCCAACAGATCACACTCTATTGGGCCGAAATCAAAACGAAATCTAATATGAATACTTAAGTCTGACTAAGCTCGTTATGTTGGGGGTTCTTTTCTCTTCTCTTACTTTTGCTCGTAATATTTTAAATTATACAATTATTACAATATACAATTATATAAGAACTTACTTTTGGGTGTCACAAAATATCAATTTGGTATAATGGCATAGTATAATGAGAATAATAGGGGGACTCATGAAAGCATATAAACTTATAAGGTGTAAAATTATATCAATTTACACACGCGGTTATATGAACGCACCTAGTAATACTCTTGATAAACTTGACTGTTTATCAGCTGTATTATTGCCAAACAAAATTTTTTGATTGTTATACAAATTAAAAATGCCAAGATTAAGTGAAAAATCAAAACTAAAACGCCTTTACTTGCTGATGTTGGAGATTTCTGATGAAAATGCCTGCTGTAATGTCTGCAAGGTTGAATTCCTTTGAGTTTACCGCGTTTACACAATGAAATGTGCGCGTAAATTTATACAAATTGTGTAAATGATTTTTCATACAAAATTTGACAGCTCGTTTACGCACTAGATAAATTTATACGGCATTTATACGGTTACATGAGTACCCCTAATGTGTAATATGTACTAAGAAAATTTGTTATAAAAGCAATAAAGATCAAATTGTGATAGTACTATGTATTATATGCACGTAAGTTAGTGCAACAGAAAATACACTACTGTACCGATAACATCATCCCATGTATGATATAGAATCAGTAGTTTACATAAAAAGTATGGTCCTCTTTAAACATTGTCTATCTATCTATTAACCATTATCAGAAACCAAAACATTGTAAGCAAAGATAAGATTTCTATTTAAACATAAACCAAATACAAACATAAACAAAACATAAACAAAACCAAATAAAATATTATCAGCGAACAAAAGATTCCTATTCAACCATTGTAAGCATAGATAAGATTTCTACTTAAACATTATCAGCAAGATCCTTTTTTTGAACATTATCAGCAGCCACTAAACAAAAGAATTCATTAAAGTACATATAGATACAAATAAAGTATATTGTTTTATTTAAAATCGAAAGTACATACTTAACTGGGGGCTCAATAAGTGAATAAGTGAATAATAAAAGGAACTCCTAAAAAATCTAATTCCACACGTCCTGAAAAAGAGGACAAGGAGAACCAGAAAATAAAACTGGACCTCTTCCGCAAAAAACGATTACAAGTGTTTGACCAAAGCAGGGGAATCATTATGGAAGCAAGGTTAGTAACCTTGGAACAAGCTCATGCCGCTATAGAAGCACAATTAGCCCAGCTGCGGCAAGCGCAAGTACCTAATATCGAAGAATTCCAACCGATAAGTCCCAGGATAAACAATGCAAATGAAATAAATCTGAGACTATTCGAACGGCTACCAGTGTTCAACGGAGACACATCCAAATACAGGACATGGAGGGCAACCATTATATCAGCAATGAGTCCCATAGAAGCCTTTATTAATACCAAACCATATTACGATGCATTATTTATAATACGTCACACGAAGATCGAAGGAGAACCAGCAACTCTTCTACAGAATCATGGCACAGTGTTCCACTTACAAGCAATACTCAATCGCCTAGATTACAGCTACGCCGATACTAGAAGCTATAACGCCCTCATAGAGGAAATGAAAAGACAAATACAAGGAAAACAGACGCTATCCGAATTCCACAGCAAGATCTGTCAAATCTTTAATTTAGCAATGACTAAATTTGAAATTGATTACCCAGGGAATACTCACTCTCTACAGCAGGTCACAAAAGAAATGGCCATAGATTGCTTCCGCAATGGCATAAATGATGAATTTACTCAACACACATTATATGCAGCAAAACCAAGAGATTTAGAAAGTGCATAGGCAATTGCCACGGAGATTCTTTATAAAAGGCAGAATAATCCGATACGACGAGAAGCGTATAACTACCCTAAACAGCCACAAAATGAAAGGAGGTATCAACCAGGAGTTCAACCTATTCCCCATATGGGAAGATCAAACCCGACACCAATGGACGTGGATACATCAATAGGAAGATTCCGGCAATCCACCAATAATCAGCATCAACAACAGCAATCGTATCAACAGAATCCTTTCAGAAACAACTATGAACGACAAAGAGCAGGATATGCACCTTTTAATCCCAATAGAGGAGAACCATTTAAACGAAACCACCAACCAACGTCATCAAGATATAATATAGTACCGCAGAAACTACAAAGGATCAATCAAATAACGGATAATAATAGTGATCAGTCATTAAAGGTAAATATAGATGAAAGTGAATTTGAAAATAGAGCTACTTTTTTAGACGAGTAAATAATCTGCCGTGTCTTCAGATTATTTTACATGATAATAAAAAACTTTTAGTTTTAATAGACACAGGCTCGACATTAAATTATATTAGGAAAAATATTCCAAATGGAAAGACCTTTCCAGTTAAACAATTTGTTAGTAGAACTCTGAATGGTTCAAACACAATAAACTCAGCTAAGAAGATAAGAATGCTAGGACAAGAATTAGTATTTTTTGAAATCGAAGAATTAAAAGAATTTGATATGATATTAGGAGAACAATCCTTGAGAGAAATGAAGGCTAAGATAGATCTGTTCGAATATAAAATGATGTATGTCAGGAGAACAGAGCGGAAGAAAAAAGAAATGGATGTCAGTCAAGTAAATTTCACAATAGATGAGAGCAAATATAAAAAAGAGGTTGAAGAAATTATGAGAATTAATGAGGAAACAAATCCTATTTTACCATTTACAACAACAATTGAAGCCACGATTCGCACTAAAACTGAAGAGCCAATATGGACGAAACAGTACCCTTACCCCTTTTCAGACAATAATTTCATAAATAAAGAAATAAATAAAATGCTAGAGAATAATATAATTAAACCCAGTAAGAGTCCCTATAACTCACCCGTTGGGACTGTACCAAAGAAAGGAACTGACGAGTTAGGAAACCTTAAGAGAAGAATGGTCATAGACTTCCAGAAATTGAATAGCGAAACCATTACCGATAGATATCCCATACCTGATGTCAACATGACAATACAGAATTAAGGTAAAGCAACTGTTTTTACAACCCTAGATTTGGAAGCAGGTTTCCATCAGATAAAAATCAAGGAGTCAGACACCGAAAAGACAGCCTTTAGCATAAACGGAGCAAAATATGAATTCTTAAGGCTGCCGTTTGGACTAAAGAATGCACCTTCAATATTTCAAAGATGCGTAGATGACATATTAAGAAATTACATAGGAAAATTCGTACATGTATATATAGACGATTTGTTAATATATTCATCCTCACATGATGAACATATGGAACACATAAGAATTGTTATAAATGCACTGCGTCAAGCAAATATGGAGATTTCATATGAAAAATCTAATTTTTTCAAAGACAGCACTGAATATTTAGGACATATTATTAAGCATAACAGAATAACTGTAGACCCACAAAAAATTGAGACCATAAAAAACTACCCTGTTCCTATGAATCTGAAAGAATTAAGATAATTTTTAGGGCTAGCAGGATATTATAGAAAATTCATCAAAGACTACGCCAAGATTACCAAACCCCTAACATTGTTTTTAAGAGGAGAAAACGGTATCGTAAAGAAAAAGCAAAGTGAAAGAATGCAAATAAAATTAGATGAGGAAGCCATAAAAGCGATGAATATATTAAAAAAGGAATTACAAGCACTAGTCGAACTCTTTCAACCCGATTTCAATAAACCCTTTGATTTAACCACGGACGCAAGTAATTTTGCCATAGGAGCTGTGTTATCCCAAGGTAGAAATCCCATTTGTTTTATGTCCAGAACACTAAGCGAGACGGAACAAAAATATAGCACAAACGAAAAAGAGTTATTAGCCATAATTTGGGCACTACAAAAACTCAGAAACTATTTATATGGACGATCAGACCTTACAATCTATACGGATCATCAGTCCTTAACCTACTCTATTTCAGAGAAGAACCCTAATAATAAACTAAAAAGGTGGAAAAACCAAATAACAGAATAC
Source organism: Eurosta solidaginis (assembly GCF_040869045.1). Taxonomy (NCBI): domain Eukaryota; kingdom Metazoa; phylum Arthropoda; class Insecta; order Diptera; family Tephritidae; genus Eurosta; species Eurosta solidaginis. The sequence goes on along the minus strand of NC_090319.1, from coordinate 388,444,320 downwards.
GGTGCCAAATTGGTATACAAACCAGGTTCTCAAAACATCGTTGCGGATGCACTAAGTCGGCAACAAATTAATCAATTAACCGACTCAGAATCGCAGCACTCTCAACTCAGCTCACCCACTGAAACCATAAGAAGGGTAGGCACTAGCTTAAACCATTTTAATAATCAAATTATTATCCAAACTAACAATGGATTAGTAAGAATAGGAAGTAAAAACATATTCGGAAAATTTAGACATACCATATACTTCACAACTATAGAACAATTGATAAGTGATATTAAAGGCGTACTACACCCAAACAATATTAACGCCATAATCACTACCGAAGAAATTCTATACAAAATAAAAACTACACTAGTACAAACTTTCCCAACCACTACTTTTGTAATAACAAATGCATTAGTCAGAGACATCACTGACGAAAATGAACAGAATGAGATAGTTGAACAAATACACAGAAGAGCACATAGAAATTATAGAAATAATATAAAAGAACTGTCTGAGAGCTATTACTGGCCTAACATGCGAGATATGGCAAAGAAGGCAGCACAAATATGTGAGATATGTAAAAAATGTAAATACGACAGACGTCCTAATAAATTACTTTACGGAAAAACACCAATACCAAATTAAGTAGGTACACATCTGCACATGGATACATTTTTTATGGACAACCAAATATATATAACTACAGTAGATAGATACTCAAAATTCTGCTATATAAGAAAAATACCAGATAAGAAAAACTCATACATATATTTGAATGAAATACTATCCCAAATATTCCCATACGCAACGAACTTAACAACTGATAACGACCCGACATATGTTAATGTAGTAGCAAAATCCTTATACGATCGACTACATATATAGCACACAGCAGTGCCACCACAACATTCGACAACGAACGGTCAAGTAGAGCGGACGCACAGCACAATAGTGGAGCTAACTAACTTACTAGTAAAGGAAACCAAAGGTAAACAAGAAGAGGTAATATTCGAAGCAGTACGACAGTACAATAAAACCATTCACTCGGTCACAGGACATAAACCCGAGGACGTTTTTTTCAACAGGGGAGGATACGACTATACAGTCATCAGAAACAGAATTCGTTATAAGCAAGAAAGAGATATCACCCAACAGAAGGCACCGAACAAACAAATTAATTACGAGAAAGATGATATTATTTACGTTAAGAGAAGCCGAAGAAATAAAAAACACGATAGATTTATGAAAAAAATAATTGAACAGGATAACGGTAAAACAGTCACAACAACTGATAAAAGAATAATACACAAAGATAACATCCGTACGAACTAGAAATGAATCTCACAATAATAATAATCTTGCTGTGCATAAACAGAATTAGTTCAGACACAAGTATTACAGACCTGAAAGAAAAGATTATATATTAATAGAAACGAATCCAGCTTTTATATTTGATAGCTATGATTATTTATATCATATTACAAATTTAACTAGAATATTAACACCTTACCAAAATATATTAAACTCAAAATATAATTTAGATACAAATCCTGAAGTGAAAATATTACACCGAAAAATTGAAATATTAATAAAACAGATTAATCCAGTTACTAGATTTAAAAGAGGATTAAACGCTTTAGGAACAATATTAAAATGGATAACAGGTACACCAGACCACGATGATGAAGTAGAGATACAGACAAGAATCAATCAACTAATTGAGGGACACAATAAACAAAAAATAATAAATAGTAATTTCGAAAAAATGTTAAACAAATTAAACCCCAAGGATTTCTCTGAAAAATTAATACTCACAGAAGTCTACAATGAACTTAATACTCTCCTAACTACAATTAATTTAGCAAAAAATAACAACTTCCTGTCAACTTCATTGGACTTAGAAGAAATTACAGAAATCATTGCGAAAGAAAAAACAAATGTTTTAACCATAAATATTTTAGAATATGCAGAAATTAAAATTGTTAAATTCAAACAAAACTTTGTAACAGTTTACAAATACCCAAAAATCAAAGAAAAATGTGAACAATTCTACATCCACTCATTAGCTTCAAAAAAAGGAAAATTAGTTATGGATAAAAATATTGCTTTATGTAAAGGAAATAAATACGTAAGAATCAATAAATGTAAAGATTTTATAGATCAAACTATATGTAAGCAGAATAAAAAGGACGGATGTACAATACAAATATTAGAGAAAAATAATGCTCAATGTAAAATGATAAAAGAAAAAAATCCACCCTTTATTAATTATGGTAACGGAAACATTATTATTAGCGGATTGAATATATTAAACAACGAGATTTTAGATGGAGATTTTTCAATTTATTTCAAAACCAATATAACATTAAATAACGAAGTATATATAAACATTAGGGAAACTATGGTAAAAATATTCCATAAAAAGCATAAAGAAAATCTGGTTATATTAGAATACTTAGAATCTCAATCAGAATAAAAGTTCAATAATCTAGACGAAATATTATCCATATTTGTACCACTTGAACAAAATCCAATCAAGACTACATTTATAACTATATTAATTATAACCCTATTAATCACAATAACCAAACTATTATTAGAATTCAGAGTAAGGAGAAGGAATATACTTTATCAAAGAGCACTAATACAATGTCAAAAAGACCATGAAGAAAGAAAACAAAAATTACTAGAGTCCAAATTGTAAATGAGGACGTTTAATTTTAAGAGGGAGGAGAGTTAGTGCAACAGAAAATACACTACTGTACCGATAACATCATCCCATGTATGATATAGAATCAGTAGTTTACATAAAAAGTATGGCCCTCTTTAAACATTGTCTATCTATCTATTAACCATTATCAGAAACCAAAACATTGTAAGCAAAGATAAGATTTCTATTTAAACATAAACCAAATACAAACATAAACAAAACATAAACAAAACCAAATAAAATATTATCAGCGAACAAAAGAGTCCTATTCAACCATTGTAAGCATAGATAAGATTTCTACTTAAACATTATCAGCAAGATCCTTTTTTTGAACATTATCAGCAGCCACTAAACAAAAGAAACCAGAGCATATAAATAGACGATTAAGCATAGAAATAAGTTAGTCTTCTATTACACTGAAGCATATGAACTTCAGTTTAGAATTCATTAAAGTACATATAGATACAAATAAAGTATATTGTTTTATTTAAAATCGAAAGTGCATACTTAACTCGTATATTATTTTCTTCTGGTTGTTCGAACGATATTGCTAGCAATATTGATTCATATGTATATATATATATATATATATATATATATATATATATATCGTATTTGTATGATATAAGAAAAAAAGTTTAAATCTTTTAGCCAATTCGTGCATAATCGACCAATGGCTGCGGTCGCAAATTTTTTTTCTAACAATTTATGGTTGAGCTCCAAAAATGGATCGCTAAAACGTTTCACGTGATGAAGACGGCTTATTATGAATAAAATTTATAGAGCTAACTTCAATCATTTTAAAGCAACAAAATATATTATTAAAATGATATAAAAAATGTATGCCCTTTGTTGTAAAGCTAACAATTTCAAGTATTCAATAATAAAATTTGACGGGAAAAATCGACCCTTGTTAAATGGTTCAACCGGACTGTATAAAACCCTCTAAGTACCACTTAGAAGTTTCTTTAACTACCCTGCAAAAACGCTCTCGTCATTCCACGTCATTTGACTAGCTATTATACAGTCATAGGTTATATTCCTAGTCACATTTGCATGGGTGTGGGTAAGTTTTATACCAACATTTTTTTGTAGGGTAATTATTTTGAAGTTCATACATGGCTGGCACTTACATGGCCGCCATGGCACTTATGGGCCTCTGCCGGCGTGGTTACTGGTGATGTTGATTTTGCTGGTGAAATTGACGCTGTTGTTGGTTGTGGTGCGCGGTCTTGGGCGCGCTGTGTTGGTACTGTTGGTGGTTGTTGAGCTCTGGTCCGAGGTGATCGAGTGAACCTGGTGGCAATAAAATTTCGTGTTGACTTTTACGACCTGTATGACTTGGTGCTAATTGGGCGTTCGTTGTATTACGCTGCAGCGTACTGCTGGCCCTGGAGGCGGAGATGGTGCCGGACGCTGTTCCAAAGGTGGTAGTGAACTTCGTAGACGTAGAGAAAGGGGTTTATTTGCGGATAACAAGGGTTCTCATCACAATTAGTTTAGTGCCGTCTGAATCCGAATCGGAATCACTAGTACTTTCCTCACTAGGTGTGACTGTGAAACGCCGACCTACTTCAACTGGATATTCCATACGTTGAGTTTGTGCCAACACAACACAACCGTTGTAATGTTTATTACCACCCAAAATAGACGATTAGAAAAGAGGTTTGTCGGAATGGACTTTGCGCTATCGACTCTTCCTAGTTTCTGGGCATTTACTTGAACACGTGCACAGCCAGCGAGGGTGTTTTGCGATTAGTTGAGTATAGTTGGGGATGCGCAGTTGATGTGAGCCATAAAGTTACTGAAGCAGTATCGGTGTTTGACGCCTTTGCTGTAGACGTTGTGCCAATAGATGTTACACGATCCTTTTGTATAATTGCAGGGCCGCCAAAAATTAGGCTTTTTGTTTTATAAAATTTTTCCGATTATCTGGGCAAAACTCTTGCTTTTTTTCCCGGCCGGAAAAACTTGGCTATCGTTTTTGCTGCTTTTTTTCTAAATTTTTCCACGTCTTCATTTTACTTGCGGCCGGAAACTCATGCTTTTTTTTCCTAGTGATCGCCGAATTTTTCTTTTCTTTGTTTCGATACTTTTGTATCGCAACTTTCGCCCCAAACCCCAGTCACTAGGTGTGTTCGCACGAAAACGCTCCCTAGTAGACCGTAACGGTAGACCATAACAGCAGACCGTAACAAACCTGCTTCGCTTTGAAGACCTGACGATGAAGCGAACAGGAAACCGGATCCGATGTGGGAAGCCACTGCCAGAGGCCTCCGATGCCAATCAACGTGGGGCACGACTCACCCCCGAGATAAGAGTCTCAACGTCCTACTACGCAGCTAGCCGGGCAACATAGGTCCATCAAAAAAAAGGTTTAGTCAAATCGGGAATTAATTCTGTTTCCTAGTTTAAAGGGCTTTGCGGTAATCAGACATTTGTAATGGAGAACTCGTCAAAACTCCGAAAGACGATTTCTAGTGGTTATCACCCCCACAGAAAGGCAAAACAAAAAAAAGGTGTAGACATTTTGATCTGGATCTCGTCCAAACTCCGAAAGGCTAGGTGAGTACGCGTGTGAACCTCCTATGAGGTCAGTGCTCGGGGAGAATACTGGGCGAGATGTCCCCGACCGCCAAAACGCCCAGACAAAAAAAGGTCCAATTGGTAGGTATATATAAAACAAATCAAATTATAATTTGGCATAAAACCGTTCTTGTTGGTTCATTAAGGACGAATATCCGAAGCGTGGAAGCGACCTATCAATTTCCCGTTTAGGTCTTCCAGATCATACAGTGCATTGCCTATTTTTCGGAGCACGCGACACTTCAGGTATTTTGGCAGGAATTTGGCGTTAATGCCCTGTTTGAAGTTACTTAAGGCAAAGTTTTTCCGGAAAACTTCCTGACCTTCCTTGTAGTTGACTTGCCTAGAGCGCTTGTTATAGGTGGTTACTCCCCTATCCTTGGCCTGATCTAAATTTCTATGGATCTGCTCACGAATATTGGTCAACTTGTCAGCTCTACTTACTATCGTAACCTGGTCTTTCCGAAGGCTGCCGAGTTTCTCTAAAATTTTGTACGTTGAGGCATGTTGGACCATATTTTGGCCATATAATGCAAAGTATGGAGAGTACTGAATCGCCGTATGAAAATCGCTTTTCAAAACTGATAAAATCTAGGGTATATGCTTATCCCAATCGGTATGGTCAGGTTTATCTTTCAGGAAAATCCTAATCTTCGAAACAATTTCTCTATTAACGCGCTCGGATGCGTTTGCTTGGAGAGAATATAACCCCGTCCTCACGTGCGTCACCCCGTAATTTACTAAAAATTGGTTCATTTCCTTCGAGATAAACCGCTTGCCATTGTCACTATGAATAAATTCAGGGACCCCTACAGCTGGAAAAATTTCTGAAGCGAAGTAATTTATAACGTTAACAGTGGTGGCTCTCTGTATGGGCTTTAGCCAAACGTATTTTGAAGGATGGTCTAGTATTATAAACAGAAATTGATTTCGCCGCTTAGATCTCGGATAGGGTCCTAGGAAATCGCAATATAATCGCTGAAAAGGCCTCTCGGATTCGAAGGTACTCCCTATAGGTGGCCTCGACTGTTGGTTAGTAGGTTTTACCGATTTGCAGGTATCACAACGCTGGACGTAGTCCCTGACGTCCTTAGCCTGCTGCGGCCAGAAGTACTTCCGCCTAACACGTTCTAAGGTTTTCTGCCACCCGCCATGGTAACTCCGGTTAGCGTCATGTGCTAGTCTCACTACTTCCTCAGTCAACCCTTTCGGCAACCATAATCGCCACAGCGAGTCTTCTTCCCCTTCCATTCCCTTACGAAATTTAACCCGTTTGAAAATTACCCCGTCTACCACTCGTAAATCCGGAAGCGATTCCTCATTTTCGGTGACGGTCCGAATCAAGTCTAAATATTCGTTGCTGCTAAATTTGGGAGAGACTAAATCTATTTCCCCGGGTGTGGTAGTGAAAGTTAACTCGTCAGCATCAAACCGCGACAGCGCATCTGGTACTACATTCAGGGTGCCCTTACGATGTTCCATTTTAAAATCGTATCTTTGCAGTAAGATTGACCACCTCGCCAACCTCCCGCTCAAGTCCACTTGAGACTGGGTGGTCCGTGATAATCCGAAACGGTAATCCCTCAACATAGGGTCGGAAGCCCTTCACGCTGATTATGGCGGCGAGACATTCCAGCTCGGTTACCGTATAATTGCGTTGAGCATTTTTCAGCTTTTTCGACACAAACGCGATCGGATGCTCAGCGCCCTCGTCATCGACCTGGAACAACACTCCGCCAACACCTATTTTAGAAGCGTCGCATTGTATTACGAATTCCTTGGAAAAGTCGGGTTGGGCCAAGACAGGAGCGGAACTCAAGGCTACTTTTAGTTTTTCGAAGGCCTCTATAGCTTCAGGGGTAAGCTTGAACGGGCCTGATGACTTACGGAGACAGTCGATCAAGGGACCTGCCAAGTCAGCAAAATTGGTAATAAACGCCCTGTACCAATTCGCCATGCCCACAAACCTACGCACTTGTCGAGGGGATTTAGGGATCGGGAAGTTTTGCATTTCTTCTATTTTTCCCGGATCCACTTTCAGACACCCGCTGCCTATCAAGTACCCTAAGTAGCGTATTTTCTTCTGACAAAATTTATTTTTCTTCACGTTTATTGTCAGCCCTGCGTCTCTCAAACATTGGGCCACTTCCGCTAGCAATTTCAGGTGGTCTTCAAAATTAGTGCTGCATACCATCAGGTCGTCCAGATAGACAAAGACGTTCTCTCGCAACCGCGAAGGGATTGCCTTGTCCTTCAGCCTACTCATAGTCTGCGGTCCATTGCACAGACCAAACGGCATTACTTTGAAGTGGAACAGAGGCCTCCCCGGAACTGCGAATTCTGTTTTTTCCTTGGAGGACTCTGTCAATTTGATCTGGAAGAACGCGTCCTTCAGACCAATGCCACTAATAAAATGCGTATCCTTCAGTCTGCTCAATAACCCGTTGATATGAGGCAGGGGGTACGATTCTTTCTTAGTCACCGCGTTGACCTTCATGGAATCTATGCACAGCCTAACTTTACCTGGTTTCCGGACCAGAACTACAGGACTACACCACGGGGAGTTTGATTCTTCTATAACTCCTAACTCGAGTAACCTGTCTAGTTCGCTAAAAGCTTCGGCTTGCCTCGGTGGCGAAAGAGGGAAATGTTTGCTTTTTATGGGAACTGCATCACCGGTGTCAATGTGATGCTCCACTAATTTAGTTTGCGGTATCTCTTCCTACACTTCAAAATATTGTCCGATACCGGGTATTGTTCGAAGATGGTATGTCTTATTTGTTCATACCTATGTTCCCTTTCTTCTAAGTTTGGTGGAAATTGCGTTTGGCAAGCGACATCCCAATGCTGACGTTGCAGAATTCTGGTCGGCTCGCCCATCGCTGATGAGGACGTTTGACTCTCGGATTCAGAACTATTCCAATTGTCTGTACTGTCAGGGTAAGTTATTATCACGTTTGAGGGCTCTTCTGCCAGGGTACTACTGCACCTCGGAAGCTAACCACCTCCATGCAGAGATTCACCCTCGGGTTCAGTGCACGGGACGACGCCTCGAGCACTGGCTGGTGTGGGAGCTACGAAGCCGAACAAGATTCCCCCGCCTTCTCGCTCGAGTACTGGTTTCCCTGCCTGCGATGGTCCCTGGGGTATTTTGGAGTTAATACTCCCCTATGGCCACATTTAAAACAAAAAGGATTCCTAATGGGTTCCTCACAGTATATATAGGAGTGGCCCATTGCCTGGCAATTCCAGCATTGGATTCCCGAATAGTCTGGTCTCCTATTGCGTCGATATTACAGCGCCTCTATCTGTGGATCCATTTCGCCGTCCTCGCTTTCCCTCCTCATGTCTGGGGTTGTCGCGCGTGCTTCTTTTACATGCCGTCCTGGGTAAGTGGCTCCCAACAGTTTGCTTTCTTTCAGCACTTGTTCAATTATGCGTGCTACATCGCGTAGATCATGAAGGGTCCTTACATCTGCGTTGAAAAGCAACAGCTTAAGGCTGCTGTTGACGTTTCTTTTTATTATGCGTGCGTTCAAGAAGATTATGTCCGTGTGGAACACGTCATAGCACTCACTTGCTTTTTGCTTTCGCATGGAGATCTCCATCATGATCTCGTGGTCAGTTTTCAAAGTGCCAAACTCTTTTTTCAATGAGTAGCACAGAAAGGCATATGTCGCATTTGGGTTTTGTTTCGTGAACAGCCAGTACCATTCTTTGGCCCGCCCGGAAAGAAACAGGTGGAAACTAGCCATTATTTGTTCGTCCGTGCATTGTGTGCGCTCACACAAGGTGTTCAGTTTAAAAAGGAAATCGGCTACGCTCCTAGTGCCGTCGAACGAGATTTTCCACTCCTGCGGTTTCACTACTATGCTGCTTGCAGTCGGGTACATTGGTGGTACTACTGTTGGAAGTGGGTTACGGTCCATCCTATTTGCGTTCCGGTTTTGATGAATTGATAGTTGCGCGGATTCGAGAGCGGCGTTGAGCTGGTCCATATTGGTTCTGATTGACCACATCTCTCTCCGCATTTCCTCCTGCGAAGCCTGGAACAGTTGGTGTAGCACGTCCACCCACGAGCCTTCACGAGTAGCTTCGTCCTGCATTCCTGCGTCATTTGCCCGGTCACCTGCAGCTTCTCTTATATTTCCCATTCCATTATTAGGTGGTAAAGCACCAGCTCCATCTGGAGCGTATGTCGACACATTGCTCATTAGCCCCGAGATATCATGCGCGTTTAATAGGGGTGCATTTGGATTACTGGTGCTTCCAGGTCTGTCCAGTTTATCGCGAGGGTCATTCAGGTCCGAGCCCATATTTATTACTGCGGGATCTCCGTATTGTCCCCCTACTGGGGTGTGCACCACCAAGGGACGCCTGGCCTTGGAGAAAGCCCCCTATTATTACCGCCCCGGTTCTGGCTCCCCCGAAAGCTTCCCGCACTCCCGAACGGAGTATTTCGGCCCGGTTGGCCGTACGACTGCTCGCGTGACATAGTCCGTAAAAAAAATGTAACTTGTTATGTGGTAGTTGATAAAAAACTTTTGCCGCGTAATGCAGTTAGGGGTCAAAAAAATAAAGGTCAGAATTCCCCGTTCACCTTATACCCTAAACGGTGGGTTGGTTTAAAAATAAAAAAAATTATATATAGGTATAAAAAAAGTGCGCGAGGAAATACCAAAAAAACTCGCAAACATAAACACTAAAATAGCTAGCCGTATTTAAAAAAAAAGTCGAGGCTGCACAAAAAAATTTATTAGTTATATATTTTGTATAGTCAATGGGAATGCTGATGGGTCGATTCCTCCAGAAGGTACGGGGTACAACAAAAAAATCAGATAAATTCATTCATACATATCCCTAGTGCTCCCAACCGCAGTGCGAGGGGGACTTAAGGCCCCCCTCCGAGACTGGTTGGGGCCACTAGGGTTCGCTCCAGGCACACACGGGTTGGTCTCAACACGCCCAGCCGCAACGCAGGGGCAGTCTCCAGGGGCTCGCCCCTGTGACTGGTTGGGGTGTTGAGGCCTCCCGTCCATTCTCACTGGACACCCCCCCTGCCTCCGCTGCAATGGGTGGAGCGGTTTCGGAACCGCTCCCCCAGTCTGGTGGGACAGGAAGGAGTGCCACTTTGAATCCCAGCTCAACCCGTCACAATCCAGGTGGCACTATGGGTTGCCACCTGAGACGTGGGATGAGCTGGGGCCCTACAACTCACTCACTCACACACTCATACCAACGACACAAATCCGGCAGGAAAAAAAAATTTTTTTTAAACATTGAAAGAAAAAAAATCCCAATTTAGAGGACGTATATTTTCCAAAGCCGACTAACGGACCACATTCCGGGAAAGTAAAAACCACAGTTACAAAAAAAAAAATAAAGTGCGTGCAGCACTGCCTCGCTGGGTGAAATAAAAAAATCCGGATGACTTGACGTGTAGTCACATGGTTCCGTCAGTTACTGCCCCCGATGACCAGCCCGGACAACCTAATCCGTCCAACCATCCCACCGCAACGTAGGTGGCAGCTCCTGTGGCTGCTCACTCGGACTGGTGGGATGGTCAACTTCACAGGTTGACCCGACTGTCCCTCGCGGCCAGCGCCTCAGGTGCCACGTTGGGCGCCATCTGTTATGGCGCCCTCAGCAATTGTCATCGCGACAGTGCCTCGGACGCCAGATCGTTGGGCGCCATCTGTTATGGCGCCCTCAGCAACTGTCATCGATGATCATTTTGGACAACTTGATCCGTCCAACCATCCCACCGCAACGCAGGTGGCTGCTCCTGCGGCTGCACACCTCGGACTGATGGGATGGTCAACTTCACAAGTTGACCAAAATGACCAGCGCGACAGCGCCTCGGGCACCAAATCCCGTTGGGCGCCATCTGTTATGGCGCCCTCAGCAACTGTCAACGATGATCACTTCGGACAACTTGATCCGTCCAACCATCCCACCGCAACGCAGGTGGCTGCTCCTGCGGCTGCTCACCTCGGACTGGTGGGATGGTCAACTTCATAAGTTGACCCGGAATGATCAGCGCGACAGCGCCTCGGGCACCAAATCACGTTGGGCGCCATCTGTTATAGATACGCATTTACGATGGAAGCGGTAAGGAAGGCGGTCGGCATGATGTGGTGGTGCACATTGGCTAGTCATTGTCGGCTGGGGCGGGTCCTTGCCAACCTTACTGTTCCTGCGCCATAAACAGAAAAAAATGTCATATCATGCCTATCAAACTAGCAGCTGTCAAATTCAAAAAAAAAAACCGACAGAAGCGCAGAGACCGACTCAAAACGCTTATAAATTCAAACTAAAACAACATCCGGCCAAACCGGATGTCACGGACAGACCGTTAACATTCAAAATATAAAATCCAATTCAAAAAAAAACTAAACGCAAAGAAAAATTACCGAACCGGACATGGCCGGTTACTAACGCTGAAATTCAAAAAAAAAAACTGCTGAAAAATAAAATTGCAAAAAAAAAAGCTGAAAATTAAAATGAAAATAGGAAAGGGCCGAATATATATAGGGGGCGCCGCGGGTGGTGTTGCGACGCCCGGTGCTTTGCCCACCCTCAAAATCCATGGCCACCGACGCACCTATTTTTCGGTGGCCCCTTACCTGTAGACCCTACGTGCCTTCTAAATAAATGGCGACGCCAGCATCCCATTTTAAATACTAATTTATTTATAATTCATTTCTATTAACGTATGTAAGCAACAAAAAAATAAGATAATGCAGGTTTCTTAACCGGGGCTACAGCATTGTTGAAATACGAATAGCTAATTACGCTATGAAAATGTATGTAAGTGTGTGTGGTGTATAAAGTGAGAAAAAAAAAATGATCCAACAGATCACACTTTATTGGACCGAAATCAAAACGAAATCTAATATGAATACTTAAGTCTGACTAAGCTCGTTCTGTTGGGGGTTCTTTTCTTTTCTCTTACTTTTGCTCGTAATATTTTAAATTATACAATTATTTATGTCTTCTCTTTTTTTTTTAATCGTTATAAATGCTATGTGTGAGAAAAATATGTAATTAAATGTACTTATGTATTGTAAATATATTACCTACAAAGTAAGAATTTGGTTGAATTTTTTTTCTTTTTCATTCACATTCACAAAACATATTTTAGGACTATAAAGTTTGGATACAAATTTCGATATTTGGGGGGCTCTCTTACAAAATTATTATGTGGTTGTGGTAGAACTTACTTTTGAGTGTCACACAATATCAGTTTGGTATAATGGCATAGTATAATGAGAATAATATGTAATATGTACTAAGAAAATTTGTTATAAAAGTAATAATGATCAAATTGTGATAGTACTATGTATTATATGCACGTATATTATTTTCTTCTGGTTGTTCGAACGATATTGCTAGCAATATTGATTCATATGTATGCATATATATATATATATATATATATATATATATATATATCGTATTTGTATGATATAAGAAAAAAAGTTTAAATCTTTTAGCCAATTCGTGCATAATCGACAAATGACTGCGGTCGCAAATTTTTTTTCTAACGATAGCAACAAAATATATTATTAAAATGATATAAAAAATGTATGCCCTTTGTTGTAAAGCTAACAATTTCAAGTATTCAATAATAAAATTTAACGGGAAAAATCGATTCTTGTTAAATGGTTCAACCGGACTGTATAAAACCCTCTAATTACCACTTAGAAGTTTATTTAACTACCCTGCAAAAACGCTCTCGTCATTCCACGTCATTTGACTAGCTATTATACAGTCATAGGTTATATTCCTAGTCATATTTGCATGGGTGTAGGTAAGTTTTATGACCAAAATTTTTTTGTAGGGTAATTATTTTGAAGTTCATACATGGCTGGTACTTACATGGCCGCCAGAGTACGTACGGTGGGCCTCTGCCGGCGTGGTTACTGGTGATGTTGATTTTGCTGGTGAAATTGACGCTGTTGTTGGTTGTGGTGCGCGGTCTTGGGCGCGCTGTGTTGGTACTGTTGGTGGTTGTTGCGCTCTGGTCCCAGGTGATCGAGTAAACCTGGTGGCAATAAAATTTCGTGTTGACTTTTACGACCTGTATGACTTGGTGCTAATTGGGCGTTCGTTGTATTACGCTGCAGCGTACTGCTGGCCCTGGATGCGGAGATGGTGCCGGACGCTGTTCCAAAGGTGGTAGTGTACTTCGTAGACGTAGAGAAAGGGGTTTATTTGCGGATAACAAGGGTTCTCATCACAATTAGTTTAGTGCCGTCTGAATCCGAATCGGAATCACTAGTACTTTCCACACTAGGTGTGACTGTGAAACGCCGACCTACTTCAACTGGATATTCTATACGTTGAGTTTGTGCCAACACAACACAACCGTTGTAATGTTTAAAAAAAAATAAATGTAAGGCGCGATAACCTCCGAAGAGATCTAAGGCCGAGCTTCTCTTCCAATTTGCGTCGTGCTCCTCCTGATTTTCCCTACAAATTGGCCGGACGGGACCTACATGTTTTATGCCGACTCCGAAGGGCATCTGCAAAGCAGATGAGTTTTCACTGAGAGCTTTTCATGGCAGAAATACACCCGGAGTGCTTGCCAAACACTGCCGAGGGGCGACCCCGCTTAGAAAAATTTTCTTCTAATTGAAAAATCTTATTTCTAAAATTTTGATGTTGCTCTGCCCGGTAGTTGAACCCAGGGCATACGGTGTGATAGGCGGAGCACGCTACCATCACACCACGGTGGCCGCCAATCGACTCTTCCTAGTTTCTGGGCATTTACTTGAACACGTGCACAGCCAGCGAGGGTGTTTTGCGATTAGTTGAGTATAGTTGGGGATGCGCAGTTGAAGTGAGCCATAAAGTTACTGAAGCAGTATCGGTGCTTGACGCCTTTGCTGTAGACGTTGTGCCAATAGATGTTACACGATCATTTTGTATAATCGCAGGGCCGCCAAAAATTAGGCTTTTTTTTTTATAAAATTTTTCCGATTAACTGGGCAAAACTCTTGCTTTTTTCCCAGGCCGGAAAAACGTTGCTATCGTTTTTGCTGCTTTTTTTTTTTCTAAATTTTTCCACGTCTTCGCTTTACTTGCGGCCGGAAACTCATGCTTTTTTTCCTAGTGATCGCCGAATTTTTCTTTTCTTTGTTTCGATACTTTTGTGTCGCAACTTTCGCCCCATCCCCAGTCACTAGGTGTGTTCGCACGAAAACGCTCCCAAGTGGACCGTAACCGTAGACCATAACAGCAGACCGTAACATGTTTGTATTATGTACTCCAAACATGAGCCAAATCGGACCATAAATACGATTTTTTTGAATATCTCGATCCTTGCGCCACCTAGCGCCGATTATTTTCATAGGTCGCTTTCTATTCTTGTATGTATAATGTGTTCCAAATATGAGCCAAATCGGACCACAAATACGATTTTTTTTAATGTCACGATCCTTGTCCCACCTAGCGGCGATGTTTTCTTATTATTGCATTGGCATCGGGTTCTGAAATATATTCCAAGTTTCAAGCGTGTAGCTTATCGGGACGTTACTTGAATTTCAATTACAAAATTCGTGCCAGTCCGTCAAGTCAAGCTAAATAAAACCGTTTAAAAATGCAAATCTTTTCAGATTTTGATCACCCTGCGATATTATCAACAGAGAAGCGAAAAAATGTTCAATTACTCTGTTATAAGGAGCTGTCAAAATCAGCTGCACTGAAACGTTTATTTGTGAAGACAAAGCATAAAACGTAAATAAACCAATGTCCGAAGTCACAATTAACACCGAAGTTGAGGCAAAGAGGTCAAGAATTAGAGAAAATGTACAAGAAAATGAAGCAAATTGTGCCCATTGGGTGCAGCGCAAGAAGCGGTTTTGCAGGATGACAGTAAAAGCTGGTCATAAGTACTGTGGAGAGCATCATCCAGCTGTTGATTCAGCAGTCTCAGAGCAGGCGGGAACATACACTGGAAACTCCCGCGTTCCATGTCCATTGGATGAGAAACACACGGTTTTTAAGAAAAACTTACAAAAGCATTTGAAAATTTGCAACGCACGTGACAAAGGTGAATTACCAGCTTATATAGAAAAAGGCATCAATGCGGGTGTCAATGATGTTGATCCATATCCCGATCACAGCAAACTTCGTATACATGACTTACCTGATGAGGAGTTTCAGAAAATTATTGAAAATATAAAAATACTCTATGTTAAATTTATTGAAAATACGATCGGATATTTGCACCAGCACCATAAATTACTGGACACAGAATTAACCAATCCTATATATGGCCCCGAAACGAGAAAACACTTGGTGCAAGCAGCTGCTCTCCTAGGTATACTAGAGAGTGAACAACAGTTGCAGAAAAGCACAAGTTACATAGAATTTGGTGCTGGTAAAGGGCAATTGGCGTTTTACTTAGCTCAGCTGCTAGAAGCACTTCCCGATTCACAGGTAATATTGGTTGATCGAATGTCGTTGCGTCACAAAAAGGACAACAAGATCGAAGATCGTTCCTTAGTGCATCGCATACGCGCGGATATTGCTGATTTTCGTTTGAGTGCATTGGAGTTAGTACAAAGTACACAACGTTGTGTAGCAGTATCGAAGCATTTATGTGGTGCTGCCACTGACTTAACATTACGTTGTATTACACAATCTATGAATAGCAGTGACGGTGCACAAAGCAAATCCCCAAATACAGAATATGTTTTAATAGCGCTATGTTGCCATCATCGTTGCGATTGGAAATCGTATGTAGGAAAGAGTTTCTTTCAAGCCCACGGATTGACGAGAAGTGACTTTGTCATAATTACAAAAATGGCCAGTTGGGCTATCTGTGGAACTGGTATGAGCCGCGAGCGTAGACGTGCGCTTGAGGAACAGGAGAAAAATCCTGAGGATATTATCGATGCAAGTGGGACAAAGAAACTGAGCATAGCAGAAAGAGAATGTATTGGTGTGATGAGTAAACGTATCCTGGATTATGGACGTTTGCAGTTTATGAAAGAGCATGGGTATGAGGCTATGCTTAAGTTTTATGTGGAACGTAATGTCACCCTGGAAAACGTGTGCCTGATTGCCAGAAAACTTGAGTGAGTAAACATTACATTTTATTTGTTGGTTTAATAATTAATTTATGCAATATTAAACTTTGTAGCACTGCTCAATGATTTGGAGGATGAAAGGATGTTTTTGGTTGTTTTTTAAGGCAAAATTATATGAATTTTGTAAAACTCTACCTATAAGATAGAATAGTACTATTTGTATCTTGAATTAGGCTTTAAGCCGTAATAAATAAATAACAAACTAACATAAATATGAAAAAAAAAACATCATTTTAAAGGCAATTGCAAAATAAAACATCTTACTAGTGCCTGAAAGTATGCAACATTTTACCAACGTACTAATCAGCGTTTTTAATTTTACCTAGTATTACATCCAGTGCACGGACTATACATTTTATTGGTAGGTCTGACGCATTTCCCTGTCGGCGGACACCCCAAATTAAATTATGACACTACCCATAACGAATGCAATAAGTCATCGTTTTTTTAATTCATATACGTATATATGTACATATTTATTATTCTGCAGCGGACGATTTTTACTTCAACTGGCTTTATTGCAATTCCAAACTTGTGTAAAGTATTTTTACAATACACTGACCCAATACATGGCTATGCATTTGCTACCTCATTGCAAAAACGCAACATCAAAAACCGTAGTTTATTGAATAGAAAATATACAACTGTCTATACAAAAAAAAAAAAAATGTGAAAATAAAAATCATGACAACGAAAAAAGTCGTTCTCGAACTATAGCTTACATTTGTCATAGCAACGTTTTCAGCATCAAACGTACCAAACTATAAACTCCCATAGCATAAAATCAAAAATTTATTAAAACGTTTGAAATTTTAAGTAGTTCCTTATTTATACGGCCCTCGGTTAGTAATAATGTTAAAGGCAGACCTGTTAAATTTGAATTAGCATTAGTAATCATTAGATGCCTATTTTAATGGCCAATGATTATTTCAATTGTTTTCCGTAAAAAGCAATTACTAATTGATTACCATTAGAAAAAAAGCAAAAAAAAATCATGATTTTTTCCGATTATTGAAAAAAATCAAAAAAATCAAAAATAATCAAAAGTAATCAAAAAAGGCGTTTTTGATTACTTTTGATTATTTTTGATTTTTTTTTTGATTTTTTTTGATTTTTTTAAATTATTTTTGTGCTTCGTTGAAAGAAAAATTCTCGTTTGTTGCATGCACGGAATAATTTCCACATACAAGTACATTTTAGGATGCAATATTAAATCGTAACCGAATGGTATATGAGCGTTGATATAAACATATTCTCCGGTAAGTATATACACGTACATAATTTGCTACACTCATTATATAAAACAATAACGATCCTCTATCGTTCATCCTTAAGTCAAGCCAATTTTGTTTTGTACACAAAATTAATATATGTGACCCGGCATATGAAAAGGTGGCTTATGACTCAAAAAAAAAATTACTACTACTAAGAAACTGACGAAATGTATTGTTTATCTTTAACAGCTGTTTCTCGCAATTTCTTTTTTGAGTCATAAGCCACCTTTTCATAGGCCGGGTCACATATATCTACTATTTTGGATTACGGTATGGCTATGTACTGATTGTTTTGTACATATGTACAAGTACATTGGAGGATGTACCGGTATATCGTGAGCGCTTATCTAGGCATATGGGTACATATGTATGTACATTCCCACCTACAAATTATCGTGTCTATAAGTGCTTCCGATGAATCCCTTGGGAGTGCGTATTGTTTTATGACAAAACAATATGTATGAGTAATACTATTTAGGTTGATGGTTGATAGCTTCACTTCCAACTGGAGCGATCCTATAAATTGTCATTCATCCTCATGATTAGTTGTCTAACCAAAGGTTGTTATATCCCAGTTAAATTTATTAACATATGTCCATGTACATTAGATTAAAACTTCTTTTTATTTCCTTATGATTACTTCTAGGATATTTTCTATAAAATCTTAAGTTTTGCATAGTGAGCCATATTTTTATACTCAGTTGAGCAGAGCTCACAGAATATATTAACTTTGATTGGATAACGGTTGGTTGTAAAGGAATCGAGATAGATATAGACTTCCATATATCAAAATCATCAGTATCGAAAAAAAATTTGATTGAGCCATGTCCGTCCGTCTGTCCGTTAACACGATAACTTGAGTAAATTTTGGGGTATCTTGATGAAATTTTGTATGTATGTTCCTGGGCACTCATCTCAGATCGCTATTTAAAATGAACGATATCGGGCTATAACCACGCCCACTTTTTCGATATCGAAAATTTCGAAAAACCGAAAAAGTGCAATAATTCATTACCAAAGACAGATAAAGCGATGAAGCTTGATAGGTGAGTTGTAGAGATATACGCCGCCGACAAACGCCGCCGCCGCCGATTTTGGTCGTTTTTCGCACGCCGCCGCCGAGTGTCAAAAATGTCGGCGCGCCGGCGGCGGCGGCGGCGTCCGGCGCGTTACTATATTATCTACTCGTTTAAGACTGTTTAGGCCATTTATTGTTCATGTCGAAAATTGGTCGGACATGTTCAAAAGTGGTATCAACGGATACGCATGTTGTTGTTGTTGTAGCGGTAGGGACACTACCCGAAGGCCTTGGGGAGTGTTATCGATGTTGATGGTTCTTTGCCGGATGCAGATCCGGCACGTTGCGGTACCAAGCCCGACCATCTCGGGAAAGATTTGTTATATAACCACATGCGACCTTCTTGGCCATCCCGCCCTCCCTACCTCTAGATCCATGAGGAGTTCGGGGTTGCCAGAGCCTCGGCTGTTAATGAAACAGGATTCGCCACGGATAGGTGAGGTTATCCAAATATATTGCGCTGGCAACCCCTTGAATCTGGTATTTTAGTCGTCTCTTACGACAGGCATACCTACCGCGGGTATATTCTGACCCCCTAACCCGCTGGGGGATGCGTATCACTGCCAGTTATAAGAAACTAATTGCGGAATTTAACTCTTTCTAACTGTTCAAAAGTTATGTAAAAAACCGGCTCTTTCGATGTCAGCAAAACACGGACTTTGCATCACCCAAATCACCAAGTTATTAAAACAAAACACTAAAAGAAAAGTTTTATAACAAATTTATATGCTCACTTTGCATATATTTTTTTTTATAAATAATGATCAATGAATTCAAATAAAATTACCCAAGGCGAACATGTTGTCAAATTGTCCTCAAGTTGTTAAAAAAGCAAATTATCCAAAAAAGTGCCGATTTTTAAAAAAATTTACATTGCTGAAAGAATAGCGAAAGCAGTGATGCAAAATCCTTTAGGTTCTAGGAGCATAAACACTCCTTTGAAATGATTCTTACCTCATACTTAAGTTGAAGATTTAAGTACGCATGAGAAGGGTTTGAAGAATTACTTGGCCTTATACATCTGTTGTTTATTTAAATAAATAAAAAAAAATAAATGTAAGGCGCGATAACCTCCGAAGAGATCTAAGGCCGAGCTTCTCTTCCAATTTGCGTCGTGCTCCTCTTGATTTTCCCTACAAATTGGCCGGACGGGACCTACATGTTTTATGCCGACTCCGAACGGCATCTGCAAGGCAGATGAGTTTTCACTGAGAGCTTTTCATGGCAGAAATACACCCGGAGCGCTTGCCAAACACTGCCGAGGGGCGACCCCGCTTAGAAAAATTTTCTTTTAATTGAAAAATCTTATTTCTAAAATTTTGATGTTGCTTTGCCCGGGAGTTGAACCCAGGGCATACGGTGTGATAGGCGGAGCACGCTACCATCACACCACGGTGGCCGTGATAAAATAGCACCTAAAATGTTAATTTTGATTTTCACACTTCATCATTCAACACCCAAGTATCCCGGTTTAACATTTCCTAAAGTTGGCGGCCCTATCCCCAACCAGTCCATTGGAGTGACTCACATTGATTATAGTCCATCAACCAAGTTTAAATATCACCTACACGTTACGGCTCCTTTTACAAATGTGAATACGTAGGCACATATATTTACCAAGTGAGGTTCTGTCCTTCGCAAGAACACTCAAAGTGGCGAAGCAAAAGCTTTCCCAAGATAGTGGAACTAATGACCGTGTCTGCTACTATCCTAACGTAGTGAACAGTCGAACTAGTCTGAAAACTGAAGCTATGCGATCATCCATAATGAGCTCTTATATCATAAGGCCGGAAAACATAAGTTAACATCTTTCAACTTAAAATCCTTCGATTTTCATTCTAAAATATGGTTGAAATCAATGTTGTGAACGCAAACGTCTTCAAACTTTGCTCTACATTTTAAAAATTTTATCCAGGGTCCTTGTAAAATTTTAATTATGTAGATGCGCCGAGGATTATACGATTTTCACCCATGAGTTACGCAATGATATTCTCTGGTGTAGCTCGGCAGCATAGCGCGTTAGAAAGTGTTCGGAGCTACACCTAGAGCTTATAGGAAAGTGACATCGATGAAGGTACATATGAGTTCGAAGTCGCTGTCCCATAGCTTCTGTGCTGGCATATTGTGTGCGGGTCAGGAGGCGTGGTAGCGACTGGTGGTCGGGATTGCTACTGTTCGCACATCGGCAATTGTAGGTGAACAAAACATTTCCTAAATAATATTTTTTTAAATAGAAAAATCAAGCTTTTTAAAGTAAGAATACCGGCGTATGCCGGCGCGCCGCTCACGCCGCCGCCGCCGATAAAGTGATCGGCGTAAACCTCTAGTGAGTTGAACTTATGACGAAGAATAGAAAATTAGTAAAATTTTGGACAATGGGCGTGGCACCGCCCACTTTTAAAAGAAGGTAATTAAGAAGTTTTGCAAGCTGTAATTTGGCAGTCGTTGAAGATATCATGATGAAATTCGGCAGGAATGTTACTCTTATTACTATATATATGTTTGATACAAATTACCAAAAGCGGAGAACGACCACGCCCACTTAAAAATTTTTTTTTTTAAGTCAAATTTAAAAAAAAAAGTTAATATCTTTTACAGTATATAAGTAAATTATGTCAACATTCAACTCCAGTAATGATATGGTGCAACAAAATACAAAAATAAAAGAAAATTTCAAAATGGGCGTGGCTCCGCCCTTTTTCATTTAATTTGTCTAGGATACTTTTAATGCCATAAGTTGAACAAAAATTTACCAATCCTTGTGAAATTTGGTAGAGGCTTAGATTCAAGGACGATGACAGTTTTCTGTGAAAAGGGCGAAATCAGTTGAAGCCATGCCCAGTTTTTATACACAGCCGACCGTCTGTCCTTCCGCTCGGCCGTTAACACGATAATTTCAGCAAAAATCGATGTATCTTTACCTTGGTATAAAAAATGGCCGAAATTCGACTATGACCACGCCCACTTTTTCGATATCGAAATGAAAAAAAAAATGCCATAATTCTATACCAAATACGAAAAAAGGGATGAAACATGGTAATTGGATTGGTTTATTGACGCAAAATATAACTTTGGAAAAAAACTTTGTAAAATGGTTGTGACACCTACCATATTAAGTAGAAGAAAATGAAAAAGTTCTGCAGGGCGAAATCAAAAGCCCTTGGAATCTTGGCATGAATACTGTTCGTGGTATTACATATATAAATAAATTAGCGGTACCCGACAGATGATGCTTT
Source organism: Eurosta solidaginis (assembly GCF_040869045.1). Taxonomy (NCBI): domain Eukaryota; kingdom Metazoa; phylum Arthropoda; class Insecta; order Diptera; family Tephritidae; genus Eurosta; species Eurosta solidaginis. The sequence goes on along the minus strand of NC_090319.1, from coordinate 388,422,349 downwards.
GGGTCACCCTGGTCCACATTTTGGTCGATATCTCGTAAACGCCTTCACATATACAACTACCACCACTCTCTTTTAAAATCCTCATTAATACCTTTAATTTGATACCCATATCGTACAAACATATTCTAGAGTCACACCTGGTCCACGTTTATGGCGATATCTCGAAAAGGCGTCCACCTGTAGAACTAAGGATCACTCCCTTTTAAAATACTCATTAACGCCTTTCATTTGATACCCATATCGTACAAACACATTCTAGAGTCACCCCTGGTCCACATTTATGGCGATATCTCGAAAAGGCGTCCACCTGTACAACTAAAGCCCAATCGCTTTTAAAAAACTCATTAACACCCTTCATTTGATACCCATATCGTACAAACATATTCTAGAGTCACCCTTGGTCCACCTTTATGGCGATATCTCGAAAAGGCGTCCACCCATAGAACTAAGGCCAACTCCCTTTTAAAATACTCATTAACACCTTTCGTTTGATACCCATATTGTACAAACACATTCTAGAGTCACCTCTGATCCACCTTTATGGCGATATCCCTAAATGGCGTCCACCTATAGAACCATTGTCCACTCCCCCATAAAATACTCTTTAATACCTTCCATTTGATACACATGTCATACAAACACATTCCAGGATTACCCTCGGTTCATTTTCCTACATGGTTATTTTCCCTTATGTTGTCACCATAGCTCTCAACTGAGTATGTAATGTTCGGTTACACACGAACTTAAACTTCCTTACTTGTTTTTTATTAATTTTATATATATGTGTTTTTGTAAACATAAAAATTGCACAAGTTGATGTTTTAAAAGGAAGTAGTGATTTTGTAAAATGTGTATCTAATTAATAATTATTTGCATCAATTAAAAATTGTTTCATTAAATTAACATTGCCAAAAATAACGATATTTCGATGGAAATCAAAACTTAAAAGAAAGTAAAATAAGAGGTATTTATGTATATTCATTATATAAAAGTTGTTTTAGTCATTATAACAAATTTGCATTCGCTTTCAATAAAGTTAAGGTTTCGAATGAAACGTCCGACAAAGACTGACGGCTTGCAGCATTTATAATTCCTGCAAAGGAAAATAGTCGCTCAACAGGAGCAGAAGAAGTTAAAGGCGTGTTGAAGAGTTTTGCAGTTTCTTTCAACGCACTTCGTGTTTTCCAAATGTCCATGCTAGTATATGAATCACCCAGATAGCTATACAGCTCATTTTGTACCAAATTTTTCACCCCACCTTTTGTTGTAGAACATTGCCCCACACTGGCGATGATATGAAACCAATATTACTAAAATAAAGCGAAAAATATGATAAACTTTTATTAGAAAACAATCAGTGCATAGCCATAACGTAATCCAAAATAGAGGATATATTAATTTTGTATACAAGTTGACTTAAGGATCAACCATAGAGGATCGTTATTGTTTTATATAATGAAGTGTATCAAATTATGCACGTGTATATACTTACCGGAGAATATGTTTATATCAACGCTCATATACCATTCGGTTACGATTTAATATTGCATCCTAAAATGTACTTGTATGTGGAAATTATTCCGTGCATGCAACAAACAAGAATTTTTCTTTCAACAAAGCGGAAAAATAATCAAAAGTAATAAAAAAAAAAAAAAAAAAAAAAAATTAAAAAAAATAAAAAAAATGAAAAATAATCACAAGTAATTAAAAAGGCCTTTTTTGATTACTTTTGATTTTTTTGATTTTTTTCAATAATCGTAAAAAATCATGATTTTTTTTGATTATTTTTTTAATTAATTGAAAAGTAATCATTAAAAATAGAAAATAATGGCAAGTAATCATTAAATTGGCGTTTAAAGAAAATAATCAATGGAACGGCAAATCATTACCATTAGTAATCATTAATTAAACAGGTCTGGATAAAGGTATCACCGGTTCATTTCCGATTTATTTTCGGATAATTTCAGGATTGTATTCAGTATCTTTTGGGACCACTTCAGGATAGTTTCACTGTAATTTCGGAAATATTTGGAGTCGTTTCATGACCATTTCGTGATCGGCTCGAGGCTATTCCAGATCATTTCGGTATTATTTTGGTACTGTTATGGAATAGTTTCGGGACTATATTCCTACCGTTTCGATTTTATTTTCGGGTTAGTATCGGAAATATTTCGAGATGATTCAGAAATATTGCAGGATAATTTCGGGATCATTTTTGGGCTATCTTTGGGTCATTGCAGAATTTTTTTTCGCGTCTATTTTGGGATAGTTTCAAGATAGTTTCGGTATAATTTGGAACTATTTTCAATATTCAATATTATATTGGGACAAACACATTTTGGGATCATTTTGGGCCTTTTTCGAAGTTCTGTTTCGGTATTATTTTGGGACAGTTTTAGAACAGAATTGGTTTTTCGATAATAACAAGACCACTTCGCGAACATTTCAAAATGTTTTTTGGAACTATCTCCATATCATTTTGGAATAACTTTGGGAGAGGTTCAGGTTATTTTCGGGATCATTACGACATTATTTCGGGACTGTGTTTGATATAATTTTAGGTCTGTTTGTTTCTGAAATTATTAAGAGACAATTTCGGTACTATTTGAACATAATTTCGCGATATTCTTCGGAGTTCTTTTCAAGTTTATTTTGATATTAACTTATCGACAATTTCGGTACTGTTCCGGGATCGTTTTGAATCTTTCTTCGCATAATTTTATGACTAACTTCGGAATGTAACGGGCTGGCATTTTTTATGATTTCGAGATAATTTTTAGGAATAAATCTAAACCATTTCGATATTTTTACGGGACTATAACTCCGGGTCTAATAATACACGGTAAATTGGTCAAGCTCCAAGCAATTTCAGATGTAGTTAAAATGTTCTTTAAGTACTTTAAGCGTCAAATAAAACGCTGCGAATCTTCGGGGAACGACGGCGTTTTAGTTGTTGAGATGTGTAACATTGCTGTTTATTAGTTCGAATAACAACTTCCGTTTAAAAATCCCTTATTTGTGGTCAGCTAATATACGCTAATGCTGCCGGCAATTAATTTGCAAAAATCCCTTTACATTTTTGCACTTAAATAGTTTTGATTCATTAAAGAGCGACATAACGCCCACATCAACAGGAAAAACAATAAACAAGATATGTTTAAGCATAATTGTAAAATTAACGAATGGACGAATGGAGATTTGAATGAATGAAAAAATTAACCGGAAAGTGAAAAAAAAAAAAAAATAGTACCAACACTTTTGCAAAAAGAGAAAAGGAAAAATTCAATTAATCTGGAATGGACGTATGTAGATATGTATGCACTTAAGTATGTACGGATTTGTGTGGACGCAGTGGTAAAACTTAAGATTAAAGCGAGCGAAATTTTAGTACATATCGCACATCTAGATCTAAAGAGGATCAACGCATGTATTTCGTTTTTCTTGATACTTATTATCGGTTTCCTCAGCTCAATGCGAACTCAACTCTGTACTCATTAAACAACAGCTCAACCACGAACCGATCAAAGATTTGGTAGAATTTAAAATTCATTTACCACCAATTAAGAATTAGTTTTTCACATGTTTTTTTCAGTTGATAGCCCTTTAGAAGTAGGTACACACAGTACTGTGCAAAACAAAAGCGCTAAAGTTAAAAACACCACACACGATGACGTTTCATATTTCATAACTTCTATCAGTATATTGCTGTAAACGTTTGAGTACACTGTGGCAGTTAGTTCATACTTGAAGGCCCTTTAAAGGCTAATTATGGAATTGAGCAGAGTGCAAGTATCACACAATGGTTAAAGTTAAATTTTAATATATTGTGACGAATATTAGTGACACTAAGGCAAGATGCACACGAGGCGTAGCTTCATAGACGCGTACAAGATATCACATGTAGCTAGGATTTCTCTACTCCTCAAGATCTGCTCACGAAGCTACTTTCGAGCGTCGCTACAAAAAGCAAACCATTATTGAAAAAAATAGATTAAATTTCTTCTGGTATATCAGTCCCCGAAACGAAAGGCAAATAGGTATTAAAAGTTGTTTGCGTCCCCGTGCCTTTGTAAATTATGAAAGGCAACTTTTCACCACCACGGACTAGAGAAAAAAGTGATTTCTAGTTTCCAACACTTTTTAGCCTTTTAATCGCTTCAACAATGTCTAACCAAGCTTTTAGGGTGTTGAATACTCGTTTCCGCTTTGGTAATATACCTTTCACGCACTTTTATTAACTAAAATAACATTTTCTAACTAATTACACAAATTTGCATACAAAAAAATGTAAACAAACATCTTGTTCTTCCTTTTTTTCAAGCGTACGTACGCTCAGCGACCAACATTGCTGTACGCTTAGCTACATGAAGTTTTCATGCTTTGTCGCTTTCATGCAGCTTACGCCTCGTGTGCAGCTCTCCATTCAAGTACATTTGTTCGACATCAAAGCGTACAAATTTCGCCTGCAGCGTCTAATACGCGTAGCCTCGTGTGCACCTTGCCTAAGTGATACTCACGTCACTATTCTGATGCTAAGTAAATGAAGCCACAACAACAATAAAGCAGGCAGTCACTTGTATCTACATAAACGAATCCATCACTATGTCTACACATATGTACGTACACGCAGCGGAGAGAGACGCACAAGCACATGCATATATCTATGGCTGAATTCTGTAATTCGGTCTCATCTCAAGTCTCTAAATTTGAGATTTTCCTTTAGAAACAATTTTTGTGACTTGAGATGATTTCGGTATTCAGTAAACGAAAGTCACAAAAACAATTCACCATATCAACGAAATTCACCAAAATGACAATTTACTCATACATTGAACAAATAATATAGCATTGCATTTTGTCAACATAACGTTGGATGGTATTGTGGCTGAGCTTGCTGAGACTCCGTTCACAATTTTTATAGAAGATCCCAAAGTGAGTAGGTTCGAATCTCAGCGGCGCCACATAGAGTTCGATGTTTTTTTAAGTATTTTCTTTTTTTTAATTTTTTCTATGCTTATTTTAATTTGAGGAATAACAAAAATATATTTAAAGCGTTTTTCGCAAATAATTTTCATACTTTTTCTGAAATTTTCACTTTTGTGACCTGCCCCGGCGCAGCTCACAAATTAGTGATTGCGTTTATGAGGCTGGAGACGCGAGACAGCTTACAGAATGGCAAATTGTCTCAAAAGTGTTTTTCACCCCAAATAGTCTCTAATAGTGACTAGAGACGGCTTACTGAATTCAGCTGCTAATCTGAGATGCTCCCAATTATCTGTGGAAGTATCACTCACATATACACGCGCATATGAGAAGCTATAACGTGCATCTGTAGTTATGTTATAGCTGGTAGCAAATTCTAGAAATAGAAACGCCTAGAAATATGTCAACGAGTAAACCAAAAAGTATTAAAGGCGCAAGGAATCAGTTTGGTTTAAGCACGCTATCTGTCGAGTAGTAGAAGTGTTATTGTGAAGTACTTTAATAAAGGCCCTTTTGCAATATTGAATAGTGGAGTTATTTATTCAACAGTTTAGTGATTGCCCTAAAATTCGTTACAATATTGAGTCTTCACATACATATGCATATATGTACATAGTAGTATATTTGAGCTTGGATCTCTGTTCAGCGGGGCTTAACCTTTTCCAAGCGGCACAAAAACTAATATATAATATCGCCAATTATATTTTTATCGACTTTGGGTATGTGAAATTATGAAATTCAATTTTAATATCTTGAGTGTTCGTAAAGCAATCTTAACTTTTTTAACCTTTGTGCGGCACTCTCTAATCGCCTGCAAAACGAGCAAAATTTATATGGCTCAAGTAGCACGGTCTGCTACCGTCTGAAGGGGGGAGACTCGAACAAATCGTTTACTTGATTTATAAGGACCACCCCAATTAAATTCTAATTTTTTCATTTTTGATAGTTTGAGAGTTTGGGCAAAAGCTTGTTTAAATTTTGCAATGCGAATCTTTAAAACCAATTCGCCGTGCAGAAGAATGTCAAGCAAAAATTTTTTATACCCGATGTACTTGTACTATGCAATTTTCTATATTTTGGGAGCCATAACTCGAAGAAAAATTAACGGATCGTAATAAAATTGGGTACACAATTTTTCCCTATATCAGGAAATATTTCTAGAAAAATGGAGATCAGTCAAAGACCACGCCCAGTTTTATATAAAAGATTTTTAAAAGGGTCGTAGACGAAAATAATAATTTATATCTTAGCGAAAAAAAGCTTTGTAACAATAGAATTTTACTTTCTAAATTGAATTATAACATTAAATTGGAAAACACTAAAATTTTTGAAAATGGGTGTGGGCGGTGCCTTTTTTGTCTAAGCAATTTTCAATGTTTCGGGAGCCATAACTCGTAGAAAAATTTACATATCGTAACAAAATTGGGTACACATATTTTCCTTATAACAGGAAATATTTCTAGTAAAAATGAATAAGATTGGTTAAGGACCACACCCACTTTTATATAAATGACTTTAAAAAGGGTCGTAGGCCAAAATAATAAGTTAAATCTTAGCGAAAATAGTTTTGTACCAATCATATTTTTATTGTTCTGTTATATTTTAATTTTAAAATAAACAATAGGGAAATCCCCATATCTGAAGGAAAACTGGATTATTACCTGCTCAAGGTCATTGGTGTTAGCCTCTGTATCCTTTTTGCTTCTTTTAAACGAAAATTAGTTCAGAATAGAACCATATGTATACATATTATTGCGTAGTCTTGTAACACTATTAAGCGACCAAAACAAACAACCATTTCAAGTGTACAGCTGGGTATGTAATGTTCGGTTTCACCCGAACTTAGACTACCTTACTTGTTTTACCTTGTTGTTGTTTTTTACCTTGTTGTTTTTTATTGATTTCGACTAACTGAGATATTGTTGCACATAGGCGTTGTATGGAAAATAATGAAGAAGCATTGGGATAACAAGCCTGGTACTGAGTTCGCCTAAAATTTTTGTTAGTGCAACTATCTAACCAATTTCAACAAAATTTTCGAAAAAACTCGGAAACTCCAAAAAATTTTCGAAAATTTCGAACTTTGAACTAAGAGGTCTCAGAATGCAGATTTGTTTGATTATGCAGGCTTGTAGAACAATCAAAGCCCCTCGGCAGTGGTTTGGCAAACATTCCGATTTCTGCCATAAAAAGCTTCTCAGTGAAAATTAAACTCCCTTGCAGTTGCCGTTCGGAGTTGGTATTATTGGACTAAAATTGATTGGGCTACAAAGCTGCATAATCAAACAAATCCAAAAAGCTCAAAAAAATTGTTTGACGAAACTAGAAAAAAGTGCCAATGCTATAGATGTATGTGTCTAGATATCCCACTAATCATAATATATATTATTTCTAATTGCTCTTTTTATGTACGGCTCCCTTTTTCGCTCTTATTTGGAGTCCAAATCTATAAATAAAGTGTTGGTTGTAAAGATTCGGGCTATTAGCGAGCTTTGGGCAATTTTGGTCGTAGAGCTTTTGCTTAGCTATATTTTATTAAAATAATTTGTTAAAAATAAACGATTGTGAGCACACAAAGAAATCTATTTGTACTATGGCACTATTGTGAATATTTGCACTGCATTACTGGCAGTTGTTATCATACGCTAGATGGCAGCGCAAGCTGTAAGTTTTAATTGATTGATAGAACAGCTGATTTTTGTTGATATTTGACAAGAGACGTTTATATTGGTTGCGCAAGATGCGCACGGGTCCAGCTCGTACCAGTAAATATATAAATTCTCTTAAAAAATTCAAGAACATGCAATTACATATATACCTATAATATGTAACGTACACCTGTTAGAAGGTTAATCCGCCCCTTTGCGCAATCAAGGTGGAATGTCCCCCAGCTAGCTCAGGGCGAGAGGTCGGGGCCCTTAACCCTTGTCCACCTTGATGCGGGGCGGATGTCACAATCATCATCATCTGACTTCCGTGCATTCCCCTCGCAGAAAGCCCACCCTACCTTGGACCGCTCGAGTTTTTGCCTGGCAGCGAGTCCCCTTTTCCTCTGCTCCACATTACCCTATTCACTTACCCTTGCGTCATCCTTCCCCGCCCCTACCGATTAAGTTTGGAACGCCATTATATCCTTTTTCTTCTCAACTTCAATCTAACATATTTATTTATAATATCTTAACTTTATACAAAAATTCAATAAAATGATTATATTCGAAAATTTAAATTTTTAACTTATTCCTCTAGGAGACTATATGTACGAATCAGAATTTTTTTATGACAATTTGGCCAACAGATCTTTTGCACAAAAAAACAACGAAATTCCGAATAAAAATCGACTCATAAACGAAGAGAATTATATATATATATATACATTATACTTATACCTAAAATCGTTTATCATCACAAAAAAACTCGTAATGTAAAAAAAACGTATATGTGAAAATTCTCTAAACAAATTTTTTTTATACCAATGGATTACATGAACCCCATATATAAATAATTCTGACAAAAGAACATCTTAATTTATGACAAATTTGACAACAAATCGCATTACCACATAAAAATATACATCGGTTAATACAAAAAAAAAAAACGAAACTGTAAAATATTTTCTTAGGCCTTTCTGCCACCAAAGTTAGGCCAAACTTTTATGCGCTCAATAGGAGCGAAATACGAATTAACTTCAATACCCTAATGCCTACCTAACAGAGCTCTATTATGGAGGTTAAGGGAGATTGGTGTGAGCTGGTTTTTTTCCAGCTGTAAAAAAAAAATGTTTGAAAGGACATGCGAAATTACTCAAAATTGACTATTTGGCCCCTTTTGGTCATCGAACAGCTCTTTACAAACTTTATTGCGATCTCATTTGAACTTTAAACAAATGCGATTTGGACAGAAAAAAAATACTTAAATTAGCCTACACTCATACGTATATTAACGTTGCGACCTTTTGGTTGTTTTAATTTTCCCCGTTTTCTTGAAAGGTGAGTTGATGCACTCAACACCTGATTGCTGTCTTCGATAATTATATTTGTACAGAAAAGCGTTATGGCATTGAAATTATGGGAGGTATTGATACAACTTTATGGTGGCGCTATGCAGAAGCAGTCATGATTGGATGTGGTACTCCTTCCTACAGGAGGAACGAAAGATTTGATTTAGTATAAACATTGCTGGAGGATTATACGCCGATTTGGCGTTCACGCTCCTCGGGCCATACATGCGTACCTCCGTGTTATGTCCAAAGTGAAACATTAGGGTGGATGTAATACAAAAAAATTTATCCCAAAAAAAAGGAATTTACACGAAAAAATTATCAAAAAAAATGTTAATTCATAGAAATTCAAAGAGGTGGAGTGGGGATTTACACTCACTGGCATAATGGGTATGCAGTCCCGGATTTCAGGAAAGGATTGGTGACCGAAATCGAGGTCGAGGCTACGCGAACCCCAAATAGCGCGAAAGTTCCTTCATTTAATTTCAACACACAAACACTTTATAATATTTTAGAACTCACCCGGTACGAAATATTCCACATCCTTTATGCCCGCCGACGGCTCCTGCCAAAATTTAAAATTTTTAGTCGCCCGAGCGCGCGATTAATACATGGTTTTTTTATCTTTTTGGAGGGTTTCCTACCAACACACGATTTATTTCGCACTAAAACTTTTTTAAACTTTACGCGCACAAGGGATATGAATTTACTTTTAAAAATTCTGCTGTCAAAAATTGTTGTATACGGGCGGCGCGATGCAGGCTTGTATGCTGCTATATTGTACAACTGTAACTCTTTCTCTGCAGTTATCCCTTCTTAAGCCGGAGTCATTGGTGCCGTATGTCGTATCGCTGTGTCCGTATCCCTAACGTAATCAGCTGTTTATCGTTACGATGGTATACCAAAACCCAATTGGTTGGCTACGATACGGTTACGACCTTAGCGGCACCAATAATCGATTGCATTGATTCTCATAAGTTTGGTCGAATCAGGTGTTATAAGGTTACCGATACGGTTACCGATAAAGCACCAATGTCTCCAGCTTTATATAGCCGATATCCGTAATGGACACCGTTTTCATGTGCCGTTTTATCTCGTCATCCTCAAACCAACCGCAACCATTACCGTCCTATATCCATCCTTTTCCAATTTTCCCCACACCCTTACCGCTCATCTGGCAACCCTTGGAATAGGAGCTTTTACAAATTTCCCCATATTGGGAGTTTTGTTGGTTTTCCTTAATCTGGCATTTCGTATTTGTTTACATTTTGCTTGCGCTGGTTAATCTCGAGGTAAATATTTTACCTTTTCGGATAATTCTTTTTATTTAAAGACGGTGGTGAAGTGAATATTGTCTAAGAAATCTAAAGGAGGTTCTCTGCTGCCATTGGTCCCAGGTGATATGCATCTGGACTGACCGTGGAAGAAGCCATTTCCATACCTATGGTACAAGGCGCAGAGACCCAAAGTATGTGTAAAAAAAAAAGGACAAATTGAATAGTTTGGCGCAGTGGTTGACTGCCAATCGTGTCCAGAATGTGTCAGGAGAGGTTTCCAACGAGGTAATGAATGTGTAAATTTTGATTTAAAATCTTTGCAGTGGAGTTGACAATTTTCAGGTGGTTGTTGTAGTTTTGATGATTTGGTTACCCAACACAAAAAAATGTGCACTTATATAAGTGGCTCATGCTTTTCCGACTAAAATAATTTAAATTATTTTTTTTTCTTTTTCAGTGCGGAAATAGGAGGCTCCGGTTGTGAGGCGTAGCGGGCGCGGTGTTGGAATCCTGGAACGCCGAGTTTACGGGAAGTATATATGACTTGTATACATGTGTCGAAGAGTTATTACTTTTGCCTAATTTTATTCTGTCTTTCTAGGTAATTTTGCCCTCGACTTGGGAGTTCAGCCGTACCACTCGAGCGGGCCAAAGGGTGACCAACGCGGGGAACACCCACACCCTGACAAATAATATGTTGTAATAAGAAGTGATTGCAGTCTAAGTATGAAATGTCAGTCTGGTCATTCATATTAGATTTATTTCATTTTTATATTTAAATTTATAGAAATCTAGCCTCAATTGATGAGGAAGGTCATGGATTGAAACATTTCAGGGGTGCTGCCGCATTTTACCGCTTAACTTGAGGTGTCACTGAGCGCAATAGAACAGACATCGCATGCGAGTTTTTTTGCGAAAACTTTGTTTTAGCTGTCTACTCGCACAGTGGAACGTTTCCAAAAGAAAATACATATGTGACAAGACAAAAAACAAAAAATATAAAAATCATAAAATCCTTTTTGTAAACAGATATACCTATATAAAAATTTAATTTTTTCGGGAAAACTTTTATATTTGTATAGAAAAGCGACTCAAAGAGAGCTATGCGGGTAATTTTTGTTCTCTTGGTGTAACCGGCTAAATGAAGTAAAACAGCAAGGAAAGAAATAGGGTAGCAATCAAAAAAATTTCAAAAAATAAGAAAAGATTCATATTTATCCCATTACATAAAGTGTCGCGATTTTTTTCCTTTCAAGTACATATTGAAACATTCTCCGAAGGTTTAGGGAAATTTTACGGATATGGACTGCTCTTTACCCGGTTTGAATCCTGTACGTTCCTGTACTGGCACCTTCTGGCACTCGACCCGTAGTACCTTCCGGTTTCTGCGATTTTAGTCGCGTCCATGGCATGGCGACAGGCATGACTTACTTACTCTTCATGCACGCAACTTTTAGTTGTTTTTCCATGCGAAATTTTATATTGCCCAAAGCGGGTATTTGCCTCAAATCTTTTCAAAATCCCCCCACTATGTGCCACTTGTTGCTGTGACGCCAATTTGCTCTGCTCACCTTATAAACAAAGTTAAAATAAGATTATACTACACAGACTGAATTTGCCCGCATGCTAAAATTATCTTGTTTCCACTTTCGACTTTAATTGCGCGCCGCCATAGCACCCACGTCCATTTTTAAAGCTTTATTCCTGGTTGTTGCTGACCATATCAATTATAATTTACTAACGGCAGCACCTTAATTAATTGCACCATTATTTTCATATTAGAATGAAATGCACTTCATTTGCGAGTACATATAATTAAATGGCGCGCGAATGCACAGCAGCCAGCGGGGGCCTCAATTAGAATTTTGTCACCTGTACCCAGCCACTTGCAGCCCACAATCAAGTAGGCAGAAACATGATTTGTTGTCATTTTTTTCACAACAGCTAATGCCGCTTCTATAAATTACTTGATTAATTGGTTCAGTCACATTTCTGCGACGCGCAGTGTCTTACAATTACAATGGGTGGTTTGTAATTACCCGCCACTGCTACCGCTAACCACCGGGCCAAGTCGCAATAGTCACGTGTTAAATGGCGATTACAAACAGATTTAACCGTTACCTGTCGTCAACTCAGCAATACGTGGTTGTGGTCAAAAACTAACTGAATATGTGTGTGTGTTTCTTCGTGCTATAGGTCCCGCATGTAATTCATATCAAGTTGGAAGGTCATTGCCCCCAATTGGCGTCTCACTTTCGTCGTCATTAGTGGCATCGCCTCACGACTTACATTTTATTGCATTAACACTTTGTATGCTTTCCGGTTTCCGTTAAAAATAAAACTCCGCAGTGCAGCAAATGTTTACGCCCGCAAAGAAGCGTTGACGCCGCACAGCAACAACGGCACCTTCAAGTCTCTCATGGAAGCCGCCCCTCGCTGGTTGCGATTGCTCTCGTTTCTAAGTGTGATTTCACTTTCTCAAGCTGCCTCCTTGAGGCTTATTCCCTTCACCTGCCAATAAACCACTAGCTATAACTCCACTCAACTCAACCGTCCTCCGTCATTATTAAGATCCAATTGGTTTTTCATTAGCGCTTGAATGGACTGCGAATAAGACGCGGTCCATTGCGGATATTTGTTTGCTGCAGTTTGCATTGCTTCATCGCAGTCTCTTTAGTATGTATTTTCATTTTTTTTACTAATTCGTCTTTGATGATTTTATTATCTACTGTGCTGGTTTTCCTTCTAGCCTCGTTTAGTTGTCTTTTTTTGCGCTGATTTGTTGCAGTTGTAATTGTAATGCTCACAAGTGGCAGTGAAAGTTTCTGTCGTAGATTAACTACTTCAGCGTTCATTTTTTAAGTAAATATTTCTTGATTGCTTTCATTCGCTCACCGCTATTACTCAGATTCTTCAAGTTTTTTGTTGTTGGCTGGCTTTTGTTTTCACCTTGTGCTTGAAGGAAAAATGGAGTAGCGTATGGATCCGCATCCATTGAAAGGCGCATTGTAGCTTTCTTGGATTTTTTACAAGCAATTCTTATAAATTAGTAAGGGGCAAAGTTGATCGCCGCAGCAATTCCGTTTTCGGCATTGAACTCTCTGGGTCAATTTTATTTATCTCGGACCTTATATACCTAGAATAAAGTAAAAATAAATTGAAAGGCTTTCCTATTAAATTCTGCCGCTGTCATGCTTGATACTGGTTTGAGAATACGAAATAAGTTGATTTGAAAACTAGCTAATTTTAAGAAGGAACCGCTGCGTAGACGTAGCGCCCGATTTAACCAACAAATTCAACGATAAACGAATAACGGAGGGTTGCAATCCCAAGGTGAATTCCCATGGAAAGCGGTGAGCCGATAACTAATAACTATGCTTGGGTGCGGCTTCACACCTGGTAATTCTACCGTGAATAAGATTTTGACAAAAAAGACCGTGTAAAAAAATGGCCACATCACCTTATTATCGAATTTGATTTCCATAAAAAACCTACACGACTGTGCAAAGGAACGTTGAGTTCAATCAGAAGAGGAAAATATATCTGCGAGCCGTTCAAAACGAAACAATTTAAAAATAAAGCACTATCTCCGTAAATGAAAATCTGACTCAACAAGTCACTTTTTTTTGAGGCGGCTCTGGAGTATTAGAGAAAAAAACACTATGGTAGTTCTTTGAAATTTCCGAGTAAGGTGTAAGAGCTTTAAAAGGCATCAACAGAATACAAGGAATTCAAACATAGCAGCTACGATCTGGCTAAAACTTATTCTCAGCGGCACCTGATTATGGAGGCAGAGGACGAGGAAGGTTCGCCGAAGCATTAAAGAAACCACTGAGTTGGCATAGTTAGCAAATCTCCACTTTATACTATTCAAATATCATATTTGCTTTAACTTTTCTGTTATTAATAAAATTGATGCGACCCTGCTTATGGCATTACTTCTCATTGGTGATTTTAAAGATGCTGTGCTGGTCCTTCTCCGTTTGCCAAGATATGCGAAGTAATCCTAAGACAGTAGACACTTGTTATGGCGCTGCAGGAATCGCCAATCTAAGTTGAAACTAGCACCGGGCAAATCATTTCGCTCATATACTTCAATAGTGTCATAACTCAAAAAACATGACTTTTGAGTTAATAACATATAAACGTACCCAATATAACATAGATCATGTTGTTTAAAAAAATCTTTGTGATCCGTTAAAAATTCACCACCTGCTATAAAAATGAAAATATGCCTTTAGAGGGGCAACATATGGCAGGTAAAATCTTTGAATGGCTCTTCTGGAAAAATGTGTTTTTTGAGTTATGACACTATTGAATTAAATGAGCGATTTGGTCTCGTATTATTCCAATTATCTGTTCATAGCGACTGCCGGAGTAAGCAGGAGTCCCGGGGCAAATCGTAGTTTCGCTGTAATCTCTTATCAGCCTCTCGATAATTTTCTCAGCCTTCTCTTTCTTATTGTCTCTGTCGAGGCTTTAGCTGTGCGCTGTTTGTGTACACGAATTTCTCGTCCGAAGCTCTCGTGCTGGTGCATCTTCCATTCCCCTTTCGTCTATTCAACTGAGGCCTGTCGTCCTCCGCCAAGTGAATGTCCCAGTAATACATTTCGCTACTTTGCTTTTATAAAGATGTATCGGCCATCATCTCTTCGGTATATATATAAGTTGCAGCTGGGTTTGCGCGTATCTATTTCAAATATAATAGGCACCTCACAAAAATTCGAAAATCCCTCGCAAAGTTATATGGAAAATCGTTTTATTTGCGAGACTTCCATGGCTACGAGGAAATTGCGAGTGAGTTGCTTTAATATGTTTAAAATAATTTCAAAACACGGAATCGACTTAAACAACTTGTGAAAACGCGGAAGAATTTTTTTGCAAAATTTTTCCAACCTCGGGATTTAATGGCTTGATTATGTATATCAGGCAAAGCCAAGCACGGCGCTTGTACGCTGAGTCGCATATAAGCATTTTCTAATACAATGCTTTGTGTGCATTTGCACATACATATCGCTCATTTGCTTCAATAGTGTCATAACACAAAAAAAAAAATTTTCCAGGAGAGCCATTCAAAGATTTTAACTGCCATATGTTGCGCATATAAAGGCACATTTTCATTTTTACAGCACGTGTTAAATTTTTAGCTGGTCACAAAGATTTTTTTATACAACATAGAATATGATATTGGGTACGTTTATATGTTATTAACTCAAAAGTCGTGTTTTTTGAGTTATGACACTATTGAAGTAAATGAGCGATATGTACGTGTACAAATAAACTTAGATAAACATTAGGGCTGTTAAAAGTAATGTCTGAGTAAAAATTAAAATTTTTAATGGAAATTTTAATTACATTCGGTCGCCGTGGTGTAGTAGTAGCATGATCCGCTTACCACACCGATGGTCCTGGGCTCAAGTCCTGGGTAAAACAACATCAAAACTTTAGAAACAAATTTTCTCAATTAGAAACAAAAATTCTGAGCAGGGGCACACCTCGGCCCCAAACACTACGAGTGTATTTCTCTCATAAAAAGCTTCTCAATGAAGACTCATATGCCTTGCCTTTCGGAGTCCTGTTAGTTTTTAGGAAAAGTTAAAAGAAGAACGACGCAAATCGTAAGAGAAGTTCGTTGTAAAATCTCTTCGGAGGTTATCGCGCCATGTATTTTAAGTTGTTTACCTTTATTGGTCTTACACCTAGCATTCAGATTGAGAATCCCCACGCAAGGGCTCTTTATAGCTCACAAAAGTTTGCTTTGGCCGCGTTTGGCTCCTAACAGCAAACAAATCGATATCTTCAAATCGTTTTCCGAAAAAATTTGAAAACACGAGAAAACTTTAAAAACATTTCGATCCTTTTACTTAGACCATTGATTTTTGACATTTTATTTCTCAGAACGATGGTTTATGTATATTTTCTTCCATACGAAAGGCGCTTAACTCTATTTTTTTGCATGGAATCTGAAACGCTCTTCGGAAATAAAATTGTCGAAAATCAATGCGAATTGAAGAGACCTGTAACTTGTACTTTGCACAAATAGAGCTACAAAACTACATACTCAAAAAACTCTAACTCTCTCTTCAGAAAACTCTAACTAAAAGGTACACAATTTTTGTAAAACTTTCAAGTTTTTTCGAAAATGTTTTTGAGATTGGTTTGCATAGTTTCAGCTACAAAATTTATGGATTATCCAGAATAAAAAAAGAGGAATTTAGTTGACGAAGTTTGAAACCAACTGTCACTGCTATTTTTGTGTTCGCTGCGCCATCAGTTAAAGTTTTTAAGAAGAAAAATTGCAAAGATGTGTTCAGGCTTTGTTGTTCTTCAAAGGCAAAATACTTTGAGGTGTTTGTTGTTGGATAGTTTAGATATTGGGTCGTGTCAATAAAAAATAAGCAGATGCGTGAACATTAAGATTTCAGAACTTTCCACATTAGGAACACCCCTAAAGCTCTCAATCATATATACGTACATTATATTGCACTGTAGCACGAATGCATTCAGAAATGAAAAATTAAAAGATTGCATAGGAAAAACCAATTTAGTTTACAACTAACTTAACTTAATTTTGGCAATGAAATTTCACGATTATTTTTTGTAGGTCCACTACACAAAAAATCTGTTTTTCTAACTTAAAGATCTCAAATTACATTAAATAAAATATAAATTTTCTTACAATCGAGAAAATCAACCCTTTTGATATGTGACCCTTGATAACCTTGCATCACATGTCTTACCCAAACAATGTGCGCATGCGCATAACATCTCTAGCTATTGACATAAGAAGCATACCTTTTGACACGCCCTCACAAGTGTCGCGTACGCTGTGTTCTATTGATATTTGATTGGCATCTGCTACGGAAATCGCAATGGAAATCACTTTCACGTAATTTTCGATAGTAAAAGTGTCAACTAAAGAGTTGAATTTTTGAAGATCGAAATACTCAATGAGAACAATAACTCCAACGCAGGGGTGAATTCGAAACCCAAGCTGGGTATTATGATCCTGCAGCTGCTGTAGCACACGCCAAACACCTATATACATAAGTACATATAAATAACGCAAATATTTTCAATAACATTATATATAGAGTAATAATTCTACGGTATCGATATATTTGTATGTAGGATTGCATGCATTGGAGTCCTAATAATTATTAATTTTCTAAAATATTATAGAGTATTTTTAATAAATATGTATTTCCGGCAATTAACTTCAAATTCAATAGGTTCTCTGACCTAGACACTGGCGCATTTAGTTTACTTTGTTGATTCGTAATAAAAATCCTTGAACTTTTGTGTGGTGCAAAACTTGTGTCCTGGTGTCTGCTTTTATTTGCTGCTTAGAATGATTTTGTGCGACTTTCAGACGCCTTTTT
Source organism: Eurosta solidaginis (assembly GCF_040869045.1). Lineage (NCBI taxonomy): Eukaryota > Metazoa > Arthropoda > Insecta > Diptera > Tephritidae > Eurosta > Eurosta solidaginis. The sequence goes on along the minus strand of NC_090319.1, from coordinate 388,404,710 downwards.
CCAATGAATGATCTATTCAAAAATACCAATCAAACAAAAATTAATAGTAAAAAAAATTGAGGGAAAAAAAAAGAAGGAGATCTTTAGATTCTTTTTTCTTTCCTTATTTGAAAGCAGACGTCAGTCAGTCATACGATCGCGCTCAGTCACACCATGCAATGGCTGGAAATTTGTTGTACCAAACGGCCATCAAAGAAGGTGTGCAGCCTTTGCAGAAGGTGAAAAAAATTGCTATGCTTTTGATATCGAGCACATTTATATTTATATGAAATGAAGTACGTGCATGCTGGCTGTTTGGCGGCACCCTCACAAAATTATGGACTACAGTAGCAATAGAAGCTGTATGCCAATCGATTTAGCCAGGGCCAAGGGTGCTGGCCAAAAGCCACAACGCAATGCAACAGAAGTAAAGATCTCGGTCTTAATTTGTTGCCAAATACAACACACGCACACGTAAACATTATAAAATAAGAAATACAAAAATTTACTTAAATAAATAAATAGAAAAACACAAAGTGTAAGCGTATCCCATTTTTTGCTACAACAACAATCGTCAGACATCAAGCACCCGCAATGTTTTTACGTGACGTGCTGACCATTTAGTAAGCAACAGGGGTCGTAAAGATGGAAATTTTTAACAAATTTCCTCAAGTATTTTTTTCTCTTTTTCTCTGTCTAGATTTTTCTACATTTTTACAAAAAACTTCAATAAATGTAGTAACTGAAACTATGAAAACCAGCTCCAAACCAGTTTTACCAAAAATTCGAGAACATTTTACGAACATTTTAAACTTTTATCTGAAATTCCCGGAATTTTTTCCAGTATTCCGTTATGTAGTCCAATACATTTTAGGCTAACAAAATACCATTGATTTTTGAGAGTTTTTTGTGAAGGTTGTTTTAGATTTCCCCCGTACAAAGTGTGCATTTTTTTATACTGAAGAAAATCTGAAGCGTCCTTCGAAAAAGAAATTTTCAAAAAAGTTCAATAAAGAGTTCGAAAAGTTTCGTAAAATTTTGTCGAGTTTTCTAATGTTTTTGAAATCATTTTGAAGATTGGCTTGCACAGTTTCAGTTACAAAATTTATAGAAGTTGTTTGATAAAATATTGAAAACAAAAATAAATAGAATTTTACTGACGGCTTTTAAATGAATTTGCCAGAAGCAGTCCCGAAATTATTCCGAAAACAATCCCGACTGAGCTCTAAAATGATTGCTCAGTAGACTTGAAAACAATTGCGAAGTGATGCGGGAATCGATCTGAAATTGTTCCGAATAAGTCCCGTAATGATTCTTAATTGGTCAGGAAACTATTCCAAAGTTATCCCGAAATAGTCCTAAAATATTCACGAAAAGCAGCAAAAAACTAGTTTTTACTTTTATTTTTAACTGTTATTATTCACTTTTATAACAAAAGTCAACCTTCAACTAATATTTGTGACTACTCCTATTTTACATATACAAAAAATTAAATTATTTTTAGATAAAAGTTCTTTAGCTCACGAGCATTAATTAGCTGCATTGCAGTATCAAATAGAGTAAATCCCTTTATCTCAATGTCAGGGTTAGAGTTTCGCTATGATCATAGAACATTTACTTCCTTTTTCGAAAACATTTATTTAGCTGTGACATTCTGCGAAACAATTACCAGAGTATTATAGAAAATACTATACTTAAATTAAAATATGAGAATTTCTTCAATTTTGGTCAGTTAGCTTTAAGGACTTTTAAAGTTTTGACGGTCAACCATCAGTAGTCTTCTAATTTTGGTTGAACGTCCATAAATTTGCTACACAATCGACTCGATATGTCACAGGTCAAAGAGACCTCAGCTCCGATTTCCCCTTAACCCTGCTGGCTATTAATTAATTGATATTTCGAATAAAAACAATGAACTATGTACGTTCCCTGTTAAGAACTTTTCGTTGTGGACGTCAGGGTGTGCGTGTGTGTACGATTTGGCTTTTTATTTTTCTGCAATACCACATCCATAATATTTGTTCAATACCTACGTTCTTTGCTAGAATTCTTATAAAACATTTCTAATCGTGGCGCGTTTTACAGATTGCCAGTGATGAGTTTTATTGGCATGTTTTTTTTTTTCTCAGCTGCACAAATAACATATAATTCCAATAAATTTTGCAACATTTGTGTATGTGTTATTGTTGTCGTATTAACGTTTTTCATAGTTGAATTCCATGAGCGCATCCTGATCCCTTTTATAAATTGCATTTAAATGCAGATTTTTCGGTTTTTATTAAAAACATATCATTTCATACCAATAAATTGTGGTCATGATGAGTTTCAAATTATTTTTTTTTTTTAAATATTTATTATTTTTAATACAGCTGGAAACCTTTTGAACAGTTTAACTTAAATTAAATGGCTATTACAAAAATTACTAGTGTTGTGTTTTTAAGTTGGGTACGTTAACAAAAAAAAAAAAAAAAAAAACAACAACACAAAAGACCAACAATAATAGTTGGGCAAAATATTTGTATTTATTAAAGGCCTTTTAAATGTATTTTGCTTTTTCGTGTTCGATTAGGCTGATTTAGTTGAATTGCTTTACTTTGAATTCAAAATTTTTTTGTTGGTTTGAATGGTGGCAAGTTGCATGCTGGAATGCGATTCAGAATTCGTTTTCAATGCGAACTTATTTGAGTGGTCAAAATGCCTATTACTTCATTTTCAATTTTGGCTATTCGTTAAGTGAACGAATTCCAAGGATTATATGAAAACATATATATGTATATATATGTACATCAGCGAACACGAAAATAGCAGTCAACATTTTTATCAAATTTATTTGTTTTATTTTTTGTTTCCCATAATTTAAGAAAAAGCTTCTCAACTTTAGTTACTAAAACTATATGCAATCAAGTCCCAAGATGGCGTTCCAAAAAAATTAAAACTGTATAAAAATGTATGAAAAAAATGTATAAAAATTTCGGACTTTTTATTTAGAGTTTTCGGAATTTTTTCCAGTCTACAGTGTTGTAGCCCAGTTAATTTTAGTCTCAGAAAGTTCAAAATGAATATCTCCCAAGCTTCTCATTAATTTTTGAAAAAATTGTTTACGTAGGTGTTTCAGATTTGTTTAGATATAAAAAACAAAGCTTCTATGGAAAAAAACATAAAACATCTCTCGAAAAAAATTTGTCAGAAACCAATGCGAATCTTGAGGGACCTTTAACTAATACATTGCTTGACTAAAATTGATTGACAAAACTCTATACAAAAAAGGAAAAAAAAAATTGAAAACTGCAAATAAAATTTCGAAATTTCCATAAAATTTTTAGCAAATTTCTATTTTTCCGAAGACGTTTTGAGATTGGTTTGAGTTTCAGTTTCAATCAATTTATTAAATTATCGAACATAAAAGAAGTAGAATTCAATGGGCGAAATTTGATAAAAATTGTCACTGCTATTTTTTTGTTCGCTGCTGTATGTATGTGCTGTATGTATGTGCATAGATTTGAAAACTCCATTCTAGATGGCAAAATATAGTATTTTTTTCATAAGAATTTAAGGACCTTCGTCTAAATGCTTCCAAAAAATTATATGGTTTACGTGACCTAGACCTCATTGCGGTATGCATCTTGTCATCGATGACTTTCAGCCAGGTAGCAAGTAAGTAACGACGGTTTTATCGTATGAACGAGCGCTGCTGTGGTTGAGCTCGATTATTCTCCTCATCCTTGAACTTAAAACTCTGAATCCGCCTTGTTCCCGTCGTTGGACCAAGGTGATCAATTTAAAAGATTTGAATGAAAATAAGATTGAAGAGCGAAATAATGGCGTTGCAAGCAGGGGAAAAAGAAGAAGCTAGAATGGATGATTCGGACCTGCATAACAAAAAAGAGAGTGTTCTGCGGACAAAAAAATTTAGTTGAGAAGGGAACGAGAAATAGGAGATCATAGTCATATCACAGTGCTGTAAGCAGTAGTAGGTCTAGGAAGAAGAGGGCACGGGAAACCTGCTTTAAAGAGAAAGGTTCGAAAAAGGACAGGTATAATGGTAGTATACCAATAAGCTAAAGATAAAGATGCCGGTCAGCCCCATAGTAAATACAGATTTAATGACCTTTATGGGCTGTAAACAAATCTGTAGGATGATTACTTCGTAATGAGTTGTGTGTGAGACCAGGAAACTTGCCCTCTACGATAAGGCTCACATACACTACAATTTATTTCTGTATGCGACTTGGCCCCTAGAAAACGACCTTATTTTTCGAGGTGATACCACATTCCCCCATCGAACTAGTTGTTTTTCCCCGCTTGCTGTAATCCTGTAAGGTCTGGCACCTAGATCGCTCACCTTGCATAGAGTGCACGGGCGAGAAAGTAAGGGTCAGTACTAAGCATGTGCTCTCATGACAGTATTTACTTATTTGAGACGCATATACCCATGTTATCCCAATAGCGGAAGAAGCATAGAGCGCTGTCTTTTCGAAATAGCGTATAGAAATTGAGATGAAATAAAAATTGTGTTTGCTCTTTTCAACAATAGGAGGAAGGAAAATAAGTTATTGTACTGAATAAATGAAATCAAAATATAATTCAACGAATTACAATCTCATAAAAAAATTAAATAAAATCGATTGCTATCCGCAATAACAACAATGTAATTGACCTCTTTCAATGCAACATTGCAACGAGAAGAATAAGAGAAATCATTTATAAAAACATAATAAATAGGAAAATAAAATAAAAAAAGAAGTTAAAAATATTAATGTGTTTATAGAGATTCAGCGCATCGTCAACTACGGCACTGGCACTGACAGTGGAACTGGGTGCTGGGCGCTGAGTGCTGCTTGACACTTGAAAGACAATCACAGAGACAAAGCACATATAGATATGAATATATAGGGCTATTAACTACATACATATATATACACATACTATTATAGTTAATACCCGCGCGACCACTCGAGATAATGGAAACTTTATTTAATGTTTATTGTAAATTACAGTTGAACAGAAAATCGGATGAATTTTACAACGCCCTTCTGGGTATATACAAAAATTGCGCAAGCCCAACTTCGGGTGGAACTCAACATTGTATACCTCTTAGAGCTGAGATTACAGTTAAAGTGATTTGAATACACGCTATTTTGGGCTTTAACAAACATTACGCTGTAAACAATTTTTGCCCAACCTTTAAACATTTTTAACAAAATTAATGTATGATCATGCCAAATTTGTCAGACAAAAAAATTTATTGAACTGGAAGAAGAACTTTCTCGAATCTCGAAATACTCGCAAGGCTTAGGATTTCTTTTGCAATACAAATGAAAATTTCAACAAAACCAGAAGTAAAAACAACAGGGCGTATAAATACTGCCAATGCAGCGACTTAATTTAATGTCGAGAAGCTCGCGAGCTTAACCTTAGATTAACCTATACTTCTTTTTTACAACGATTTCGTTTCCACAAATCGGTACCGACGGCGGGCCAAACTGTTTTAACTGATACAAAAATCCTAATCAGGCCTCCTATCTTTTTGCCGAGCTCGTTCTCGGCCCCTTGGAACTTTAGAACATTCCCGCAGGAGGCAAGCCTGTCATGAGAGGCCCCTAAAATTACCAGACCAAAAAGTTGGAGGACTAAAAAAATCATTCCTAAGGCAGTCGAGCTTATTTCAGAAAGTGCTAGTACCAGGGCATACCGGACTAATCACACATTCAACAATCTCATAAACTTTTGGAAAGTGTTTTTGCGTTTATATCAACTACAACGAGCTAGCAAATATAAAAAGGTTAATATACTTTGTCCTGCGATATTTTAAGAAATTCCCCAGAAAAATTTTATGTGAAACGCTTTAAAAAAGATACTTTAATCCGCAATATCAAGAGGACGATAACACAATTTAAGAGGAAAGATATCACAATTAAAGCAAAAAACTTGCTTACCCAGAGGAGAAGTCGACGAATATTAATCAAGGTGCAGAAGGAGGACAGCCCACTTGTGTAAGTCAGCTGAAATTATACCACTTAGCCGAAACCACTGACAAAACAAAATTTGACGAAGAGAATATTGGTAGTGGGAAGAAATGCCATGAATGTCATTGAATCAAAGAGTAACAACAACAAAGAAAGAATACTGAGTTAGCTATTTGTTGAGGCGAGTTACCAAGAATACCGAAAAGATTACATAGATAGCTGGAATAGAGAAAGAAAAAGATTAAACTACATAGAATAAAAAAAAGGTCTTATATGGAGCAATCAAGTCAAAAACTGATGGAGAAAATAGGTGAAAACTAATACAAAGCGGCCACCGTGGTGTGATGGTAGCGTGCTCCGCCTATCACACCGTATGCCCTGGGTTCAACTCCCGGGCAAAGCAACATCAAAATTTTAGAAATAAGATTTTTCAATTAGAAGAAAATTTTTCTAAGCGGGCTCGCCCCTCGGCAGTGTCTGGCAAGCGCTCCGATTGTATTTCTGCCATGAAAAGCTCTCAGTGAAAACTCATCTGCCTTGCAGATGCCGTTCGGAGTCGGCATAAAACATGTAGGTCCCGTCCGGCCAATTTGTAGGGAAAAATCAAGAGGAGCACGACGCAAATTGGAAGAGAAGCTCGGCCTTAGATCTCTTCGGAGGTTATCGCGCCTTACATTTATTTTTTTTTATTTAATACAAAGCATTAGCTACAAATCAGGAAAAACATATACAGATTGCCTGAGGACAAGACTACTAACCGGAAGGTAGTTCACTAATTAGACACAAGTCACATAGTTGGATTTTGGTAAAACCCTTTCAACTTATATGATATGTGGGCTATCCAAAAGAAGAATAACTCTTGCCAGCATGTGCCAATTTAGACTGAACAAGCAATTAAAGTCCTCTCTCGATGCACAAAAATCGCGGTCTAAGAGTCTGTCATCATATCTATCTTGATGTATTTCGCGGAATGATTTGAGTATGAAGAGACAATGTGGTGGCCCTTAAACGTTTCGACAGAAAAGTTCTCCTGAAAATACATATATGGACCTGCCCGTGCAGCAGACGGTGTGTATCGAGGTAGGTATAATCATGTGATTTATGAGATTTACACAGTTATAAATCTAGAACAACGAATTAAAACCGAAACACTTCGCTGGCTATGTCCTGTTATAAAAATGGATGCAGGCACTTTGGCCTAGAAAATTTGTCTTTGGACACCCATATTTGGAAGCAGAGCAAGGGGAACTCTCCTTCAAATTAGCACGGTCAGGAGGAGGAAGACCTAAGAGCACCAATATGCACCAGGATTCACCCATAAGCGCCTAGGCGGGTATGCGCCTATTAATGATAATCATTTTTGAAACAAATATATAGCGCAGCAGGGTATATAATTGTTTAAAACAACACAATCCAGATATTTATATGAAAAGTAAATAAAATTGAAGTGAATCGAGATGGTAGTTCCGGGATATCAAGTATGTACAACAAAAAACGCATAAAATCCGTATTATTACAGCAATGGAATAAGTGCAATGAACTGCGTGCAGATAAAAGTGCGTAGTTTGTTTACACATTACAACATATAAGCTCTCATACACACACATACACATACATACATGCATTTCGAAGTAAGCTTGCCACGCAATGAGGTGTTGCTGGCGTTATCGGCGTGATTCATGACTTTATGTGGAATGTGGATATCAATGAGTACCAAAAGAAACTTCTGATTGCATTTTAAACAGAACGTTCATTCCATTTTAATTTCACTCTAGGAACACAAAGCCTTGAACATCATTTAATGTGAAAGCAGAGCATAATCCGGCTATCAGTTGACCTAGATTTTAGCAAATATATTTATTTCATGTCCAAATAAGAGAAGACAGAATTTTCACAAACACATGGACTTATCACTGATTTTACAAGCATATGAACATCGTATATCCACAATATGTGTATGTTATTCTATTTGTGCTTTGTAAACAAACTTTCATATGTACACACATACATACATACATACAGATGTACTTGCACTGGTCATAAAATTGTGTTCGCGCTCGATCATACAAAGGTCATATTCATAAACCACAAGGCGCACTATAAACTAGACCTAATTCATTTGTGGCAAAAGTAGTTAAATGCGTCAATGAATAATATCAGCTGGAACAAACAACAACACCGATTATGCTATTTAAACTAAATTGTATCAACAAACTAGTTTTGAAAAAAAAAAAAAAAAAAAACAAATCGTTTGAACAAAATAAATCAAGAGGGGAGGGCGTATGATGCTCTGGGTATTCGCCTGAGGGTGAAGGTTAAAGCATGTTTTGAACTATTAAATGATGAAAAGTGCTTATCAAAGCTGTTTCGGTGCAGGGGCGTAAATGCTGACAAATAATATGTTACTATTCTGCCATCTACAGCAAAACAGCTGTAATGTGTAAGAACTGAAATATGAGAAAATTTAATTCTGATTTGGAAATCTAAGCCCCTTGTTCATAAAAAATAAAATAGGTTTATAAAGCTCTTATAATGCAAAAAATGTAATTTTAAAAAGCGTTATACATCTTTTATATATATTGTAGGAATCACGTGGTAAGATTTTATAAGTAAACATAAAATTCATTTTAATTTTATCTCTTACTGTAAATGTTAAATGGCTATTTGTTTAACACAAAAATTTTTTTGGTCAAAATTCCTAAAAGGTAGTAGGTGAACTTTACTGTCTCTTTGCTACATTGAAAGAAAAAAGCTGGTTATATCAACCGCAATAACTGTCAATTTTATTCATCGCAAATAGCTTTTGAATGAACTTCGCACAAATTCTTGATTCTGAATTAACGGTTTTAACAGTCAAGTAAATACAAATAAAAAACTAAAGATTTTGATGTTGCCTTTTCCAAGCCTTGATCACAGGATTTTCTGTCTATAATTATAGGCGTAGCACGCAGCCATCACACCATGGAGGCAGCCTAGCTCGTATCTATTAACTAACAATTATTAATGACATCCTAAAACTACCAATGAAAACTGTAAAAACATAACAGTGGCTGTTGATATTAGAAACATTTCTCTCACACCATAGTAATAACAACAAAGTAATGAGCGGCGTGAGCGTAAATTTCTCTTTAAAATTTTTTGATTTGCACAATATTGACAGTTATTCGCCAGTGCAAACAGTTATTTTAACAGAAAAATCAGTTGGGTTGATTTTGAAACTGTAATTTTTACAGAACATAGTTAACTTGAGACCAACAGTTTCTCTACTGTTGGAATAACTAAAAATGTATTCTTGAGAAAAACTTGGTGTTTAATTAACGATAGTACGATTAATTTTACTGAATGTCTGTTAATTAAAGAACAATAAAACTGATTTGTTGATTTTACTAGCTGCATTTCAAGTATCTACTAACACAAATTACACCCTGTAAATAAAAAAAAAAAAATGGTCTGGAATGAGCTCGGGGCACGTAACAACTTGGGCAGATAGCTTTAGTTCACATGCACTTTGCTAAGTATTACCTTTACAGTTTTGTTTTTCAGAGGGCTTTTATCAAAATTCATCAACAATAAGTCCGTGTTTAAGGATACATTTTCCGCTAATTATTATTCATTTATATAAAGGTAGTTTTTTAAATTTGGTAATCCTCTTTTTAGCATGCTTATATTAGCTTCACCAAATAATAAAAAAGTTGCGTATACGCATCGGCACTCGTCGATTCAGTTGCTTTTTAATAAAACAACGTGCTTATATAAAATCTTTATAACTAATCCTTTAACATCTTTTAAAATTTCGAAAACTCAACCGATTTTTTTGCAAATGCAATAATTAGAAGAGAAGTTCGGCCTACCTCTGCTTGGAGGTATATCGCACCAAGTTATTATTATATTGATTTAAGTGATTTCTTTTTTAGAAATTTGTTCATACTTGTAAGTATATTGAAATTAATTAAACAAAATTTATTATTCTTTGGGAACATTATACTCTGTTAAATTCATCAATTTGCTCTTCAGTTGACCGCTGTTTAGATCGGGATGTATGAAATGTTTGAAAACCCTCAACTTGACATATTCCCTGAGAAATTCGAGTATACTAAGAGAAACGGCTCTACTTTTAAACTTGTCTATGCGACGGTGTAAGAATTTACATTAAAAATGATTCATATATTCGGAAATTCACTAATTTCCAAAGACATGCATTCATACATGTATGTATGTAGCTACTATCATATGAACCTCTATCTATTATTTGTATAGCCTCAGTGCAAATATCGTATGAGCAACATTGAACTTGATCATTACAAAGGTGTTGTGCGTTTATGATATGCTCAATTCACTATTTTGCTTGCCTATTGTTATTATTGTGCTACATCGGCATACATTAAGCTGCACACCCTATAGTTAAATGAATAAATTGAAAACTATCTCCTAACTAGTATAAATCCCAAGTACATGTACTGCGCTATTTTTATTATTATTATTATTTTTTTTGTTTCAAAACAAGCTGGCAGTTTTTACATGGTATCGCTATAATATGCTTGTGTTATTATGATCACGTGAAGTTCTTAACGATTGACCAAAGGCAGAATAGTAAACTGTGAAATAACAAGGACTAATGTAGTTGGAAAGAAAAAATTTGAAGTCCAAACCGAAGCCGAGACTGAAACCGGTCGGCATTTTATCTATTTGTTATCGATTTGCTAACGGTTCTCTATCGGTGAGCTAGTGTTTTTTATAGACGGGATATAGGCGTGTTGTCTGATGCTGTTGACAACATCAGATGAAGCGGCTCTAGGAGTGTTCGAGAGAAAAGTCCTTCGAAATATTTATGGACCTCTACGCGTTGGCGATGGCGAGTACCGAAGAAGATTTAACGATGAGCTGTACGAGCTCTACGCAGACATCAACATAGTCCAGTGAATTAAAACGCAACGGCTGCGCTGGCTAGGCCATGTTATGCGAATGAAAGATGATGCTCCGGCCAAGAAAGTGTTTCTATCGGAACCCACTTATGGAAACAGAGGTAGAGGGCGGCCCTCACTCCGCTGGACGGACCAGGTGGATAACAATTTAAACTCCCTTGGTGTGACCAATTGGCGCCGGTTGGCAGAGAGAAAGGGCGACTGGCGCGCCTGGTTGGACGGTTAAGCGCCAATTAAGTAAGTAAGATATAGGCGTGTTATGCATTTAATATCGACGAGTTATCGATGTTTTTGTTGACGACGTAGAGACTAATTATTTGTAACCATGTGTCATAAACTTGCTACCGTTAAAAAAGTTATCAATAAGTTATTGATTTTTTATCAACGAGGTATCAGTTTGTTATCAAGAAGTTGTAGATTTTTTATAGAAAAGTTTTCGATATGTTTGCAAAACATTTTCGACTTGGTACCGACTCCCTGCGGCATTATCGATTTTTTACCGACCACGCATCGATTTGTTATGAAACACACATTGACAAAACTGCAGTATAACGTTGAAGACACATCTGTAAGCCGTCGATATTAAGCCGAGAAGAAAACAATAAGAAGCGGTTGAATCGACGATAACGAAAACTTCCATCGGGTTAGAGGGCTAAGAACATACCCGCGGCAGATATGCCTATCGTAAGAGGCGACTAAAATACCCGTATGATTAAAAGAGTTGTGTAGCACAATTTATAGCTTCTCCAACCTTATTGTCAATCTCACCTACCCGTGGCGAATCCTGTTTCGTTAGCAGGCTGGCGACCTCAAGCTCCTCATCAGACTCGGGATTGGGTGGCGGGATGGCCTAGAAGGTACAATGTGTTCATAATAAATCACTCCCGGGTTGGTCGGGTTTGTACCTTTTTGGTTGTTGTTACCGGAACGTACCGTATCTATATTCGGCACAGAACCATTAACATCGATAACACTCTCCAAAACCTTTGAGGAGTGTCTTTATCGCTACATCAACAACAATAATAAAGAAAAGATTATTTGGCGAGAATAATTCGCTATCGATAATGAGCAAAAATATAGCAAAACCAGTCGGTATCGATTGTTACCGATAAGAAGTCAATTAAACTCTTCTCTCTCTGTTCTTGCTCAATTCAACGGCTGGACGAGCTCTATGTAACTTCGAAACATTAGTTTCTAGACGTGCATCTGTAGTACTTGGTTCTCAGGCCTGCTTTTTTTTATTTTTTAATACGAGTCAGCTCAAATTCAGATTAGTTTGTCCAAACATTTTTACCAAAAACTAGTATTCATTACCATTAGTTTGAATTTGTTTGCCTGCAGGGATCTTGTACGTTGGACTCGTTTTATGGTGAAATCTATTTAAATGACTTTGAATGAGTTGCATAGGCGTCATGACAATCGATTACTTGTTTGCATAAAAATCTGTAGATATGTTGTTGTGTTTTGTTTTTTGGACCCAGTCTGTAGTCAATAAATCTATTTGTTTTCATTATAATCCCAATTAAATTAGGAGCGCAAACAGGTTGGAGAGAAATGCTAATTTATCCGTTTCTGTATCGGCAAAATATGCAGCATTGCTGGTTTGTGAAGTTTTATAGGTTGGCTTAGCAAAAATAGAAGTTAAATGTAGAATTAAAAAAACACATTTATTAACAACAAAGTAGTTGAAATAAAATCGATACCAACTTCCAAGATTGCATCATTAAGGCAATTTATTTACTGCAGTGACGAAAGCTAGTTTGTGGAAGCTCAAATTTATACAATATTTTGAGGAGAGCTGACATATATTTAAAAAAAAATTTATACACTTCGTGAACAGCTCGGCCGAAAAGCTATCCGCTGAAGTTTTTAAATGAGTGTTCCATTTTTTGTTTACTGAAATGAAGATGGCACAACGTCGAAACCAAGTTGCCTCCAAATCAAACTTGGCAAGAGGTATCGGAAAATTGTTCTATAAATTCGTTTCACTTATTTTCTCTGTGTATTAATGTATGATTAAATTGTATTATTTGTCAAATAGCCACATATCGGCCACTTGTCTTATAAGAGTTGCGGCTAATTTTAGAACTCTTTGCTCATGACATTTCAGACTTAACACCTAAGAGAAAGTTCCATCTATCATACTCAAATACGCCAACTGTCCATTACAACTGCTCCACATTTGCAATAAATAATGAACATTGTGTTTTATTGGTTTGACAGTTTGCTAAAAATCGTGATGGATAACAAATGCATGTTAAGACTTTTGTAAGAATCAGTAGCTGGTTGTGGCACAACATCTTGAATGCACGTCCAAAGTGACGATTTAGTGAGATGACCTCATCGCAATGCGCGTGGCTATAAACAGGTAAACTTTGATCAAATTATTTATATCGATATATGTAAGTGTAGAAGCATATATACATACAGAGAAATACTGACAATATGCTGAGACGACGAACGTAAACAAATAGTAAATAACTTACCAGTTAGCACATCATTTTTAGATTAGAGCATATTTTAGTTTAAAATATTGTGGCCAATTTTAGCATCACTAAGCTGTTAGTAAATAAAGGCACAACAATAAAGCAAGCTGCCACTCTTGTGTACATAAACAAATCAATCATCATTTACACAATACATACAAGGCAACGAAGAGATACTCACAAACACATGTAATCATCAGCCGAAGTAGTTACATACACATACACTCGCATATGGCTATAAGTTAAACATAAACCACAAAATACAAGTATATAGAAATTACAAAGTAGGAGATACAACTATTCTAGAAGGCGAAACGGCTAGACCTTAGTAGAAATATGCAGACGAGGCAACAGAGAGTAAAAAAGCAGCGTAAGCTGAAGCATGACTAATCAGTTTTGATTTAAGCACGCTATTGGTTGTGTGGTACTCTCAAAATAGTCTAAAAAAGCCCATTTTGCATTACTGAATATTGGAGTTATTTATTCAACAGTTTAGCGATTCGAACGTTAGCAGAAGGTTGGAATAAGAGGAATTTCCCAAAATTTGTTACAATATATGCGAAGCAGAATTAACCTATAATTGACATTTGAATCGTTTCCTTCTTATTAACAACAAAAACCTTATAATTTCAAACAAAAACGTAAAATATTTGTGTTAGAGGGCGGGGAGTGATCAGTGCACTGGATATTGTGTATGCCTGCCAAATGTATGTAGACGCTGTTCCACTTCTAAACGCAAATGGAAAATATGTAACGATGTTTTGGTGTTGGTGGGAAGGTGGTAGGAGTACGCTGGACAACTGTCAATAATAAAAATATCATGTTGACCATGAGAACGTGTTATAAAATTGAAATTAAGTCTATATACTTACCTAAGAATGTGACCAGACAGTGAGGGGGTTTGCTAAGTTAGTTCACTAAATGTAGATAGTACATACATACATATTAGAGGTTTACGCCGATCACTTTATCGCAGCGGCACGCCGGCGTACGCCAGCGTTCTTAATTCAAAAAACTATTTAAAAAAGTAATATTTAGGAAAGGCTTTGATTATATGTATATAAGGAAATCAAAGTTTCGGCCATTTCGGAATGATCCGCGTTTTTGCCTCACAATCTCGCGGATCGTTCAAAAAATTTCAGGACTAGCTATTTTCGGAGGGACTGCCCTTAATTCACTTACTCCAGGGAAGCTTCGACAGTAACCCCTGTCTTAGGGACTGGTACTGCTGCGCCTGCCGGAAAAAATGCAACACGTAAAGTGGTCACACTTTTGTCTGCATGTCTCGTGCAAAGCGTAGTTTTACCGAAGGAGATATTTTTGGCTAACTCCTAATACTCGTCGTCGACACAATTTCTTTAAATCATTTGTGGCTCGTTGCTGGTCGCGCACAAAGGCGAATAACGGTTGCTATCAATAATTAATAGGCATGACTCTCGTGGCACAGTTTTAAGGATTAGCATCAACGCTGGCTTATTGTTGATCGCAAAAAGGGCGCCTACGGCTTTTTTTTGGCTGTTTTTAGGAGCTACAGCTCACGACGTGTGATCAGTAGCAATCCTGACCATCGGCCGTTACCCCGCCTCCTAGTCTTCACATCATATGCCAGCACAGAAGCTATAGACTGCGACTTCGAATTCATACCTTCATCGTAGTCACTTTCTTAGAAGCTCTAGGTGTAGCTCCAAAGACTTTCTGACTGATGTTTTTGTCGCGGTAGGCCGACGAGCTACACCAAAAAACATCGAGAAACGTTAGGGAGTAACTGTTCGGCCAAGAATGCTGCCCTCGAAATCATAAGCAGCCTAAGTGGATATCATTGCGTAGCTCATGATTGAAAATCGTATAATCCTGGGAGCGTCTACATAGTTTAAATTTTACAAGGACTCTGGATAAAATCTTTAAAATGTAGACCAACATTTGAAGACGTTTGTGTTCAAAACATTGATTTCAATAACCTTCGTTTAACCAAAACGATATTTTAGAATGAAAGTTGACCGATTTTAAGTTGAAAGATCTTAACTGCTGTTTTCCGGCCTTATGATATAAGAGCTCATTATGGATGACCGCGCGGCTTCAGTTTTCAGACTAATTCGACTGTCCACTACATTAGGTTAGTAGCACACACGGTCATTAATTCGACTGCCTTGGGAAAGCTTTTGCTTCGTCAGTTTGAGTGTTCTTGAGAAGGACAAAGCCTAACCTGGTAAAAATATGTGTCAAAAAGATATAGTTGCTTAAGCTATAATTAAGCTACTTTTAAGGATTTTTTTTTTTTGAAAAACGAAGGAAAATGCACTTAGTTTCCAAACAAATATCAAAGAATGCCTTTGCAAAGTTTTTTTTTCAATTTCATATAAATTAAAAATCAAATTCATGAATAGATACAGTGGCGTACCAAAAAAAATTATTTCACGCTGCCATATTACGATAATCGGTTAAAATGAGGTTACCTAAAACCTCTAAATATGCGTACAATATGGGCATCAAACAATAGAGGAAGGTCACTGGTTTCATTTGAATTTCGTGATATTTCGATAAATTAATCGATAACTGAGTTATCGGTCAAAATGTATTTGCTCCAAAACCTTTAAATTTACCTACAATATGAAATACTTTTAGCTAAGATTTTAAACCTTTTACACACGTTAATCAGGGGCTCAAACCTTTTGGTGCAATTCGGTTTATCTATTGGCTGACAGGTGGCGCAAAGTTTTCGTGTGTACTGCGTTGCTTTGGTAGGTGTGCGATTAGTTGTCGTACACATACACTAAATAAAATTAAAAAAAAAACAATAAGGGCCACTTTAATATAAATACGCATCCCGAACAACGTCGGGTACCCTGCTAGTATTATAATAAAAATTGATTCAAAATGTTGAGGAATGTATGTGGAATCATACTTAAAACAAGTAAAGATGTCTAAGTTCGGGTGTAACCGAACATAATATACTCAGCGTGAGCTTCAATTGCACATTTCATTTCAGATAAATTACTTTTCTACATAACACGTGGTACCGCCCGTTTGAAAGAAAACCTCCCCCGTCCATTTTTACTAGAAATATTTTCTACTATAGGGAAATTTTGTGTACCCAATTTTATTACGATCCGTTAATTTTTCTTCGAGTTATGGCTCCCGAAACAGAAAATTGCTTAGTCATAGGAGTGGCGGTGCCACGCCCGTTTTTCCTATTTATTGTTGCAAATCCACTTGGGAAATGAAATACCATTGATATAAAGCTCTTTTTTGTAAAGATATAGCTTATTTTATTCGTCCACGACCCTTTTAAAAATCTTTTATATAAAAGTGGGCGTGGGCTTTAACCGATTTCGTAAATTTTTCTTCAAAGCATTCCTTATAGTAAAGGCAACCTCTCTGTCGAATTTTGTTACGATAGGTTTAAATATTTTTGATTTGTGATTAATAATATTTGTAAAATTGATTTTATCACATTTAAAAAATTTTTTTTTTAATTTTTATCAAGAGTCTCAATATCAGTTCGCACGTCAAATTTCAACATTCTAGGTGTATTATTTACTAAATAATCAGGTTTTTTGTGTTTTCCAAAATGTTATATATATAAAAAGTGGGCGTGTTATTATCCGATTTCCCACATTTTCAATACCAATCTATTCTTAGTCCAGATAAGCTCGTGTACAAAATTTGGTGAAGATATCTCAATATTTACTCAAGTTATCCTGTTAACGGGCGGGCAGACATGGCTTAATCAAATTTTTTTTCGACACTGATGATTTTAAAATATGGAAGTCTATATCTATCTCGATTCCTTTATACCTGCACAACCAACGTTATCCAATCAAAGTTAATATACTTTGTGTGCAAAGCACGCTGAGTATAACAAGCAAATGAACCTGTTAAGAATTTAAAGGATAAACTAGTATTGCCTGTGGTCGAAATTCGACCACCGTGTATTTTTTTTCAACTCAGTCTATGCATCAAGTGTTGGAAATATAGCAAACTGGTCTAACTTACTTAACTTTTTCTTTAAAATTTTGAATTTGATCTAAGACTGTACTTTCTGGTTGTATTTTCTTAAATTTTCTACACATTTTTCACATGTAATTATAACGTTTTGGTATGGAGATCCTTAAACAAAAATATAAAAATTATGTAAAATCAAATTAAATTGGCATTGAATTATGGTGAAATTACTTGAAATTGAATTGAAAAATAGGTTTTTCCACACCACCCGGAAGGTCCCCGTTGGCGCGCTATCGAAGTTAGTTTTGGGAGCTCGGTTCCCCAGTAGGCCTATATCACCCATATACATATATCGGCCATTTACTTCAATAGTGTCATAATTCAAAAAATACGAAATTTTTTAGTTAAAAACGACAAAATGTGCTAAAGGAATTTAGCCTATTTCACGCCACCCGTTTAATTTTGTATAAATTCATATCTAATATGTAAGTGTGACACAAAACAAAAATTTCGAGTAGAATAGAATAAAAAATAAAATAAAAACATAAAAAATTATGTAATGAGAAGGAAGGCAGAGTTTACTAAAAAAATGTTTAATTAAAGAAAAACAAGTAAGGACGGGACTGTCTTCGGCTATGCCGAAGACTTCATACCTTTCATGAATGGGGCTGAACAATAAACTTATCCCGTTCGTAATCTCCGAATAATCGGATGTATAAGATAAGAAATATCTAGTGAACAGATCTACATACCTAAACGATTTTTAAGATAAATATAAAATAAAAAATAGGTAGGTACTTTGTGTGAGGATGCAAAATTTCAGGTTTTTTGTGGTCTGCGTGTAAAAACTATGACTACGAATCACGTATTTCAACAATATATGACGTAAACGTAACTATTTGATGAAATGTTTTGAATTTTGAAGCTTCTAGCCGTAAAAATGATTTTTTCAGACAACAATATATACTATACACGTAAGCATTTGGTGAAATTTGAAGCTTCTAGCTGTTAAAACGGGGCAGAAATTGCGCAAAGTTTCTTATCTGAACAATCGGTTGTATGAGATATATACTATATATACAACCGATCTCTATGATTTTTTCAGACAACAATATATGCTACATACGTAAGTATTCGGTGAAATTTGAAGCTTCTAGCTGTTAAAATGGGGCTAAAATTTGCGAAAATATATATATATATATATATACTATATATATATACTATATATACCACCATATATATACTATATATACCACCGATCTTTATGATTTTTTCAGACAACAATATATGCTATATACGTAAGCATTCGTTGAAATTTGAAGCCTCTAGCTCTTAAAATAGGGCAGTAATTACGAAAAGTTCCTTATCTGAACAATCGGTTGTGGGGGATATATACTATATATACGACCGATCTCATCAATTTTTTCAGGCAACAATATGTGCTATATACGAAAGTATATGGTGAAGTTTGAAGCTTCAATCTGTTAAATTGGGTAAGATATTACAAAAATCCTCTTTTTCTGAATAATCGGTTGTATGGAGGATATATGCCATAGTGGTCCGATCCGGTCGGTTCCGACAAATGTATAATCGGACACCCAAATACACCCGCTCACCAAATTTTATCAAGATATCTCAAAAATTGAGGGACTAGTTTGCATACAAACAGACAGACGGGGAGATGGACATGGCTAAATCAACTCAGCTCTTCAACCTGATTATTTCGGTATACTTAATGGTGGGTCTATCTACTTTCCTTTAAGGACTTACAATTTTCGGTTTCGTGATGAAATTAATATACCATTTCATTTTCATGAAAGGTATAAAAATTAAGTACTTAAATTGAGAAAAAATTAAGTGAAGTGGACAAACAGTTCCATATAAAAACGCAATAAGTGCACTTACACTTTTTTCCGGGTTTTAATGTGATCATTGTGGAAATATGAAGATTCTAATGTTCGGATATTTAATGTTGGGACTGCCATTGAGATCTATGTACGTAATTAATTTGTATTAAATTTGTAAACACTCCATTTCATGAATATATATGACCATATCTACCATAAAATATCGTCTGTGAACAATATAATACTAAGATATAACAAAGCGGAATAAATTAGAAAGAAAAGAAAAACAAACAAAAACATTAAAATTATTCACGCAAACATATTTACTAAAATAAAATTGATATGAAAAAATTGAGTTATGAAAACTTTAAGCGACATAAACAAATTAGGGTTATGGGATCTAAGCATCCGTTTAATGGATATGTAATCTAACAAAGTTAGCCTAATAATAAATATAGTAGGTAATATACTGCCTATGCAATACGGCCGCTATGATGCCGGTTGCCGCTTTGACCTAAAATCAAAAACGTTTTTGGAACGATTTTTTGTTTCGTTTAATATACGACGTGAAACTTTCCGATTCAGTCAAGTTGAATTTAAATAATAATAAACCAATTTGAAATAAGAGAATATATAATAAAATAAAATAAGAAATAAAATAAATTAGCATAAAAGGCAATATAAAAAATTTAATGTTATATTTTTGTAACTTTTTTTTTCAGTATAAGACGTACTTTATCTAAAATGAGGATTAAATCTGCAAATGCAAAAAAATTTTCGGGAAAATATTCCATTAATTGTTATAAATAAATTAGTTAGGTAGGTAGGTTGAACTGGCCGGTCCATGAGGACCTCACATAGACTGATTGAGTTCGAAGTGTTACCAGAAGTTTGTTTTAACGACCAAACTGAAAAACCCTATCAAAAACAAGGACCTATCTTATAAAATAACTCCGTCCTCTTGGCAAATACTAGAAGCTGCCTAGGACTTAAGCCACTTGCTGCTTCCAGATGTGACAGCTGGAGTCTTAGCCTGTCAAGTGCAGGGCACGAGCACAGAACGTGCTCGATCGTTTCCTCCTCCAACCCGCATTTCCTACATCTGCTATCACTGACCAAGCCTAATTTAAAGGCATGTGACGCCAGAAGGCAGTGCCCAGTCAGATTACCCGTCATGAGTCTAGAGTCCTCCCTTTCTCTCGCCTTCGCTCAATCTCGCCCAATCTAATTGGGACATCTACGGAGCAAGCTTCAAGGGATGCGCCCTTTTTAGCTAATTCGTCCGCCTTTTCATTCCCATCTATTCCCATATGCCCTGGGGCCCAATATAGATGTATGCTTCTCCCTGTCCCGATTCTCTCCAGAGACTGCTTACACTCTAACACGCATTTAGATGATGTGCTATGCGAGATTACTGCCTTAATTGCTGCTTGACTGTATAAAAGTTAACACGGTTGCAGCTTAAGCTATTCTCTTCCAGGGTTTCTACTGCTTTGGTTACGGCTAATATTTCCGCTTGGAAAACGCTACAGTAATCCGGCAGCCTGTAGGATCTGCCTATTTCCGGATCAGCGCAGTATACCTCAGACCCAACTCCTTCCACTACTTTTGAACCTTCGGTGTACACATGTATCGCCACGTCCGCCATTTCGCACCCTTGCGCCAACTGTCCACCTCTATTGTGGCCTTAAGATCTCCCTCAAAGCGCAGATAGGGAATCATGTAGTCTGTTCGTCTTGTGATTGATGACGCTATACTACTATGGCCATATGGTCGGCGCTCAAGCTGCCCCGAAGCACCGAGCCTGGTTTGCGGTCGTTAACGCTTTGTTCTTTGCTACCAGGTCTACAGGTGGGATGTGCAGAATGGCATACGGTACAGCCGTCAGGGTTGTTTTCAGGGCTCCCGTAATGCTAAGCATCGATAGTCTGCATACCCCCTCTAATTTTTTGAGGTATGTTGTTTTTTGTGTGGCTTTCCACCAAACAAGAACTCCATAGTATAGAATAGGGCTTACAATCGCTGTAAAACCCAATGAGAAAGAGAGGGCGATAGGCCCCACGTACACCCCAGCATTCTTTTACATGCATAGAGTGCCGTCGAGGCCTTCTTGATGCTCTCCTCCACGTAGAGCTTCCATGACAACTTACTGTCTAGGATGATTCCTAGATATTTTGTGCAAGGTTTCTCCTGTAAGGTCACCCCTCCCAACTTAGGCCTGGTCCAATTTGGGACCTTGTACCTCTTTGTAAACAAGACCATATCCGTCTTCTCCGCATTGATTTTCAACCCGACATTAGATGTCCAGGTATGAATATCCCGAAGCGCCCGATCCATCAAAGAACTAATCCATTGTGATGTAATCTTTCTGCAATTTAACATGCAGCCGATCCATCTGATTAAGGCAGGATGTACTTTAATGCAATTAAGACCATCCATACTAAATTAGTTAGTTTCAACAAAAGTTAAATTATTTGTGATTTTATGTTTTTTTGAAAACAACTAAAATAAAAAGCAAAGAATCTGTTAAATAAAGACTTATGTATTTACGTGTAAGTGACATTTGCCACACAAAATTGGCCGATCAAAAATTAATTCTATTTAAGATTTTTTGGTACGCTACAAATTATTTTGGAACAATTTTTTAGGATTTTGGTAGAGGCTATTATAGGTAAGTGGCAACAATGGGAAACCATATTTGTATGTAGGTGAAATATTTGTGCATTCGAATTTAGCGGGGATACATAAAGGTTTAGGTCTTTGAAATTCGCATTAGAACACTTAGATAATTGTTCCCAAAGATGGCGCGCTTGTGCACGAAAATGAATTTCGATATTTGTATGAAATGTTCGAATTTACAAAAAACTTTTTCTATTAATTATAAACAAATAGAGTAATATTTGTTAACAAAAATAGGCCTATGTACTGCGGCTGATCAATACGAATCGATTCATATAACTTTTATATGATTTTACGTACGCTATGTATGCGAAACAGCCTGTCAATTGATTGTATGGAAATTTTGTTAGCGTATTAATATATAGATTATGCATAACGCAATAAGTAATTTCTTCTCGTGTGAACCAAATTTCCTTTCAGTTAAGAGTATTCATTAACTTCAGCGGATGACAGTAAACGTGAATGTTTTTATAAAATTTTAGGTATTATATAGTGGTGAATGTAAATATGAGTGCCGCAGAGTGTCACGGCCTCATACAAAATCTGACCTTAAGTCACCAAATAATAATCCGGCCGGTCGTAAAAACTTGAACGCAAAATACGGGATGTCCCAGAAAATTGGGGACATTTTAGAAACAGAAACTACGACTACACTATTTAAGCAAAAAAAAAAGAAACATTTTTGTGCAAGCACTCGATTTTTTCAGGTGGAAGTTATGTTCCCTTTTATTGTATTTACGGAAACACTCACAGCAAAAACTTGAGCACGCGATGTTCACGCTTCCTAAGGCCATCGGCTAAAGCGCGTCTCGTGTGGTATTTAAGTCAAATGCAAATTTTCGTCAAAGTAAGTAAGCAAATCGTGTTGCCTCTTTGTCGGCAGGTTTTTACTTATACATATATTTATTTTTGAATATAAGAATTTGCACACAGTTTATACACATATTTTAGGAGAAAAAACTTTTATTTGTGTGCAAATTTTTCACACTTTGTACGCAAATGCTTTACGCAGCAAAAACAAAAACAACAATGAATGAAAAATGCAATTCACTTTCATTTTAAATGCAGATAAATTAAATATAGCATGCATTATTACGTATTTATTTTTTCATCAAGTACAGAATTTATGCCGATTATGTAATTCGTAATTTGTTCGCGATTGGCCTAAAGTTGCTACTGCTTTCTGTTTTTGTTGGAAAAATGAGTCCATTGTTTGGTTACAAAATTATCTTACTAAACCAGTACACAAAAAAAAAATCTGTTTGAATCAAATAACTAGCACAAGCGTAAAAAATTAACAAAGCGAAAAAATTATATAGAGCCACCAAAAACAAGATTGTTCTCAAATTTAATGCAATTTTTTTTTCGCTTGACTAGATTGAGGATTCTTCTATTGTTTTTTTATGTTTGTGAACTTGAATTTCATATAATAAATTCTTAGTGCAGTTGACCTTGCAATCGAAAAGTTCATTCGCCGCACAACTTGTTCAAAAAAAAAAAGATAAAATAATTTAACACAATTTCTTTTTTTAAATATTCTTTTCATTAATTGGTTTGATTTTGTCAAGTTGCCATCCAGTAAATACATACATATGTACATACGCTTAGATTTGAAAATGGGAATTTGGTGTACTTTGTTTGAAGTGTGCGAACTTGCAATAAGTTGCCGGTTTTTAAATCAACAAAATTGTACGGGAGATAACAAAATTATTTCATTTGATATTATTGGATATTTTTTTAGTTTGTTTTGTTTGTTGTTGCTTTATTTTATTATTTTTTTTTAGAGTTTTTTTTTTTTAATTTTATAGACCCATCTTTCTTTTATATAAGTAGATATGAGTGCTTCTATACGACGGAGCAGTTTTGTGATTTTTCAAGATTAGAAGTTCAGTAAAGCATGATACTATTTCGCTGGCATATTCATTGTAATGTTTTTGGATCACAAAATGGGCTCTTAATATCAGTATCGTGACATATTCCATTATCTAACTTCAAATCACAACTTTATAACTGAGTTCGGTATATTGCAACTCTTTGGACAATCAAGTTTTTCCTGAGTGCTCTGATCTAGGAGCTGCTTTGAACGTCGTTTTAAGATTGTTAAGGAACAAACAGAACATTATAAACCACACGGCCCTAATAGTTTATTTAAAAAGCCGCAGAATTATGTTCCAAAGCTGAGCTCAAAAAAAAAATATAAATTGGAGGCATTTCTGAAGAGTTGGAGCAGTTTTCGGAGTGAAATAAGCAATGATTTGTGGTTTAATGCAAAGCTAGTTCAGCATAATAATACATTGTGATCGAAAAAACACAGCAAAAGTTGGGCAACAGTCAAATCGTCCAACAAACATATATGTGAAGCCGGCTTATTGGATGAACTTATCGGATCATACCATATTCGAATGAAAACATACAAGTGGGCAACTCGCTTATTTATCATTTACTTGATGTGGTAACGCTCAATTCTTATTAACGAACAAGAGGTTGATCTTAATCCTAATCACACGCTGTATACCCTGGCTGATATCAGGTCAATAGTCGTAGAGGTGTTATGTTAGATGCGCTCAACTCCATCTGCAAAACGTGCTACCTTCAACCAAAAGCGAAAAAGGCGTATTTGCCACCGATTTATATTTGATAGACCCATTGGAGCCACTTTTTAGGTATGTCTGGACGGCAACCACTTGACCAATATCATTTTCTCTACATAATGAAATAAATTTTAATAAATAAAATTACCATGATCTATAAGCATAATCAACGTTTTTAACAAAATATATGAAAAACCTCAGGTGAGGTATTACTTTTGTGCCAGGAAAGAATTTAGCTTAGTTTGGAACAAAATTATACGAATAATTTTTGTTTCTTTCTGAAATTTATAACCTATAGTTTTAAAATTTTTTGCGCGCAAATTTCTTGGAAAATGACAAAGATTTGTGACTATTTCGTGGCTATTTTCAAAAGGTGTTTAATGGTCTCCTTCGGGGTTCGCTAAGGATTTTTGAATGATGCATGGAATCTTTAAGTATTATCTAGGGATATTTAAGGATTTATATTTTTACCGTGGTGTAACAAATTCAAGACCCTTTTGTAATAATGTCGGCTATGTATCCTGATCTGTTCAGATATCTACTGGTCTACGTCGCACATAGGAAGATTTTCAAGTTTTAGGCGGCCAAAAATATTTTATTGCCTATATCTTCTTAAAATTGTTTAATAAATGAAAAATTATAATAATTTGTGCAATTAATCGGATATATTAAAAAAATAGATATTACACTGTGTAACACTAAAAAATACCTGCGCAGTGAGGCTATTTTCCTTGTTGTACAGCAACCCCTATCTGTAAGTATCTGCAGCTAAATTTAATGCAATTGGCAAGCTAATTGTGCCAAGTACCATGTTCAGAACTAATTTTCACTTGGACGTGCTTGGAAACATAACAAAACTGGTTTTGAACACCAAAAATCAAAAAAAAAATTTTTTTTTAACATCCTAAATAAAATAGGTTCATTATCAATTTATAACTTTTAAAAATCACAAACACCATTAATAATGTCAGTATTTACCTGGAATATCAGAATCCATCACAAATACTCAATTCAATTGTCTTAAAACTTAAAATATTCACGTTAAAACATGCGATTTTTCATAGGTTCAAAAAAAAAAAAAAAACTATAACACGCGTTTCAGAAATAGCTAACGCCTGGTATGCGATGGATGGGAAGGGGTAGAATTAGTGTTCGCTTGTCTATTCTTAAGCTGTGGGAGTGCTTTTTTTTGTAATTGTGGCAACTTTCAAAAATTCAATTATGGCCGCCTAAATGACTAAAATCTACCTATGTGCGTCGGGACCAATTCAACATTGATTTTCATATTTTAGATATTAGATTGGGACTATTGCCGGCTTATTTCGGAACTATTTTGTTACCTTTTAGCGACCAAGCAAGGAATATTTTGAGCTATTAAGGTTTTATTTCAGGACCGTTGCAGAATAGGGCTCGGTTAAATTTTGGAATTGCTTATGTGTTTTGAGATTATTTGGATGTCATGGTTATTTAAGAGAAATCTCGGTATTATTTTGGAATTTGTGTAGTAGTAGTAGTGGTTTTTGCATAAGATATTGCTCTTTTACTTACTTTATTGGCGCTTAACCGTTTAAACAGTTATGCCATGCCAGGGAAATTTAAATCGACTTCCACCTGGTCCTTCCAACGGATTGGGGGCAGCCCTCTTCCTCTGCTTCCTTTGGCGGGTTCCGATAAAAATACTTTATTAGACGAAGTACCGTCTTTCATTCGCATGATATGGCATAGCCAGCGTAGCCGCTGCGTTTTAGTTTGCTGGACTCATCATTAAATTTTTTTTGGTACTTGCCATCGCCAACGCGTAGCGGTCCGTTAATCTTTCAAAGAACTTTTTTCCCTCGAACCCTCCCAGAGCTGCCTCATCTGATGTTGTCATGGCCCATGAGTCTGCACCATATAGCAGGACGAGTACGATACGTGACTTGTAAAGTATGATTTTCATTTGCCGATAAGTCTTGACTTTTCATTTGCTTATCTAGTACAAAGTAGCATTTATTGGCAAGAGTGATTCTTCGTTGGCTTTCAAGGCTTGTGTTAATGTTTTTCCACTGAACAAAAAGTCCTCTTACGAAGTTTTTTCTAATATGAATGCAAAGAAGAATAAAATTGCATTTCTAGATTACACCATTATACGTAAGTATTTCCGGTCACCAGCGTATGCACTTGACGGCGGTACTCGAAATGCATCCGGTATGATAAATGTATTGCTCTCTGCGCATACAGAATATTCCATTCATTCTTTAGTTCATTCATACAAATATTTTCATAACCTAAAGCTACTAATTGACGCTTGCCATCCGCCAATTCAAACACAAGCAAATCATGCGACATTAAATATTAATTCATTACTTAATTTCCGCTTGAGTCTGCGACTTTCATCGAGTACATAAAAGTCAACTGAGCATCTCATAGTGCCACCGACACGTTTGTGTACATAAACAACAAAAAAAATCAATTAATCGGCCATGTGACAGACAAATTGTGACAGGCGGCTTTTGTGGGGGTGGTTTGTGAGTCGAAAATTGGCAGATAAAATTACTCGTAAATGAAATAAAAAATAGACTACGAACAATGAATGAATTGAAATTACTATAATGTCTACTAATTGTTTACAGAAATCTGAATACGCTTTGTAATCACACAATAAAATATCCAAAGCTATGCTGGGCTTACTATAAGCTTACGAAGTCCAACACAAGGTTTGAAAAATGTTTACTAGTACAAGCATTGTAGTATGTAAGTTGATATTAATTTATTAGCCTATTGAAAGTCAGCCAACTTGTCTTCGGTGGGCTCTGAACAGGCTTCTGAGGTTCGCAATCAGTTCTACTACATCAATTTTGGGCCAGCTTAGCCGCGATCAAAAACCTGTTGAACATTTCACTATACATGATATAACCCCTGACAATTTTTATAATCAGTTGAGCAGAGCTCACAGAGTATATTAAGTTTAATTGGATAACGGTTGGTTGTACATATATAAAGGAATCGAGATAGATATAGACTTCCATATATCAAAATAATCAGGATCGAAAAAAAATTTGAATGAGCCATGTCCGTCCGTCCGTCTGTCCGTCCGTTAACACAATAACTTAAGTAAATGTTGAGGTATCTTGATGAAATTTGGTATATAGGTTCCTGAGCACTCATCTCAGATCGCTATTTAAAATGAACGATATCGGACTATAACCACGCCCACTTTTTCGATATCGAAAATTTCGAAAAACCGAAAAAGTGCGATAATTCATTACCAAATACAGATAAAGCGACGAAACTTGGTAAGTGAGTTGAATTTATGACGCAGAATAGAAATTAGTAAAATTTTGGACAATGGGCGTGGCACCGCCTACTTTTAAAAGAAGGTAATTTAAAACTTTTGCAAGCTGTAATTTGTCAGTCGTTGAAGATATCATGATGAAATTTGGCAGGGACGTTACTCCTATTACTATATGTACGCCTAATAAAAATTAGCAAAATCGGAGAAGGACCACGCCCACTTTAAAAAAAAAATTTTTAAAGTTTAATTTTAACAAAAAATTTAATATATTTACAGTATATAAGTAAATTATGTCAACATTCAACTCCAGTAATGATATGGTGCAACAAAATACAAAAATAAAAGAAAATTTCAAAATCGGCGTGGCTCGCCCTTTTTTATTTAATTTGTCTAGGATACTTTTAACGCCATAAGTCGAACAAAAATTAACCAATCCTTTTGAAATTTGGTAGGGGCATAGATTTTATGATGTTAACTGTTTTCTGTAAAAACGGGCGAAATCGGTTGATGCCACGCCCAGTTTTTATACACAGTCGTTCGTCTGTCCTTCCGCATGGCCGTTAACACGATAACTTGAGCAAAAATCGACATATCTTTAATGAACTTAGTTCACGTACTTACTTGAACTCACTTTATCTTTGTATGTAAAATGAACGAAATCCGACAATGACCACGCCCACTTTTTCGATATCGAAAACTACGAAAAATGAAAAAAATGCCATAATTCTATACCAAATACGAAAAAAGGGATGAAACATGGTGAGGTAATTGGATTGGTTTATTGACGCGAAATATAACTTTAGAAAAAACTTTATAAAATGGTTGTGACACCTACCATATTAAGTAGAAGAAAATGAAAAAGTTCTGCAGGGCGAAATAAAAAACCCTTAAAATCTTGACAGGTATTACATATATAAATAAATTAGCGGTATCCAACAGATGATGTTCTGGGCCACCCTGGTCCACATTTTGGTCGATATCTGGAAAACGCCTTCACATATACAACTACCACCACTCCCTTTTAAAACTCTCATTAATACATTTAATTTGATACCCATATAGTACAAACACATTCTAGAGTCACCCCTGGTCCACCTTTATGGCGATATCTCGAAAAGGCGTCCACCTATAGAACTAAGCCCCACGCCCTTTTAAAATACTCATTAACACCTTTCATTTGATACCCATATCGTACAGACAAATTCTAGGGTCACCTCTGGTCCACCTTTGTGGCGATATCTCGAAACGACGTCCACCTATGGAACTAAGGATTACTCCCTTTTAAAATACTCATTAACATCTTTCATTTGATACCCATATCGTACAAACGCATTCTAGAGTCACCCCTGGTCCACCTTTATGGCGATATCTCGAAAAGGCGACCACCTATACAACAACCACCACTCCCTTTTAAAACCCTCATTAACACCTTTCTTTCGATACCCATATCGTACAAACTCATTCTAGAGTCAAACCTGATCCACCTTTATGGCTATATCCCTAAATGGCGTCCACCTATAGAACTATGGCCCACTCCCTCGTAAAATTCTCTTTAATGCCTTTCATTTGATACACATGTCATACAAACACATTCCAGGGTTTCCCTCGGTTCATTTTCCTACATGGTTATTTTCCCTTATGTTGTCATCATAGCTCTCAACTGAGTATGTAATGTTCGGTTACACCCGAACTTAACCTTTCTTACTTGTTATTTTTTTTGTTTGCGGGAGGGCTGAAAAATTCCTAATGCACCATAATTGCTGCCGTCTCAGCAACCGTGTGTTCGTAGACCAAAAAACAGCCCCGTTTTGGAACCGTCGCCAACCTCGTTACCACTTTCGCATTACTTCAGGGTAGAGTTCCACATTTCTCATTTTAAGATCCTACTTTTGTCCCTGCGTCCAGGTTCCCACTATTTGCTCTGAGTGTCGATTTAATCGCCACTGCTTCGCATGCGCATTTCTCTGCGCTCCCTCTCAGATTCCAACAGGCGTGTAATGACTATAAATACCATTTAGCTCACTGCAGTCCAGCACACTTTCCTGTTGCACATTTGTGATACTAAATTTTTCGTTGTAGGTTCCTCCTCAAAGACTCTATGCAAGGCGAGTCTTTCCTCGTGGAAACGGGGCTGTGGAACATGACGTGTTCTGCGTTTTCTAACTCCATGGTACACATTGGGCAAAGAGTATCTTCCTCTATCCCACGCTTCCATAAATACTCTTTAAACCGCCATGTCCACTCAGTATCTGCGTGATATGGTAGTTCAGTTCGCCGTGCTTCCGCTCATTCCATTGAGTTATGTTCCAAACTAGCGTGAAGATCCAACGTCCTATACTCGAGGCCTCCCACCGTTCTTGCCACTTAGCTATTGTTTGTGTCCTTGCTCTTTGCTTGGCTTTTTAAGATAGTCGCTCGATATTAATGTTATACAGATCGGTAATTTCGCTTGCCAGTAAGTCCACTGGGACTTTCCGGCTTAGAACCAGGATCGCGTCGTCGGACACCGTCCGATAAGCACTTGTTATTCTTAAAGCAGCAAGTCGGTACGCTGCTAATATATCTTTTTGATGGGTCCGTTTAGATCCATACCACACTGGTGCTGCAAATAGTATTATTGAGCTGGTTACTGTGGACAATAGCTGACATGTAGCTTCGCTCGGACCACCAATGTGAGGCATTATTCGCATAAGTGCTCCATTAACTTTCTCTCCCACCGTTCTGAAGTGCTCTTTGAAAGTTAACTTAGAGTCAACGTGCACTCCTAAGTATTTTAGAGAATCCTTTGGAGTGATTTGGTGATCCCCGACAGTTAAGACTAACTCGTTCGCCGACCGTTTGGGGCTTACTACTTACTTACTCCTGACTGCGTTCAGTAGTTATAACACCTGCCTTGAACTCTGAAGACGTAAGAGGAACCCTTTAAGTAAATGTCGCTTTTAAAGCTTCGACATTAAAACTCATTGAATAGTCGCACATTATTAAAAAACTAACAAGTCTTGTTTAATCTCAATGCGAAAAATTGTTACCTGTTCCTTAAGTTACAACAGCCTTCACGCTATTAACGATGATACGCACGTCTAGTCGGCAGAGAACCAGACGTTTGGAAATCCAATATTGTACCAAAAAGAAATACAAAAACTGGACTTTTTTTTTGTGATCATTGATGCATTCGGAGGTGTTTGATTTGCTTACGTACACTTGACTAGCATGGACCGTTGATGCATATCTAGATTAATTTTTCGAGTACTTACATGAAATTACACAATTAATCGCTTCCACAAACAAATCAACAACAATTATTGTCACCGCAAGTGGCGCTGCCTGCCCCAAGATCTATGCTCTAACAATTAAACATCGCTCAGCCGTAACAAGTGCACGATGTAATCAATGCTGGTCAGTTTATGGCTGATCAAGCGACATCAACTACAAGATAACCTGCCTGTTAGCCATGTTAGAGGCATTTCCGCATAGATTTCTGCAACAATGTATCGAGTGACTCGGCGCATGCGCACTTATTGCAAAGGTGTACATAGTTATGTTTATAATTTATGAATATTTCAATGGATTTGATATTTCTAATATTTGAGCCGTTTATTTTGAAAGTGGCATAAGTCATTTCCAACTCATGATCTTAAATGCATTGTTATTTTTGAACGAATGCATATATAGATGGTTCTACAATTATAAAATAATAATAAGAATTGCATCTTTTGGATATTGGACTCTAAAAAACTGGAGGCGAGGAGAGATACAAACAAATTACCACTGAACCTAAACGACATGAAATGACTTATGCCACTTTCAAAATAAACGGCTCATTTATTTATTGCATTAAACAGATTAAGAGCGTTGCTCATGCAATTTTATGTATTCATGTAAAATTTATGATAAATGTTTAAAGATAGTTAATTTAAATTTTTTTTCGTTAAAAATTTATATCAGTATGAAAAAAACAAAAATACTTCCTAGGATATTAAGCCGAACTTCTCTTTCAATTTGCGTTGTAAAATAATAATAAGGGACCGGCAATGCAAGACAGAAGACTTTTCGCTAATAAGCTTATCATGGCAGAAATAAACTCGGAGTATTTATAGGTTGTAAACAGGTATAAATTATTCATGTGAATCAAATAAAAATATTTTATTTTGGTGTGAACCTTCATAGTCACATATAACTCAGCAATTTAAGTGCAATTTTTATGGATTTCAAGCTTCGAAAAGTGGACTTGCATAGGAGCTTTGTACAGCTTTCATCTCTTTTTCATCCCTACCAATCTGGTTTGGACCCGTAGATGTGATAAGACGGTTGCCCCCTCCTTGGCATTTCCACCGCTTTTCGTTACCATCTACGTGTATATGGTCGAGAATCCAATATATTTCACCCTTGATCTTCTGGCGGCCGCCGTGGTGTTATGGTAGCGTGCTCCGCCTACCATACCGAGGATCCTGGGTAACTTTCTCTCCCACCCCCGGTCAAAGCAACATCAAAATTTTAAAAATAAGGTTTTTTAATTATAAAACAATTTTTCTAAGCGGGGTCGCCCCACGGCAGTGTTTGGCAAGCACTCCGAGTGTATTTCTGCCATGAAAAGTTCTCAGCTGCCTTGCAGATTCCGTTCGGTGTCGTCATAAAACAAGTAGGTCCCGTCCCGCCAATTTGTAAGAAAAATTAAAAAAAAGGAGCACCACGCAAATTGGAAGAGAAACTTGGCCTAATATCTTTTCGGAGGTTATCGCGCCTTACATTTATTTATTTATTTTTTTTTAATCCTTTTGGCGCTTTCATCGAAGCTGACACTTTTGCCAGAAATACCTTTAGTGATCTGACAGCTTGTACAATCCGTATATTATCGGATCAGCACAGTAATCCCCAGACCCTACCTCTTCGATTAGTTCAAAACCATCGGTATGTACATGAGTCGTATATTTCTAAGCTTTCACTTCAATTATAGCTCTACGATCCCCATCGTAGGCAGGGACGGTATAGTATTATGTCTGCCTAATGGTAGCATACAATAAACTACTATGGCCATAGGGCTTGCGCTCCATATGCTTGTACCTACTTTCATTACTATTTACCTTCCTTCACTTTTGGTTTCTATTTCCAAAAAATTGAGCTGCTTTGCCAAATTTTGAGCTCTTTTTTCACATGAACCTTAATGTGAACCCATAAACACAAATTTTGCTCACTAGCAATTAAATGTTTTTATTGGTTAGATAACTCTTAAAGTTGAAAGCAGGGTCATAGCACTGTTCACCTTTCCGAAATTTTACACGGCTTAATATATGGGATAAATATAACTCAATGTATAAACTGAATAGATTCGGGTTTATGGCAAATTGTAATTCCATATTGCTGGAGGTGTGAAAGCTCCTACTTTTCCAGAACTATTTATGTGCTACTTTACGCCCATTAATCACATGAACCTACTTTGTCTGATCA